>NW_019154104.1:15305454-15653305 GCF_002288905.1 Enhydra lutris kenyoni | reverse complement strand
TGAGGGAGAGAAGATGCAACATGGGGGGTTAAGGGGTAGGAGAAGAGTAAATGAAGCAAGATGGGATTGGAAGGGAGACAAACCATAAGTGACTCTTAATCTCACAAAACAAACTGAGGGTTGGTGGGGGGAGGGGGAGGGGGGGTGGGGTTATGGACATTGGGGAGGGTATGTGCTATGGTGAGTGCTGTGAAATGTGTAAACCTGGCGATTCACAGACCTGTACCCCTGGGGATAAAAATATATGTTTAAAAAAATAATAAAATTTAAATTAAAAATAAAAAAAAGTAGACTCCTTGGGTAGGAAATTTGAGAACAGAAGAAAGCAGAATGGCTGCTTTATTTCTCTATTTAATCAAAGTAGACTTTATAATGAAGATGGCTACAAAGTGCTGTAATTATCACTTTATAATTACATTCCACTTTACAGTTTGCAGTGCTCTCTCAAACATATTTTCTTATATGATTTTTAAAATATTATTCAAGATTTACACAAGGGAAAGGGTAGGACAGAAAACGTGTGGCTTTCCCAAGATTGCATGCCCATAGGAAGTGGAACTGAGAGTAGAATATGGATCTCCTGATAGCTAGGCTTTTTCTTTTTTTTTTTAATTTTTAAGATTTTATTTATTTATTTGACAGACAGAGATCACAAGTAGGCAGAGAGGCAGGCAGAGAGAGAGAGGAAGGGAAGCAGGCACCCTGCTGAGCAAAGAGCCCGATGCGGGGCTCGATCCCAGGACCCTGGGATCATGACCTGAGCCGAAGGCAGCGGCTTTAACCCACTGAGCCACCCAGGCGCCCCTCTAGGCTTTTTCTAATGATCAGTGCTACTTCTGATGTGACAGTATCCTCACATGAAAGCAATGGACCATCTCTAGACATCAGGGAGATTACTGTGCCTTACCTATACTTCTGTAAATATTTGCCTTCATTAAATTTTCATAATATGGCACAATTTGAGTGGACTCTTTGCTATTAGCATCCTGACTGATTCAGTTTTATTATTACATGTTATAAGTGGGGAAATGGAGGCCCCCAAATGTTTCACAGTTAGATAACGTGAAGATCTAGGATTTTACCCCAGTCTTCTAACTCCAAGCTTGCACACTCACAGTGACAGCACACTGAACAATGATTCTGAATAGAGAGGCTAGCGTATATTGTAATTAGAGTTCGCACAACAAAGGTTTTTTTTCTTTCTTTCTTTCTTTTATTAACACATAATGTGTTATTTACTTCAGGGGTACAGGTCTGTGAATCATCAGGCTTACACAATTCACAGCACTTACCGTAGCTCAAACCCTCCCCAATGTCCATCACCCAGCCACCCTATCCCTCCCAGCCCACCCCCAAGCAACCCTCAGTTTGTTTCCTGAGATTGAGTCTCTTGTGGTTTTTCTCCCTCCCTGGTCCCATCTTGTTTCATTTTGTCCTCCTTACTCCCCATGACCCCCACCCTGCCTCTCAAATTCCTCATATCAGAGATATCATTTGATACTATCTTTCTCTGATTGACTTATTTCACTTAGCAAAATACCCTCTAGTTCCATCCACATTGTTGCAAATGGCAGGATCTTGTAGTTTTTTTTTTTTTGATGGCTGCATAGTATTTCTTTGTGTGTGTGTGTGTATATATATATACACACACATATATATGCATGCACACCACATTTTCTTTATCCATTCATCTGTTGATGGACATCTAGGCTCTTTCCATAGTTTGGCTACTATGAACATTGCTGCTATAAACAGTCAGGTGCATGTGCCCCTTCGGATCACTACATCTGTATCTTTACAGTAAATACCCAGTAGTGCAATTGCTGGGTCGTAGAGTAGCTCTATTTTCAACTTTTTGAGGATCCTCCATACTGTTTCCCAGATTGGCTGCACCAGCTTGCATTCCCACCAAAAGTGTAGGAGGGTACAATAGAGCTTTCTTGAATGGACTCAGAGTATAATTCTCAGAAACATACCACTGCCCTTTACCAATATTATATTTTGAAATTTCATAACGTGTTTAAAAGATAGAGCTTTCTGGAAGAAAATTGGTTAAGATTGCATTTGGTCTCTCACCACACTATTCTGTCTTTCTTCTACCATCAGAGTTAGCTTGAAAAGTAAGTTATCATGTTCCTTCCTGCCTAAAACCCTTCTATGTTGACTAATATCAAAACTTCTTAATTGTGATTATTCAGTCTCTTATAGTGGACCCTCTCCATATCTCTTTAGTTTTAACTTTACCACTTCAATCCAAATGCTTGAGCCCATATGAAACCACTATAGTGGTTCCCAGGTGGGTTGATTTTTATATCCCAAGAGGCATTTGGCAATGTCTGGAGACATTTTTGGTTGTCATGACTGGAGGGAATGCTAATGGCATCTTCACTTGGTGGCCATCAAGGCTACTTCTGAACATCTTACAGTGAATGAGACCCCTCCCACAACTTGAGGTTATCTGGTTCAAAGTGCCAGTATTGTCCCACTTGAGAAATCTTGTTCTACATTAGGCACATTGAACTCCCCATAAGCATTTATCAGATGCTGTAATATATGATTTTATTCTATGCCCTTGTCAACTTTGCCCCTGTACATATGCTGTTCCCTCAGCTGGAAGGCCTTCCCATCCCCCACTTTGTTGTTCATTCTGTCTCATTCTTGAAACAAGTTATACCCCACCTCCCTAAAAACTCTAGACAAACACATAGACACCTAAGCTGAGTTTCCGCAGCACTTTGTTCATTCTTTAGTATAATAATTTACGTGTTTGTGTCTATAATTCCAACTTATCATAAGCTTATTAAAGACAGAAGCCATATTACACCCACCCCCATTTCAGCACAGTATTTGGCACATATTAAATATTAATCATTTAATGAATGAGAAAATATTTTTGCAAGCAGTGACTAGATTTATCCTGATGAATTGTGTTATGTTTAATTTTTATAAATTAAGTTATATTAGGAATTCAGTAGAAAAATTTGCTATTTAAGAAAAGCTGAATGAATTCTTTGGCTAAATAAACATTTTCTTTCTTTTTTTTTTAAGATTTTATTTATTTATTTGAGAGACAGAGATCACAAGTAGGCAGAGAAGCAGGCCGAGAGAGAGGAGGAAGCAGGCTCCATGCTGAGCAGAGAGCACAACGTGGGGCTTGATCCCAGGACCCTGGGATCATGACCTGAGCCAAAGGCAGAGGCTTTAACCCACTGAGCCACCCAGGCGCCCCCATACCTGCATTTCTTAAAGTGAAAAATGTGTATCAAAATTTTTGTCATAGCTTTATAGTGCTCTACTTGTTTGGGGTAAGAGAAGCCTATATGCCTTATGTATTGGCAGCATTTTTTTTAAAGATTTTTTATTTATTTATTTGACAGACAGAGATCACAAGTAGGCAGAGAGGCAGGAAGAGACAGAGAGAGGGGGAAACAGACTCCCTGCTGAGCAGAGAGCCCGATATGGGGCTCTATCCCAGGATTCTGGGATCATGACCTGAGCCGAAGGCAGAAGCTTAACCCACTGAGCCACCCAGGCGCCCCCTATTGGCAGCATTTTGAGAATGTGAAAGACTAGTTCTTTTCAGCCTTGTCCGCAAGAGGGAGGATATTGCCCTACATTAATTTTGTTGATTCCCCAGAACTGTTGGCTACTGTTGGGTCTGCTTGAAGCTAGAGATTTATGTTGTTCCTGCTGCTGCAAATTACAAAATTAGAACCTGGCAGGCATTCCTGTATAAATTTGCACACTGTTTAAGATCAACCTAGTTTGGGTGCAGAGGAAGCAATCTGTGTATTTGGGAGGTTTTGTCAGAATAAAACACACTTAAGGAGTGTATAAGGTCAATAGATGGATGAATGAGCAAGAGGATGCCTTGAAGGTAAAAAAAGAGAAGAGGATGAGGGGAGTGATCATTTAATGGTACTTTTCGTACAGGGTTGGCCATGAAAATATCAGTAGGAAGATGGTAAGGAAAAGTTGCCTGCCAGAAATACCCTCTTTCAAGTTAAACAAAAAAGAATATGCCAGTTAAATAATCATTAGTCTCAAGTAAGGAAAGAAGTAGAACTCAGTGTACTAGATCTCAAAAGGTAGGAGAAAGATAAATAATCTGAAAGCAAAGGCAAGAGGAATGGTTAAGCAGCATGAGGCTGCCAACCCTGCCTTTGCTCCTTAGGTATGGTACTGTCTAGTTGATAAAAGTATTGAAATTTCTCCTAATACCTTTATAGAGAGAAAAGAAATAGACTGAGTAGATGTTCTTATCTGGTCCTACTTTTGAGTGAAGAGTAGTGGAAATGGCAGTGGTGGGGGCGGGGGGCGGCACATGTAACAGAAACAGACAGTGGGTCTGAGAATAAAAAGCTAAGTCACGAGGGCTAAATGGATCAGTAGTCCTAATGCATTCCTCTCCATTGCCTTGGGACACACTCTGTAACCAGGTGGGGTCACTTCTGCTCCAGGCACTTAACAAAGCTTCAGAAATGAGAAACATAGCCTTGGCAGCTAACAGAAGGTCTTGCCTGAGTTCTTCATTTTCCCCCTCATTTCGTTCCCATATTTTATCATCTCTGAAGCTACAAAAAAAATAAGTGTGTAGAGCTAAAAATATGAAACCTTTCAAATGTAGATGGATCTGGAAGTCAAGTCCCTGAACCTTTGTCTGAACAGTTAGAAACTCTGGACAGAGTCACCTGAGTATGAGCAGGAAAGTCAGTGACATGACGTGCAAATACAAAACAGCAGAAGAAATAAAGTAAAATAAAAATAAAGGGCGCGATGTAGCTTAGAAAATTCTAAGAATTTGATCTAGAAGCAAATAAAGGACAGAAGAATTTCCCATGAGCTATATTCTGTAGCTCATTTGCAGTATAGAATAACTTAAGAAATCTTAGCGCTATAAGAATTTAAAGGAAAATTTTAAAACAAATTAACTGAGTGAAAGGAAAGGGAGATTATAGATGGAAGGGAGAAAAATGTGAGAGCCAAAACAGTGCAGTCACATAACTAATTTGGCAGAAGGGGCAATTTCTAAGTACTAGTCTCTATCTGAACATGAGGCAAAATCTTACACTCTCTGAACTGCAGAAGAAGTCTCCAATTCACACACATCTAACAGAGAAAGGATAAAAATTGACTATAGAGACTTAAGTATAGTGTTTAACAAATAACTGACTTATACTGACCTAGGGACAACACATAGGAAGGCAGACTAAAACATAAAAACTGGGAAATATCTGAGCAGGGAAATTAGAGCTGTCACACTGCCTGGAAAGTGTGAAACATGAAATTCATTCAGCCAAGGCATTAAACAAATAAACAAATGAACAGACAACAAGAACTAGTTCTGGTGGTGGTAGGTGGAGGAGTCAGGAGCAGTACCCAGACTTGCTACAATCTATTACCAAAAATGTCCAGTTTTCAACACAAAATTGTGAAACATGCATAGAAATGGGAACGTGTGATCCCCATGCAGGAATATGTGCTGGGAATGGAAATTGCCTTTGAGGGGTTCCAGATGTTGGACTTAGCAGACAGACTCCACGGAAACTATTAGGTTAACTATATTAAGAGGATTAAGGAAACTACACTTAAAGAAAAGGAAAGTAAGATAATCATTAAAGAGTGAGTATTAATAAAGAGATACAAATTATATATATTATATTATTTTCAACTTCAAAATTTCTATTTGGAGATATTATATACATAATACATAAATTGAGAGTTCAAAGTGCAGGAATCCAAACAAAAAATTCACTAGAGCAACTCAAGAATAGATTTGAGTCAACAGAAGAATTGGCAAACTGGAAGATAGATCAAAAGAGATTATTTACAGTCTGAATAGAAGAAAGAAAATGAATAAAGGTAAATAAACAGAGTGACAGAGAAATGTGAGGCACTGTTAAGTGTCTAACATATGTAAGATGGGAGTACTGGGAAGAAAGGAGACAGAAGGGGGCAGAAAAAATATTCAAAGCATTAATGACTGAAAATTCCCCAATTTAATGAAAAACATGAATCTACACAGCAAAGAAGCTGAATGAACTCTAAATAGGATAAATTCAAAGAGATATACATCCAGACCCATTTAAATAAAACTGTTGGAAGCCAAAGATAAAGAAGAAATCTTGAAAGCAGCAAGAGGAAAATGACTTGTCACGTACTGGGGTGCTGCCGTGAGATTAACAGTTGATGTCTCTTCAGAACAGTGGAGGCCAGCGGCAGCAAGACTGCATTCCATGTGCTGGAACACAAGGAGTGTCAGCCATGATCCCTCCATCTGACAGTGCTGTCTTTTAAAAGTCAGGGTCAAATAAAGACATTCCCAGGTAAACTCAAACAGAGTTCATGGCTAGGATACCTGCCTAGTAGTTATAAGAACTACTCACTGCTTTTATCCTTCATGCTGAAAGGAAGTGACAGCAGACAGTAATTTGAATCTATGTGAAAAAACAAAGTGCTCCAGTAAAGGTAATTATGTAGGTAATGATAACAGACAACATAATTACCCATTTCTTTTTCTTTTTTTCTTAGCTGATTTAAAGCACAATTGCATAAAACAATATCTATAAAATTCTATTGTTGGGCCTATAAGAATATAGAATTGTGATATATTTGACAATAAACCACAAATGAATGAAGCTATATTGGAGAAAGGAAATGACACCAGATGGTATCTTGAATCTGCAAGAAGAAATGAAGAGAGACAGAAATGGTAAATAATAAACTTAAAAAAAACAAACAAACTCAAATATATTTGAGCTCTCCTTCTCTTTTCTTCTTAACAAGACATGTTTTTTAAAATTTTTTCTTTGAAGACTTAATTAATTCATTTATTTTTGAGAGAGAGAGAGAGTGGGAGGAGAAGAGGGAGAAAGAGAATCTCAGGCAGACTGGACTGAACTTCACGATCCTGAGATCATGACCTGAGCTGAAATCAGGGGTTGGATGCTTAAACCAACTGGGCCACCCAGGTGCCCCCAGAAGACATATGTTTTAAAAAAGCAATCATGGGACGCCTGGGTGGCTCAGTTGGTTAAGCGGCTGCCTTCAGCTCAGGTCATGATCCCAGCATCCTGGGATCGAGTACCGCATCGGCCTCCTTGCTCAGCAGGGAACCTGCTTCTCCCTCTGCCTCTGCCTGCCTCTCGGCCTACTTGTGATCTCTCTCTCTCTCTCTGACAAATAAATAAATAAAATCTTAAAAAAAAATTAAAAAAAAAAATAAAAAAGCAATCATTATAACACAGTATTGTTGAGTTTGTAACATTTATAGACATAATGTGGATAAGAATAACAAAATAAGGAGGAAGGGATGAGAGCTATATAAATAAAGTTTCTGTATCTTACAGGAATTGAGTGAGTATAAATATGAAGTATATTTTGATAAGATGTATATTATAAGACCTAGAGCAACCACTAAGAAAGTAGCTAAAAAATATAGTAAAGAATCATTAAAGGAATGGAATTAGTATGCTAGGAAATATTCATTTAAGATGAAAGGAGATATTAAATAAGGAAAGAGGAACAAAATAGGGGAACTGTGTGAGTACCATTATGCGGGCATCCCGTGATACGATCTTTCAAGTCCAACAGGTTTCAGATTCTATAACTTTCCTTATTCAGATTCATTTTCTCCCTCAAAGTATTACTCTATTCATGGTGCTCCTTATGTTTGAAATTTTTTAAGTAAATTAATAAGAATCCTGGAATGAATTTTTTTCAGCTGATTCTTATATTAAATTTTCTGCTTCATCACACTCCCCTTAAAAAATACTAGGTTGATCATAGAACATACTCATGGAAATGCTCGCAAAGGTACACATCGAGATGCACACTTTTTTGTACCACTAGCTGTTTAACTACATACTCATATGAAACTTATTCTCTGATACTACCAATATTGACCTAAAGATGCATTTATTTATACATGTGCTCTGGCACTAGACATATCCAGAGGGATAAAAGTGACCATTACTTTTGGATTGTATTTAAGTTGAATACATCCTAACAACCATTTCATGGCTCACTGAATAATCTCTTTTAAAAAGGAGTGTGCATATGTGTGGGTGTGTGTAGTAGAAGGTACATAGTAATAATGATAGTGTTCATAATTATGCCAACATAAAGCATTATGGATATTCATATAACATATAAATATAACATATTTAGAAATGTATTATCTATATTCATATAATTTTCTATGTTCGTAAATAATGTATCGTTTTAAATAGTAACATGTATGTGTCACGCACACACATGAACACCACACTCTACCATGAGAGTGCTTAGAAACATGGGTTTCTCCTGGCGTAGCCCTCTGACAATTTGGCAGAATGGTTAAGGATATAGCCACAAGAATCAGCCTGTCAGTGTCCAACTCCCAGCTCTACCACTTGTTAGCTGTGTGACCTGGTATCCTACAAAATCTAATACTGATACTGTCTTCTTTGTGGTGTTCTTGTAAGCATCCAATGTCTTAATGCATGTAAAGTTCTAGAAAGCACTAGGCAAACAGGAAGTGCTCAATAAATTTTAGCTCTCATTTTTAATCTTCTTTGACTCTGTTCTTCCAGGAGATAGTTTCTTTCACATCTGGAGCATGTGTTAAATTGAGATTATGTTTCCCATCTAAGAATACATCTTCATAATATGTCTTTTATTGTGATAGTGTCTGCAACTGTTACACCTTTATTTGTGATCTTTTTAGAGTTTGCAGATGGTAATGTATGGCAATGATCATGTCTTGGGTATTACCCAGGTGATGGTTGCTTCTCAGGAATGAGCAGGTGTATTTATATTGGCTTTTCATGACCTTTTGTGTGTTGTGTAAATAGGGCGGTGATATGATGATGACATAGACTATCTTGAATACCTTCCATGTGGTTGGCCTGGTCTTCCCATTCTGATTTCTTTCATACATGAGAGCAGAAAATGTTTGTCTCTTTTGTGCACTGTTATAGGCACAACACCAAAAAGAGTGCCTGGTGCACAATATCAGAAATGAATGCTTCATGGTATGGCTCGATCTAAAACCATTCACTTACGTCCCAGTATCTACCCAAGTCCATTGATTTTATTGTAATCTCAAAAACTGTTGTTTAAGTACTTATCAAATTATGCTTAGTGCTTCTGTTAAACTGAATAGCTTGTTTTTGTCTGAATATTCCTTTTCTTGACGAATCTGATACCATCACCTCTTTCATTTCAAACTAAGAGCATCTTGAACTCTACCCCCACTTCTCTACTCACTTGCCGCACTCTCTCTCCTCTGAGTGCCCCTGGCTTTACTGATGTATATATTTCCTGGGTCATTTAACCATTTTCTTTTAAATTTTTAATTTTTTTATAAACATATAGTGTATTATTAGCCCCAAGGGTACAGGTCTGTGAATCGCCAGGTGTACACACTTCATAGCACTCACCATAGCATATACCCTCCCCAGTGTCCATAACCCAACCACCTTCTCCCGACCCCCCGCCCCCTGGCAACCCTCAGTTTGTTAGATTAAGAGTCTCTTATGATTTGTCTCCCTCCCAATCCCATCTTGTTTCATTTATTCTTTTCCTACCCCCTCATTTAACCATTTTTATATTCTAGTATGGTTACTTGCCCATGCCATGTCCCCCTTCAGAGCAAGGACCTTTTCTGTTTCACTTTTAAACCCTCCATAGTACATGTAGGTAGGTAGTGACTATTTGGCAACAGCAAATATTTGATGAGGGCCTACTCGGGGCCAGATACGGAGCCCCGTGGCAGGTTGGTGTCATAGGCATTTAAGTGATTTTCTCTTCCTGTGTTCTCTAAAATTATTTGCTAATTGAACAATTGAACATAATCACATTTTGAGCAGCATGGTGGTGTAAACAGTCCTTAGCTTTGTACTGGACATACTGGCTTAAAATCCAGGATGTCTGACTTCGAGACATCAACACCTGCCTCCAGGAGCCTTGGTTTTCTGTTTGAAGTAGGAATAGTAGATCCACATTGTAGCACGAAGTGAGTTAACACAATGGGGTGGCGTGGGGGCACTCCTGGCCAAAGTGATTGGGCTAGAGAAGGCATCAAACAAAAGCAAGTTTCTTCCTTCCTCAGAGAAGCACTATTTGAATAAAAGCAGAATTACTGGGGTATCATCTTTTTGTGTTGGTGGTTCTAGCTCTGTTTCTGTAGATCCTCTTTGAATGACTCAAACAAACTCATACAGTGCCTGGTCACTTAGGGCTGTGTGGGGACCAGGCCAGGCTGCTGCTCTTTCCTCCTTCTAGAAGTTCTGACAAATGTCTGCTGTGGTGGTTCTAGATTCCTGCTTTCCTCCTGTTCTTCATGAAATACTTTCAGGAGGCTAAGTTTTGTTTCATGCATTTTTTGTTTTGTCTATGGCACATGGAATGAAATAATTACTATTTGTGGGGAGTACTTTCATGTTTATGAAACATCTTCACATCCGTTATTTCATTTGGCACACTTGATAAGTCTATGAGGATGGTGGGGCAGGGACCTGTGCCATTGTATGCCTTGTAAAGGCAAACAAGGAAATAGGCCCTCAGAATTTCAGTGGTCTTCCCAAGGTCCCATAGCTTGAAAGTGGTGGCACTGGTGGCACTATCCAACATGAATCACCTGGCTACAAATTTCATGCCGTCTCTACCCTACCGTCCTCACCCTGGAAGTCAAGGGAACCTCTGATATCCTTCATCCTGACAATCTCTTCCGTTCTTCTTTGCAGAGGCATCTATCCTGAGCTACGATGGCAGCATGTACATGAAGATCATCATGCCCATGGTCATGCACACCGAGGCAGAAGATGTCTCCTTCCGCTTCATGTCCCAGCGAGCTTATGGGCTGCTGGTGGCTACTACCTCCAGGGACTCTGCGGACACCCTGCGTTTGGAGCTGGATGGGGGGCGTGTCAAGCTCATGGTTAACTTAGGTATCGTATGAAGTACCCTCCGCCACTTTGTTTGGGCTTGTCCTCCCTTTCTTTTCTGATTTTCATTGGTTTGATTGAACTCTTTGTTTGTTTCTTAAAAGTTAGCTGCTCACCTCTTGTTTAATAGACCAAGGATAAAACCCAACGGCAACAAACACCTTCTTGTTTCTGCATGAGGTTTTGATGTCAATTTCTGGTTTCTGACAGTGGTGGTTTTTTGTTTTTGATTTTGTTTTTGGTTTTGGTTTTTTTTTTTTTTTCCTAGATTATTTATTTTTTAAGTTTCCTTTCCTGGTTTTTTGAAACCGTTTAGCTTTGTGTAAAACACGCTACTTTGGTCCATCTTTTGATCAATCACATTGCCATTCAGTCCAACTCCTTGGTCACCACTCAAAACAGTCAAAGCTCAGGGCAGAGATAAGACAACAAATGGAGGCAAAATGGGATATTGGGGTTGGAGAGAACTAAGCTTTGTGAGGAGGATGAAAGGTGCATTGTTTCTTTCTCCACAAACGGGGAATTCTGGGGGCACTGCTATTGCCTTATGCTTTCTCCTAGCGGGGAGGACGAGTCAGATTGTTACTGTTGTCCTATTGGAGAAATAATTCTGTAAGTTTATAGAGTCTCTGACATGTGGAAGGAGAATGTGGTTCCTGATATGATCCCCTTCTTCCTTCCTGACATTCTTCCCCGTCATCTAGCATCCCCTTTTATCCAGATTGCCATGTCGCACTGTCACTCACCTGTTCCTCTGTCCTTGGTACTGAAAAATTATGACAATTTCAAATTCGCAGCTTTATTGGGAGAAGATCTGTTCTTCTGCTATAATTACCTGTAATAGATACTTTGGAAACTCCCCTCCTGGTGGCATCACATTTGCTCCTGCTGCTGACCTTGACTGATTTCTAACTGATCTTCTTTGAAGGATGGGAACCTCTTGATTTCTGGAAGGAAAGAAACCAACCTCACTTCTACTTGGTAGAAAGTCAGTGCCCTGTGTCAATAGGATGAGTGGTATGGCTGAGTCCAAGCTTCCTAAGCCAGGGATTTTAGGGGGTATATAGTGTATGTTTGGGTACAGAGCCCCTTTATAAAGATTCTGGTGGAATGGCTTGTCAGAGGCATGGGGAAGACATGATGGACAACTGTACCAGATACAAGACCACATTAAACCTTAGCTGGCCTAGTGGGAAGGTGGAGTTTGGAATCCACACCAGTCTTACCTGCTGTCAGGTCGACTGGTCGCACTTGGAAAATGCCTACACTATGATCCTGGAAATCTCTAGGACGCAGAGGACTGTTTTGAGCAGTGGTTTCACTTATGTCTTTTTTTTTTCTTCCGATTTGTAGCTTTTACAACACTCTGCCCTTTTTCTTGTCCAACCTCATTTGATTTCTGTTGTCAGTGTGTCTGTTGGTTTTTCTTTGGTGTGTGTATGTGTGTGTTTGGTTATTTCGAGTTTTGTTTTTCTTTTTGCTGGATCTTTGTGTTCTTGAGTTTTCAGTCCTTCCCACCATCAGCCATGGTAAATCAAAAGATGGTATTCAACCCTTCAAAGGCCCAAAGCCTGCGGCCCGCATAGCAAACAGCCTTGAGAACAGAGCGTACTGAGCAGCCTGCAGGGGCTGGCATACCCCCGTCCCTCCCGCCTTCCCCACCCTTGCACCGTCCTCCCCACCTCCCACAAACCAACCAGACAGTGTGTATAACCTAAAACCAACAACCAGTAGCTGATCGTTTAGTTCCCTCAAAAAGAGCAGGAGAAATTTAAAAATTTAATAAAAACAAATAAACAACAAAATGAATATAACATCCTAAATAGTTCACAGACAAAGATGAAGACAATTTTTAACTCTACGTCTATTTCAGAGTAAGAGAGAAGCACATAGATAAGCATGATTAGCCCCATGGGGTCCCGGGGAAATGTATACTGTCGCTAAACAGAAAATAGATTTTCCTTCTTAGACGTTGTTTTATAAAATGAGAAAGCCGATGGTGGTAGGTCTCATATCTCAGAAGGAGATACAAGTGGGGGAAGATAAAAAGGGATGAGGAAGGAGATGGACAGATTCTCTCTCTTACACACACACATACACACACACACACGCACATACACACATACACACACATGTGGTTAGTAAGAATTCCCATGTGTATTCCTAGAAACATTTTTTTCTATTTGCCCCAAATCTGGGAGAAGTACCTCTCAAAAAGACTACATTTGCCTCTTCATTCCTTCTAGCATATACTCAGTCTAGCTCCTCCAAAGCTGAGATATCTTGGGCACGATGCAGTTGGAGAGCCCTGCACTTTTCAGAAGCAATAGTGACTTCTTTTTTTCCCTGAAGAGTATGGTTCACTAGAATGACTGGTTTGAATTTATTTAAATTACTTTCAATCCTAACCTGGAAAACTGAACTGAAATTCCCTGTGCTTATGTATACAAAACTCTTTACGTTCATGCTTTGTTTAAAGGTTCTCTTTCCCTTCCCTCACCAAAATATACCCCTGTGTGAATGTTTTCTCCCAATATGAGTTCGTATTTCCCTTTCCTTCGTTAGAGAAGAAAACATCTCTAAGGAGGGTTTGCATGCACACTTAGGCCAAAAGAACTAATTTCAGGTGATCATTTTGTTCACCATTTCAATTATGTCTCCTTTCCAGCCTATGCACAAATGATAATACAGTTTATTTCAAATTGGTCATGCATATACGCTCATGATGTAAAGCCTAGTATGTATTTCTCTGATGTAATGTATCCATCTCCTAAATGTCCAGAAGACTAGGCTTTCCCAAGGGCCTTGCTCTCTGAAGACAACCAGGTGTGGTAAGAGCTGGTGTCAGAAAGGTCCTACAACACACAGCCCGTTTTTGAAATCTTTTGATCCCTTACGATTAAAAATACAATAATAACATTTTATGATTATAATAAATTGAAAGATTTAAAAATCTTATTTCAGTTGGCCAGTAATCTTGGAAGATAAGCCAGGGAAGTGTTTTTATGCTTTTTTTTACAGATGTGAGACAAAGAAAGAAATGTAGGACTTTTCAAAGCTAACATAAAAAGTTCATGGTGGAGCTGAGACTAGAACCTGGGTTTCTAAAATGCTAAATCAACATGGGTTATCTGCTATCTCCACGGGTCAATCCTGTGTGGCTCAATGATGTGGCAGTCTTAATGACTTCTAACTGCTTTCATGATGGTTACTTTTTAAACATGCCCAGAGGGAGTCTTTTTTCCGTAGTGCCTAGTTTGAATTAAGCCATACAGCTGAAAAGTCGGTCAGCATCGGCATCTGCTCATGGCCCTTTGGAATCCTCAGCAGAACGCCAGCAAGCCTTCTTCAATGGGGGAGGCCCGTAGGGAGTATCATGCAGTTTGGTCGGTGGCATTCAAATTCTCCAGATGCTCTGTCTCTGGCAATGCAGGCTTGCTGACGACTGTTTACAGTGTGCATTGTTGAACACATACCAGTCCTAGAAACTTCTACCTCTTCCATGCTCTCCACCCAAAGCTTACCCATCTAGAAAATAATAATCTCTCATTTACAAAAATAAAACAAAAAAACATCTAAATGAAACAGGATGAAAAACACAGACATATACAGACAAGCAGACACCCCACGGGTATCTTGCCGAGGGTAAGGCAGAGATTCAACTTCTGTGGCTACTCAAGGTAGATCTAAAGGAAGTTGCTTTCCCAGCCCAATTCCCTGGATTCACTTTGCATGAAAGATACAACCTCATTAACAAGACTGCCATCTAAGAGCCTATGAGCAAGGCACTGGGATGGATTTTTTTTCCCTTGATCTACTTATTGTTCAGGTAAAGTGTCCAAATAATCTGTCACTTCTTGGCTTAATCAGTTGTCTACCCTCTGGAAAGCTCCAAGTCCTCACACTGGTTGAGAGACATCTTTCAATTCATGGAACCATTTGAGTGAATCCAGCACCTTTCTCTAGACTGGGTCCTCGTCTAAAAATAAAATCCTCAGGGCACCTGGATGGCTCAATCCATGAGGCATCTACCTTCTGCTCAGGTCATGATCTCAGGGTCCTGGAATCCAGCTCTGTGTTGGGCTCCCTGTTCGGTGGGAAGCATGCTTCTCCTTCTCCCTCCACTCCTCCCCCACCCTTGTGCTCTCTCTCAAACAAATAAATAAATAAAACCTTAAAAAAATAAAATAAAAACTAAAAGTAAAATCCTCAACAGCATAGAAACAAAAGAAGACAACCCTCTCTTGTTGAAGGTTCTCAGATTTGTTGCTTTAGGCCCACTCTTCCTCTTCCCTTCTCTCTTAAGCATGGCCATACACCTGTTTCCCCTGTCTCCTGAATACATCAGGAAGGGGCATTTCTCCAGCTTTGGCTGATGGCAGGTGCTGCTGGTAGCGGAAGCCCCACCCCTTCCTCCCTTACTTGCCCTCCCCTGTTCCCAGTCCTCACTGGGGGCATGGCCTCCTCTGTTTGGTGATCGTACCAGTTGCTCCAGGGCTGTTTGCTCCCACTTTTCTGTTGCGGTTGACGACACATGACAAACCTAACCGCACGAAACCAAACCCAGATTTTTTTCAAGAGATGTTCTTCTGGGGAACAAATAAGTGTCCCGCCTCCTTCCTCAGAATGATTGGGTGTTCTAGATTTCTCCTGTCTGGATTTCCATAATTTTATTCTGCCCTGTCCTTTGCCACTGGTTCCTCTTTCACTTGCTTCCTTAAAATGTTTTACTTTGGGAAATTCAAATGGTGGCCTTATCCTTGACAAGTCCTCCAAAACTACTGGGTTAGCCTTAGGCAGAAGAGCTCAGTTTCTAACTGTAATTTTTTTCCTGTAACTTTTTTTTTCCTTTTCTTGTCTTATTTCTACTTTTTAGTATCCAGCTTTAAACAAGTTCTTATTGAATTCCCACCATGATAAATCAAATTTAGTTTTAACTGGGCAAATTTGTAACAACTAATCTGAGATCTTTTTTAACCATTCTACCCAATCCCCTGCAAATAATCATTGACTCTACTCTAGACCTTTTGTGCTGAGTGTTCATGACTTTAAACAGATGTTAATAAAAGGATAGGTACTCAGATCTCTGACATAGGATAACCTGTGGGGTTATCAGAACTAGAAAATTAGCCACCCTTTCTTGCCTCCCTTTCCCATTAAAAAATAAAAAAATTAAAAAAAAAGAATCTTCTTCCCTCAAGATGCAGAATTATAGAGTGAGATAGGTAGGATGTCAAAGGTGCCCAAGACCTCCTCCCCATAAACTTGTCTCGCCTTCTCCTTGAATGCTGTAGGCACTTGATTTAGTCTGAGCATTCAGGCAGGAAGACGAAGATGGGCTTCATGAGTGGGTTGGTCTGGGAGCCTTTGAAACAATAGCAGAGAACCCAGTCCATCGTGATAACATCATACAACTCCTTTGAACCACCACCCAACTCCACCTCTCTAAAATCTGGGACGGGTGTTTGTGCGGTTAGCTGTTTGCAAGTGGCCATTTTATGACAGGAAATGACCAGGTGGTATTAACCCTTTCCTTATCTCTAGGGATAATGGCAAGTCTGCCTACGTAAATTTCTATGGCATCTGGGGCCTGAGCAAAGAAGAGGGTGGAGGGAGTTTGTTTTCAGAAAAAGAGAAAGGGTTAAATACTGCACTGAGAAACTTCATGGACAGATTTTTTTGAAAAAATAAACAGTGTGTCAGATTGGTGATATATCTTTGGAATACTAATACAAAAACTGTGTTGATGCTACTTTTAAAGACAAATTTGGAGAAAATCATTATAGGGGGACATAGACTATAACCTGCATTTGGTGGGGAAATTTTTGCATAATTTTCCAAGTCAAACAAAAGTAATATTTCAAAGTTCAGGTGTGAAATCCTTTATATAAATGAGTAGGTTTTTTGAAAAAAAAAAAAAAAAAAAAAAAAAAAGGAGTGGCATACTTGGTGTCTATTGTGGATATATATGTATACCAGTATATATCTCTATACATATGTGTATATATATATGTGTGTGTGTGTATATATATATGTATCCAACTTTACTAAATGATATACTGTACATATACACCCACCCTTAAACTTGTACATACCGTATATATATATAAAATGGCCACACTTCTTGCGTGTGTCTGTCCCCGGAAGGGTGGACTGATTGTTTTTGGATGTCTGCAGCTGTTACCTTGAAGGATGCAATTTCATCTTTCATTTATTTTTCCCCATCTAGACTGTATCAGGATAAACTGTAACTCCAGTAAGTTTTCCCTCAAGTTTCATTTTGTTCTTAAAGAAAAGAAAAACTGACTTTATTTTGTTTACTGTTTTATGAGCTGTTTTTTGTTTGAATTATTTTGTGTTCTGACTATGGAGTTGGGGGGAACGGGGGTTGACAAGATGAAGGGCTGGGGTGAGGGTCATGGGCTGATTGTCGCGCAGGGTGTGGTTTCTGAATTGGGGTAGGTCCTCTCTTCTTTCCTTGCATTTGCTCTTTATGCAGAAAAGGAGGAAAGGGCACCTGGATAAGGAAAGAACTTGAAAATGAATTGAAATGGTAATTTGTTGTTTTGGGGAAATAATCCTCAGGGGTGGACAGAAAGCATTAGAACAACCAGAATGCACTTCTCCACTACTGACAGCTTCAGAAAATAAAAGCAAAGTTCATGACCCAGAAGGTGGCTGCCAACTCTGACATTTGTTTCCCAGCATTTACCGCTGTAGGTTTTTTTTGTTTTTTGTTTTTTGGTTTTTTACCCCCCTCAGAGGGTGGGCACAAAGCATTGTTTTTGGTGATAATGCAACATTTTAACCAAAGTCTTGAGAAACATTCTGGCTCTTCTGAATGAAAAATTGCAGCCTATTATTTTTACTTTATCCCATTCAAACATTCTGGTTCTTGAAGAAGGATGTTCAGGAAGTGCAGGCTGAATTGTACTCACGTGTTTCTTTCTCTGCCTCAGAAATGAACATTAACTGGAGTATGAGATCAGGGAACCGGAAGAGAAAGAGGAAGGATGGGGAGGAGGGAAAGAATAGGTCTAGTTGATAAAAGGAAGAAATATACTTTGAGCCTTATGACATCTGATATCCGTTAAGATAATTAAATAACTAACTAGGGTAATTAGGGTAATTAGCTGTAACAAACAATCCCAACATTTCAGTGGCTCAACGGAAGACAGGTTTACTTCTCCTTCAGGCAAAATTCAGTGCCAGTGCCAGATCTCTTCAAGTAATTCAGGCATCTAGGATTCTTTCATGACCTTGGTCTACCATCTTGGAGTTCTTCACTTCCAGCCATATCCACAAGGAAGAGAGAGAGTGAGCTTGGATATAATGCAGTGTGTTTTTAACTTGCCTGGAAGTGATGGCCCAGTACATCACTTCTGCCCATATTTTCTCAGACGTGACTCCATCCAAAACGCAAAGGAAGCTGGGGATATGTTCCTCCTCTGGATCCAGGAAGACAAATTTGGATTGGTTGAGCATCTAATGCACATGATTCTCAGTATTGCCCCCTCATTTTGTACTTCTTTTCTCATTAGGGCCTTTCAGTAGGAACAAATTCAGAAAAAGAAATAATCCAAGTTTTATATTTCATTTGTTTATTCCATTATATTTTATAGGTGCTACTAGTTTAATCTTCTTTCTTGGGAGATTGATTATCGGGATGATAAATTAATAAAGCCTAAATCCACTTTTCTGGGGGCGGGGGAACATTCTATGTAAATTAACAGAAGAAATGTAAAAAATCCATATAAACAACCACTTCCTGAAGTAGAATGCTTTATGCGCGTCTTGGCATCATTTTCAGTTAATTTAAGCAATGTCCTATTTTGCTGTGTTTAAACATTTCTAATTAGCCAGAAATTTCTCATGATATTTAGATCATTAAAAGACTAATTGAAACATCCTTTTTTTTCCCTAAAGACTGGCATTTTCTCTTTCTTCAAGCAGCTTTATTGAGATGTAATTTCCATACCACAGGTTCATCCGCTGTAAGCCTACAATTCAGTGATTTTTATTAAATTTATAGGGTTGTCCAAATACCCCCACAATCACATTTTTAGAACTTTTCAGTCACCCCATCCCCACTCCCAAATTTTCCTCATGTCCCTTTGCAGTTCATCCCTGCTCTTACCCTTAGCCCTAGACAAATGCCGGTTTACTTTTATCTCTATAAATCTTCCTTTTTCTGGATTTTTCATATAAATAGAATCATAGGATATGTAGTTATTTGTGTTTGGCTTCTTAAAAATTATAGTACATTTATGGAAAGCATGAAGGTAGAAAAATCTCATTCTAAGTTGAATCTAGCATCTTCTGGCTTAGACACTCATTTGCAGAATAGAGAACTGAAGGAGTTGTTCAGTCGGGGTATCTGGACTTGCTTTCTGTGCTCTGTCCACACTTTTATCTTTCTGTGCTCTATCCACACTTTATCTTGCAATTAATTTCACATATTCTCTCTGATCAGCCATGAAAAGTCATCATTAGACAAGTTCCAGAATTCTTTCTTCTAGGAAGGCAATGCCTCTTTTCCAGGACACAGATGCCAGCAGGTTTTCTAGATGTGATAAAAGATTTTCTATCCAGAACCACCAAAACCATCATTGAGAAGAAGTATGTCAGCAAAGATGTGTTCCCTGCTTTGATCACAGTATAGTAAGAGTGTAACTAGTTTTAGTTCAATATTTAGGTAAAGAGCCAAGATTGGATTTTGGAAATCAATTTTGAATTCTTAAGATAAACCTTTAACATACTGAGGAAGATAATTTTGGGGAGAACATCAGAGAAAGAATACATAGTGCCCACTAATTAAACAGTGATTGAATAGAAACCAAGGAAAACAAAACAAAGCAGGAGTCCTTTACTCTAACATCTTGAGTGCTGAGGTATATAGATGTGCACCCAGGGGAATGGAGAGTCACAAAATTAAAGTGACACATTTTCTTGAAGTCGATTTTAATTGTTGATTTGGAGTAAAAACTTGAATTGAGACCAAAGAGATATATTATGCAGAAGAATGCACGTCAGTGTGAATCTTATTTAGCTTATGAATCTTAGGTTTTAAGAAAAACTAAGAATTCAAAGACATGTCATTTTTATCATGTATCTTCTTTTTTCCATCCCTGGCATTACTGGTGCTTGGGTGGAAAATTTCAAGAAGGCTAGGCAACTAAAACAGATCCAGGTAATCAGAATTTCCCAGATCTCTCTCCTTGCGGACTAGATGTCCAAGTCCATAGTTCAGTCTGTTCTGGTATCTCAAGCTGTTTCTCTAATAGGTGAGCAGATCCTTCTTCTTACTCAATTTTTGTGATGAGATTGAGTTGTAGCCTGAGTTTGAAAGGGAGGGATTTTCCTCTTACATCTCAGGTGTCATTTTAATAGAAGTCAGAGGATGTTATTACTCACATTTCAGAACAGAGCTGCTTTTTTTCCCTTGAAGGGACATATTGAATTAAGCTTTAACCACATTTGAATTTAAGTTCATGTACTTTTCTGGTAATCCTTTTTTAGAACACCTGTCTTCTGGAAAGTCAGGTAAAATACAGAATGACATCATCTATGTTTTTCCTCTTTGTCTGCTGCAAAATGTTTGGGGAAATGGCTGTTTTTAAGGGTTTGTGTGACTCCTTGGAGAAAAGAACATGAAAAAGAAGGGTGGCCTTCTGGTGTAAGGAGAAGACAACTGATCATAGTAGAGGACAGTGATCTTGAGATGGAAGTCTCTCTCTTTTGGCCTTTGTTGTCTGGTCCTTCTGTCGGTGACTCTGACCCAGCTCTGTGCTAAGTGTTTCCAAGAAGAGAGGAACAGGTTTTGTTTTGTTTTGTTTTGTTTTGAATCAGCTTCTTTGCCTTCCTTCCTCTCTTTCTCTTTTCCAATGCTTTGTTTTTCCCCATAAGATCTATGATATACTTACCATTACTCATTCTAAATCCTGCTACCCCTGCTTTCCAAATCTTCCAAGAATACTACGCATAAATACTTCTCTGGCTTCTATTCCCAGATATATATTAGAGAGTGTACAAATCGAGGCCTTAGGTCAAAATAGGGATGTTGCTGGATTTGATTCAATTGGCAGGAATATTCAAAAACATATAACCGGGAAATTTCCAGCTTAGAATTTACTTTTAAATTGCAAAACGTCAACAGAGTTGGCAGTCATCATGGTGACTGAACTACAGGGTGGCCTGATATCCATTCTGTATCACTGCTAAAGAAAACAGGGCTACTTTCTGGGGAATTTTGGAGAAAATCACCTGTTCCTATGGTTCCAGTTCTATGAGGCTGGCGGCACCCTAAGAAGTGTGCGGTTCTGTAAACAGGTATGGACTTCTTATTGGTCTCGTGGACGTTTGCTCAAATCAAAGTATGGAAGAAGGTTTGTTGTTTTCCACCTAGTTTCATTTTGACTCTGCCCTTCAATTTCCTAGCCCCTACTTTATTCTCTCCCTTTCAGGCTGTGTGCAGCATAGTTTGCATGAATATAGTATAGTCATACTAATAACATGTGCAGATGATATGAATGAATATAATGAAATACATAAAAATAAATATCAATTTCATCCTTTTGTTTTTTTAGCTTTTCCCTTCTCTGAAAGGCTAATTCTTCTGTGTAGGGTTATTTTTTCAATCTTTTTAAAAAGAGGTGTGTATATCATAAGGAAATTGTGAGTTTGTGTACATGCCTAATTATTTAAGCAGATGTAGAGTCCCCCCCCCCCAATTACTTTGAACTTGAAGTCTCAACTTTATCTGTAACAAGTTTCATTTTTCTTTCCCTCTTAACTATAAAGGAGAAAAGAAATAGGGTGGCATACAAAAATATACTGACCCTGTAGTCCCTTGAGTGAGAGAACGGCTTTGGTAATCCTGTCCACTTCCGTTGACTGTTATCTTTGAATATCATAGACACATACAATTATATAAGAGCTATATGAAAATAGCATCATAAGGATATGATACCTCCAAGTCCTACCTCTAAAGGCTACTAGTATTTACTAAATATTCCTTCCCTTGCACCTGCTAGCCTAGCACTTGCTTTTTGCCTTTTGTGTTAGCTTCTGTGCCTTAGTCTGTTTAAGCAGACTCAGTTTCCACTGTCTTGGCCAAGTCAGCAGTGTGTGGGTGTTTCTTGCTTAATTTAGGCATAGCTTGGTGAAATGCAGCTTACTGCACTAGACTTTTGGGGGGTTTTGCTTCCTTTTTTCCTTTCTTCCCTCTCTATGGTACTGGGACTATGCTATTTCATTTTCAGGCCTAGTTTATCTAGAAATCCCAGAGCTGAATGTTTAGCTCATCCTATTAACTCAGAAACACATACCTCAGGTCAACAGAAAGGCTGACTTCTT
This sequence comes from Enhydra lutris kenyoni, assembly GCF_002288905.1. Lineage (NCBI taxonomy): Eukaryota > Metazoa > Chordata > Mammalia > Carnivora > Mustelidae > Enhydra > Enhydra lutris. The sequence goes on along the minus strand of NW_019154104.1, from coordinate 15,631,022 downwards.
CACTATTCAAAGTCTTCTGGGAAGGAAATTCTGGAACCCTCTTTTGGTATTTGTTCCAATATTTGGATAACCATGACTATCAGTCATTTGCCTGACCATATCACTTAGAGTTTTAGTGGAGATGGAAAATCCCAAAGTAAGATAGTATAGTAACGTGCTGTGTCTCAAACTATCAGTATCACAACTGAGAGTTTCTCTTTCTGTACTAAATGATTATGCTCTACTTTTCTCAAAACCTGATTTTTAAAAAGTAATATATCATTTTATTTCTCTCTGGAATGTTTTATATTTTTTGTAAATAAAACACTTCCAAGTTCAAGTCTACTAATAGTATCAATAATAGCCAGATTTGAGAATAGTAAGATGCTTCCTAAACATTTAATATTAAACTCTTCTTAATTAATACTAATTCAGGATGGTTTTATTTTTAAATAGCTAAAAAAGCTATACATGGAACAAAGGAAAAGTAAAAATTCTCACTCTTATGCCTTACTTGAACCAAAATTCTCTTTCTCAGAGGCAACCCAAATTATCAGTCTTTTGTATATTCTCGCAAAGATAATCCAAAAGTATACAACATACAGTTATAACTATATTCTTTCCCTTTTTTTCCTTCCTTGTCCTTCTTAACACAATGTTAACACATTCTTCTGAATTTTGCTCTTTTTCACTTAAAATATTTTAGGGACTATTTCATGTAAGAATATTAAGGTCTCCTTTGTTCTTAATGGTCACATAATACTGCATTTTATGGAGATATCAGAGTTGATTAAATCAATACCCTACTGATACACATTTAGATTATTTTTTCAGCTTTTTACTACTGCTAAAACAAAAAAAAACGCATGCCTTTGTTTATTAGTCTTTGCATGCATGTACAGGAATGTCTATCAGATAAAACCCTAAAAATGGAATTAACTAGGTCAACAGATAAGTGCATTACAAAAACTGGTATTTCCCAAGTGCTTTCTAAAGAAGTTGTACAGATTTACATTCCCAACAGCAATATGTGAATGTTTGTTTCTCCTTACCCTTGCCACACCCTATTATCAAACTTTTTCTTTGTTTTCTTAAAATACTTTTCAAAATGTTGCTGTCACATATTCCAGGGAGAGCCATTGTCACCCTTTTCCTTCCATCCTTTTACTTCTTCAAGTATATATAGGAACCATTGTTATTCAAAACTTTGGTGCAGACTTCTCAGAAATCTTTAAATAGAAATCTCTTATAGTAGCATTTCTCGTGTTAATCTTGTTTTTGTTTTCCAGTAAGCACAGGTGTTTTAGAAAGGTGGGAATATGTTATAGTAATTTTGTGTGATTTTCCTCTTAGACTCTTCTTATCTATGTTAGTATCCCAGCAAAGAGGCACTTTCCTGCAATTATCAACAGCAAGCAAGACTGGCTCCAGACAGGCTGGGTGTAATCCTTATCTCTACTGCTAATGATCTATGGGTCTTTGGCCAATTTATTTCAACTCTCAAGTTTTGTCAATTGTAAAATGGGCCTGATTACAGTATCTACCCATTTGAGTGAGAAGAGAACCTAGGACACAGTCTGTGCTGTATGTGTGGTGGTGGTGGTGGTGATGATGTCATGATGATGACGTCATGATGATGCCAACTGAAAAGATGATCTTTTGAGAACCTTACTTGTTCAAGAATGGATGGCTATAGGGGTGCCTGGGTGGCTCAGTGGGTTAAGCCTCTGCCTTTAGCTCAGGTCATGATCCCCCAGGGTCCTGGGATCGAGCCCCACATTGGGCTGTCTGCTCAGCAGAGAGCCTGCTTCCCTTCCTCTCTCTCTGCCTGCCTCTCTGCCTACTTGTGATCTCTGTCTGTCAAATAAATAAATAAAATCTTAAAAAAAAAAAAAAGAATGGATGGCTATATATCCCTAAAGCCATACTCGGTAGCTTATCAGAGCCTGTAAAATAAGCATCCTACTTTTCCCAGCCAATTACTCAGGGCAGTAATAAATGCTTTTCGAGGCCATCAGAGTTGCACTGGATTTGGCATCAGTAACATTATTAATAAGACTATTGTTGAGACCATCACGGGGTCATATTAGGATTTTTTTTTTCCTCTCAGTGCATTTTGATAAATAAAAACTTGATGTTAACCCAAAACTAGTTAAAATATTATAACTTCATGAGTTCTTCTGTGTTCGTTTCTGGAACCTTGGTATCGTTTTAATAAACACTTAATAGTGGTCCCAAGTGAAAATATCTATAAAATTCACAGGTCTGATTAGATGATGTCAACATATTTGTGACTTTAATATCTGCTAATATCAATTTCATGTACTCTAAATAGGAACCAAGATAAAATCGAGTCAGAGCAATGGGAGTTTTGCAACAAGGATATAGATTTCTGGCTAAGAATGTTACTGTTCAGTTTCTTTGGCACGTTCCTGTTATACATTTAAAAATCATCAAATTGATGCAAACCATGATTAGCAAAGAGAGCTAGTTCCCCAAGAGGAGAAAAGGGCCATCTTCTTTTTTAGGAGATTTTGTATTTTGGTTTCAACCAGTGTGTTAAAGTATAGTGTGGTGAGCTACTATGTTAAAGATTCACACTTGGACCTTGGGGTGATTAAAATCATGCACATGCCATACAAAGGCTGGTAGCTCAGTCTTTATCAGATCTATATGGGATGCCCATTAATAGAAAAAAACGAATGACCGTTTAGCAGCTATAACTATAGTACCATCCACCCCCAACTTCTGGGAATGTCCTTTGAGAACAGATTAAAGCAGACCCTAGAAGAAGAAATGTCTCCTTCAGTTGCTTTACCCAAGGCCACTTTTCCTCTTACTTCAAAATGGTCCCTGGGCTCTAGGATACAAACATATCATGTTTTGGTTTGCTTCTCTTATGTGAGTGATCTCCTGGTGTGGAGAAGTCCACTCGGGCAGGCACTTTAGCAACTCTTCATCTGGATTTTAGAACAGGTAAAGCGATTGAGCTCATGTGCCCAGTTAAAGAGTAGATGGGAAGTGAGAGTGAAACATTAAATTAAGTAAGTGGCTTCCGAAGGAGAGTGTGTTTTGTCTCATCCAAGGAAGAAGCAGAGGAAGTAGCAGAGAAGGAGAAAACAGACTAAACTAAAAACACAGGTCTTCACACAGTGTATAGATATAAGCAGAGTTCATTGAGTTACTGACTTCTAGGAAAGATTGCTAAATAAAGGAGTGAACTTTCTTTACATAAACATCTTAAAAATAGGCAAACACCTTGCCAACCTAGGAATTATCTATTGTGAACTACCTAGGTGAGAGAGGTGATGTAGACTCTTAGAAGTGTTTCCCAATCACATTTCAATCCACTGGAATTAATTGTGTTAAACTAATGTTGGTAATTTGGAGACCTATGCATACATAGAGTGGTATCTTATGTCAGCACATCCTAACATGTTTTTTTAATTATTTTTATTAGCACAGCCTAAAATTTTTGTGCTGATGTTTGCCACTGTTTGATTTTCATGACCTGAAGCTAGGATGTAGTATATGCTCAATAAATAATTAAATCAATGAGGTAATGAAATGTGCCTATGCCTCTACCTTAATTTATTATTTATACAACTATTTTTAGTAATCAACATGAGCGGTACAAGCTGACAATTGTAATCTATGACTCTTTGTCTTGTTGTTATTCTATAAGAAAGAAAATTAACCAAGAATGACTTTGTTCCTTTCTTCCTAAAATCTGAAAGAATATATGTTACTTTCTCTGTAAAATAAAGTATTTTAGACAAAGTCAAGATTTTCATGAAGTCACATTTAGCCAAGTTTTGGTTGAAATCCAGAAAATTTCGTGAAGGAAGATGAGTTCTAGTAAATATTACACATCACTGTTCCTCATTCTTCATTCACTTATTCCCAGAGCATTTATTGAGAGTTAACTGAATTCAGGTGTTGATGTCAGTTTTAGGGGTTTATACTATGAATTTCCAAGGAGAATCCCGAAGGACTCTAGAGGACTGTCTCCCTTTTCTTTAAATTTTCTCTTAGAGAAATTGGAACTCAAGTGCATGTACAGTTGGCCCCCAACTTATTATGGCTCATCCTCTGATTTTTTTGACTTTACAATAGTGAGAAAACAATGCACATTCAATAGAAGCTATATTTTGAATTTTGATCTTTTCCTGGGATAGTGATAAGCAGTATGAGACTCTCTTGTGATGCTGGGCTATGGCGATGAGCTGGTGAACTGTAGCTCCCAGGCAGCCATGGGATCATGAGGGCGAATGAGTGATACACTTAGAACCATTCTCTGCTTTACTTTCACTACAGTACTCAGTAAATTACATGGAATATTCAATACCTTATTATAAAACAGGCTTTGTGTTAAATGATTTTACCCAACTGTAAGCAAATGTTCAGAGCATGTTTAAGGTAGGCTAGACTAACTTGTGATGTTTGGTAAGTTAGATGCATTAAATGCACTTTAATTTTGTGATATTTCCAACTTACGATGGACTTACTGGGTCATGTACCCCATTGTTAAGTTGAGGAAGGTGGTCTATGTCTCTAAAATCCAGGTGAGTTTCTCATAGATTTTGTTCAGGGGTGGTTCATTCCAACATTCAGTTCAACATAATAGTTTTTTGTTTTTTTTTTTTCACAATACATTTGACCCTTGAACATTGTGAGGGTTAGGGTCTTGACCGCCTTGCAGTGGAAAATCCACATAAAACCTTTGACTTCCCCAAAACATTACTGTTAATAACCTTAGTTGATCAGAAGCCTTATTGATAGCCTAAACAGTAGAGTAACACATTTTTAAGTTACATGTATTACATACTGTACTCTTAATATAAACTAAAGAAAAGAAAATTATTAAGAAAATCATAAGGAAGAGAAAATACATTTACAGTAGTGTATTGTAAAAAATCTGCATATTAAGTGCATTTGTTCAAGGGTCAGCTGTACATGTGTACTCCTTGTGTTGGGGTCCTGAACGCTGGTGTACTTAGCTAGGTCTTTTTCCTGATTTCTCTTTTTCCATTTTGGCTTTCCTTCTCTCATCTGACTACTTGCTTGGAGCCAAAGCAAGGTGTGTTTCTGCTTTCCTCCAACAGCTGTATTTCAGGCACTGTAATTTTTAAAAAGATTTTATTTATTTATTTGACACAGAGAGAGAGATCACAAGTAGGCAGAGAGGCAGGCAGTGGGGCGGTGGGGAGCGGGGGGAGTAGGCTCCCTGCTGAGCGGAGAGCCCTATGCGGGGCTCGATCCCAGGACCCTGAGACCATGACCTGAGCCAAAGGCAGAAGCTTAACCCACTGAGCCACCCAGGCACCACTCAGGCACTGTAATTTTGAGTAAAAATAGTTTTTCCTTCTATTTTTGAAGATTTCTTTTTATACTCTGATCCATTTTATTTGTCTGTTTGCCACCGTAATATTTGTAAGATGACACGTTCACTAAGTATTAGTGTCAGGCACCATTTGTCTTTTAAAAATTAGGAAGGGCCACTGTATCAGTGAGCTGTAGGATGTGCTAACATTACCAACTGAACCCTCCATTCCTGTTTGGTGATAAGATAAATACATCAATGGCTCTACTTCCCCATTGTGCCTAGAAATACGTGTTTGTGTGTGTGCATGCACAAGTAGGAATGTATTATAGCAGGTCTCACATGTGTTATGGAGGAGAAGATTTAATTTGAATTGTTTCTGGAACAGTTAGACACAAAGCCTAAGTCTCTGTACTGATTCATACTGGTTTGGAGCATCTCAACAGTTTTTCTTAATTTTAGCATCTGTTTTGGGGAAAAAGAAAAACATCTTAGAGATCAGGGATTGTTGCTTTTAAAAGAAATGGAGTAATTTTCTGGCTGTTCTATTGGCTCAGTGACTAAAATCGCAAAGCTTTCTAACATAGAGTTTATTGGAAGTTAAGGAAGTAAGCCTTGAAGGGGTATATACATTTTCCTTCTAAAAATAAAGTTTCAGAGTAAATCTGATTATGTAATAACTGAACACAAAAAGATGACACCGTTGTCCCCGGAGCTTTGTTCAAGTGTCTGTCAGAAGCAGTGTTCATGGTGGCTCCTGGAAGGGCCCTCATTAGGGAGTGGGAAGCAGGAGAATATATCAAGGGGTAAAAGCAGGAGGTGTGGAGTTTAGTTATAATGATTTAAATGTCTGTCTTCCCAAATGGCTGAAGTTTCATCTCAGTAAAAAAATGTTAAAAGGCCTATGTGTTCCAGAAGAGAGACAGAATAGAGATCATGTCTCCGGAAGTAAAGTCTTGAATGATTAAATCAAATGAGTACTTTTTGTCACCTAAGTCAAACTACCTTGTAATGTTACCACAGGCCATTTTTTTCTTCAGAATTAGTAAAAAGAAAAAAAAAAAAAAGATGGGGGGAGGCACCACAACAAAGTCCCACTTAGAAAGGATACAGTGACCTAAACTCTTAGATGTGGGATGCACAACATAAACAGAATGAAATTTAGTTTTGAACCTAGGAGATGGCAAAAATAAAATTGCTATTATTCACAAGTGTGGGCAGGTTAAAATCTACTGCATAAACAGAGGGCTTCTCCTCTGTTCCAGAGGAAATAAAAAGGAAGAAAATGGAAACACTGAAGGGGGGTAGGCAAGAAGGCCCCTTTATTTCCTGTGAGTGGTTTTCCTGTGATGGTCAGTCCGGAAGCCCTTTTCTTTCCCTCCCTCCCTAGACCCTGAGGGAAGGGAACAGCCCTGCTGACCGAAATGAGGCTGCCCGAGGGAGTGGGATGGTGAGAGCAGCAGGGACAGAAGGCTTGAAAGGAGCAAAAGCAGCAGATGGCAGCACAAATGTGTGCAGGATAGGCAAAGATGAAAAGAAAGGGCACGCGAGTGTCCCTTATGGAGATGAGTCACGTGTCTTACCACCGCAGAAAAGTTCTGTGTTTTCCTGATCTCACAGAAGAAAAGAAACACTGAGGCAGACGAAAACATATGATGAAGCCCTTGGGCTAGGGGGTGGCTAGAGGAGGATAACCGTTGTCTTGTGAGAAGAAATGGGTATTTGAAATGAAACTCACACAATATACCTGTCAGTAGTTGGGATGTTTCACTTAACAATTTGATTCACTGATTGTTATTTACAAGCAAACCCTTTTGATAAAGGAACCAATTAAAAAAAAAAAAAGAAGCTTAGCAATTGTCAGAAACAGAAAAGCTAGCTATTGTATCACTGTGATGATGGAGGAAGGTACCTGTCTGCGGCTGAGTTTATCCACACCCCTACACACCTGGTAGGAAAGGGAAGAGTGAGGCTCTCATGATTAACATCTCAAAGGCATGAAACTTGAACGCTAAGTGAATACAAGACTCCATCTTTCCCCTCTCCAAGTTTTCCCTGAACATTTTCGCTCTATCACAGCAAAGTGAATGCTAAGTCCATAAAAAAGGACAGATGCAATAAAATTTTGAAAATCCATGCTCTTGTTAAAGATCCACTTCCCAGGTGGCTATTAGTTACAGTAAAAAAATAATAGCAGAGATGGAGTGTTTTCTGCAGGCCAAGTCCTGGGATGAGTACTTTGCTTGCATCATCTTGTTTAATCTTCCTTCAAGTCCTAAAAGGAGTTGTTAGCTTCAGAAAGGAGACCTAATTATGCAAAATGCTTTGCCCAGCTTCAGATTCAGTCTCTGATCCCCAAGCCATGGCTGCTAACCATGGCCTGGAGTGCCTCTGCAATGTGGATGCTTGAATGTAGGCAGTCCACCACCCTAGGTCAGATGCTGATGGACCTCATGAAAGAGGCCACCTCTAGTTACCAATAAATCCCATTTTTTTTTTTTTTTTAAGATTAATCTTTCTGCAACCTTGGCCTTTCCAGAGCCGGGATTCTTTGGCTCAGATTTATAGGCATGTTAGTGTCCCATTCTTGTTCATGACTAGTCTCTAAGGCACTGTTTCATTCTATGACTGAAAGGTCCTTGGCATTTAGGGATGCATAGGGGATGAATTAGGAATGATCATACAGGCATGGAGATGACTAAGAAGAGGGTAGTGCTACAGTGCCGTAAGTGGCCATTGCTAAGTCATCCTCCTTGTACTCAGTGCTTTGCTGGCCTTCTTTGGTAATCTTGGTATTCCCTGTTTTTTGTCTCTTTCCATTGTACTCTAGTGCTCTCATCTTAGCAAACAGATTATAGTTCCCCAAATTCCCTCAGCTGTCTACACTGCTGTCCCTGCATTCATGCTCTGTGTTAGGCACTGTACACCATTTCTCTGTATCTGCTTAGCCAACCTCTACTCATCCTTCGTTATGCTCAGGGGTCACCCCTCATAAGAAGACTTTCCTTTTACCCCCGGCATGTCAGTTTTGTCCACATCTAGGTTTCCATAGTATTTACAATGCATATCTTTCAGAACTCACCACATTCTTGTTGCTTTATTTGCCTACCTGTGTATCTCCTGAATCAATCTCTGGTTTTCTCACAGTTGGGAAAAAATGTCTTATTTATCATTGAGTCTTCACTGCTTAGCACGGTAGCACGCATATAGTTGGCATTGATGCACCTTCATTTAGTTAATTAATAATGATAAACTTAATGACTTGAAACTTTGGGCCACAGGAGAAATCTGAATGGATGGATATAGATCTCTTCGAGGAAAATTACTCCATATTTACAAAGAGGGAAATCTCAGCAGCTCATAGTTTGCCATGATAGGACATTTGTCCAACTCCTAAAGAGATAATAGGGTTTTAGAAATTGTTCCTAAATACTGCTACATCAGAAGGCTAACATTTAATATGAGGAAATGTGATTTCGGATCAATCGGATTCTTCTTTTGCCTGTGTTCCAAAGAGACATTTAAGGCACAAGTTACCTTGTGGAGTATTGCTTTGCACAAGTCAGAGTGTGTTGGCCTTATCTACCCTGGATTTTTAACCTATACTCTCACCTGTACTATTGTTATAGGCCTCTGTAAGTGTCAGACCAACCATAAAGAGAAGAAGGAGGGTTACTCAGGACAGAGAAACAAAACTCAGCAGCAGGAACAGCAACATTCCACGGTGGCGAAGACAGAAATTTTAGGCTGGTTACAGCTGCTCTGCCACTCATTAGCTCTTGTTTTTATTATTATCATCATCATTATTATTATTAATGTCATTTTAAATCCAATAAATTAACATATTGTGCATTATTAGTTTCAGAGGTGGAGTTCAGGGACTCATCTGTTGCATAGGACACCCAGTGCTCATGACATCATGTGCCCTCCTTAATGCCCATCACCCAGTTACCCCATCCCCCCATCCCCCTCCCATCCAGCAACCCTCAGTCTGTTTCCTAGAGTTCAGCATCTCTTATGGCTCTTCATCCTGAGGCGATTTCTCTGAGCCATGATTATTATTAGTAGTTGCTGTAACATCATTTGATGAAGAGGAAAAATATCTGAACAGAAGCCTCACTCCCAACCGTGTGGTTTCCATCCCAGCATTTAAACAGGCACCAAAAAACCAGCGTTGTCCTGTGGCCTCATCTCTTATGGCCTGAATTGCTCCTTGATCACTTAAACTTGTAACAGTAGAAATATCAGTTTCCCCAGGACTCCTAGCTACTCGTCTAACCTTTCTGATTTGTCACAGGTAATTGCTGCTCTTGCAAAATACTTTATAGGAGACAGGCCAGGAATTGGCATTTGAGGAAGTGGAACTTCTCCAAGATAAGAACTTCGCCAAGAACTTCCAGGCTTTTTATGGAAGGTTTTTTGGACAGCTGATTTAGAATCTTGTGTGAAATTAATTCAGACCTTTCTGTCCTGCTCTAAGGTAGGCTCACATTATTAAATAATGAGGGTCCTCTTACTACATGTTGGGTAATTGAATTTAAATTAAAAACAAACTAAAAACAAAAAACAGTGAGGGTGTTTTGTTTTGTTTTAATCTGCTCCTAATGTGCTCCTTCCAGCAGGAGGCTGTTCCCAGGTCTCCACTCCATGGCTCTGCCCGTGAGGGCAGAAAGTAGCAGCCGTTGCTGGGTAAAGGTGGAAAAGCAGGTGGCCAAGAATTTGTCCTGGGGAGGGAGAGAAGACCACTTGGGAGCCAACATTCCCATTGGACTTAACTTATAAAACTCAAGCTCAAAGATAAAATTCTTGGGAATTTTAAGACAGTGATTGCAAAGCATTGAACCCCAAACCCACAGGACTGCGTGTGACCATCCTGGTTACGTACTTATGAGGCTGGCTCTGCAGAGAGATATTCTTATTTGAATTTTACACATAAGGAAACTTCAATGATCAGAAAGTAGGGTTTTTTGTTTTTGTTTTTGTTTTTGTTTTTAGCAGCACGTTTGTCCATCCTGTAATTACTAAAACGTGCATAATGTGCCTATTATAGACATCTTGGCTTGTTCTAAATTTTGATAAACTTTTAATACTGTGTTTTGTAAATTCCTAATTGCTCTTGAATGTCTTTCCTCAAGGCCAAGGATAAATTATGAATCCTGTGAATTATTCTTCCCATAAAGGTTTACGTACAACAGTGCATCACATTTTCCCCACCAGTAGAAACATGCTTTATTTTTGAATGTCGATATTTAAGGGACTGAAGCCTTTGGTATAATTTCGCTGTTAATAATTTTTCCTGAGTGGGTGTGATCAGTAGTCACACATGGCCATATTATGAGTTTTTTTACTTCTGTTCCTCAGTTGCGAATGGGAGATCACCTTCCCACCTCTCCCTCCGGCCTTCAAAAGTATGAATTATCAATTAATTTCTCTTGTGGATCATCAGAAACTAGAAAACAGAATTTGGACATCATCACATGAATGTACCGTTGCTGCAGAATCCCTTGGACTAACTGAGAGGGGGAAGAAAAGAACATTCCAGGAATAATTGACCATTCACATCATCTTTAGAACTTTGCTGTCCCACACTCCCGTCTCTAATTTGTTATTCCATATTCCCCTTTATCTAATCTAAAGATGAATCCCATGGATCCCCTTCAAAGGGTGTGAATGATGAGGAAACTAGGAGATCCCATCAGAATATTTTAAAGGAAAAGCTCTGTTTTTCCAACAGATTCCACAGAATCTTTGGACCAGAACAGGAGTAAATTAGTTTCAAGTTAATAAGTGAAAGTGAAACACTTGCCGTGGCTATCATGAGTGCCGGTCCTAAGGGCTGCCAGATTGTGCCCTTTTTCAGTGTCTTTCTGGAAAAAGTAATTTATGTAAGCTTCCACCGAGCGCCAGGACTGGCTGGGCTTGTCCCCGCTGGGCTTGTGATTTGGGGCACTGCGGTGCCAGCTGACGTGCTGAGCTATTTGGCTGTCTCCGCCTCATGGCCGGCTCTTCCTCAAAACAATGTCAGGGGAATATGACAACAGCCCTTCAGGGATCTAAGCTAGGTTTCCTGTAGTAATTGTATTCACAGAAGAGCGTTTCCTTGTACTTACAGCATACTTTTTTCTCTGTACCAACGTCCTTAGTTATGTCTGATTTTTATTGCCACCACCTTTGAAGGCTCATATTTACTCTCTTGTGGAAGAGTTATTTCCTTCCACTCAAACTGTCTTGTACCAAAGAATGGGTTTTCTTTGGCCTCTCTGTATCCAAACTGATAGTTGAACAGTCACGCTTCCCGGCTGGTAGCAAGTGTTTGTTAATGAGGGTTTCCTCCCCCTTTTGGGTGATTTTACATGTCGGCTTAGCTTTCCCTTCTAAATCACCACTTAATTTGTAGTTCAATAATTATTGATCCAAGAGCTATTGGTGAGTAATTCTATTGATTGCAAGTTCCATGTTGGGGAGGTGGGTTAACTTTGAAACTCACTCTATTTGGAGAGAATGTTGCTTTGACTAAAAATAATGAAGCTCTTAAATATTTATCTCACAAGTGAGAGTCGCTAGTATTGAATAAAATCCCTGAATATTTCCCTCAAGACTTGGAGACTTGGAGGTCCATTGTAAAAAGTTGAAACAGATGTTGGCTAACTTTTTTTTTTTTTTAATTTTATTTATTTATCTGACAAAGAGAGAGATCACAAGTAGGCAGAGAGGCAGGCAGAGAGAAGTGGGGAAGCAGGCTCCCTGCTGAACAGAGAGCCCAATGCGGGGGCTCAATCCCAGGACCCTGGGATCATGACCTGAGCCAAAGGCAGAGGCTTAACCCACTGAGCCACCCAGGCACCCCTGGCTAACTTTTTCTATAAATGGCCAGATAGTAAAGGCTTTAGGCTCATGACCCTTACTGTCTCTGTCACAGTGATTGATATCTCTGTCACAACTCAGTTCTGCCATTGTGGCACAAAAGCTACCACAGACAGTACATAAACTAATGGGCAAGGCTGAGTTCCAATAAAACTTTATTAACTAAAGGCCAGATTTGGCTCAAGGGCCATAGTTTGTTAATGCCCAGACTAGGATCAAAAGAGAGGTGTGTTTGTGGAGACTATGTGTGGGAAGTAGACTAACCCACCTATGAGTTCAAACTGTAAAGCCAGGGGAAGTTTGAGAAGCTATTTATTTAAAGCAATTTTTATTCTAAGTGTGATAATGCAGTGCTGAACTAGATCAACACTATCCCTATCCTTAGGAAATTTGCATTTTGTTTGTGTTGTTTGGGAACATATAAACACATAAATGAATTCAGATAATGTCAAATGTAGTAACTAAAATTATACGAGATAGAGAAAGTGCCTGGAAGTGGGAGAAGTATAACTTTAGGTAAGACCATCCTGGAAGCCTTCTGAGGAAAGGGACATTTTTTGATTTGGACATTTGAAACTTGAATGGTGACAAGGATCCAGTCTTGGGAAAGCTTAGGGAAAGAGCGTTCTGTGCAGAGACATTCACAAAAGTCAAGGGCTTATGAGAGGAATAAACTTAGTGTGTTTGAGAAATGGGAAAACATCAATGTGGTTAAACCATGGCAGGTAGGTAGGGCAGAGGGAAAAGGACTATTCGTCTCTATCCTGAACTGTTCCCATTAGATTGGCCTATAATCAGAATTTATTTTAAAAAGATTTTATTTATTTATTTGACAGAGACACAGCAAGAAGAGGGAACATAAGCAGGGGGAGAGGCAGGCAGAGAGAGAAACAGGCTTCCCACAGAGCAGGGAGCCCGACGTGGGGCTCGATCCCAGGACCCCGGTATCACGACCTGAGCCAAAGGCAGACCCTTAATGACTGAGCCACCCAGTTGCCCCTATAATCACAATTTTAAGTGAGTTAAGGAACTCACCTTGGGATTTATAATTATCCTCTGTTTGATTCTTTATTCCCCCAGGGAGGCAAGTTCAAAGGTATTTACAGTAAGTGCTTAATGTCAAAGTATAGTTTCTACCAGTTCTGATCTACAACTATTAAAGTAGAAGCAAATTATTTCAGTTGAGAAATAACTAAATCACTATTTGAAACATATTAAAGAAATGACGAGACCAGGACATTTAAAAAAAAAAAAAAAAGACTTGGCGAGGGATCGGAAAGCCATGCATCAGATCCATAGGTCTAGTCGTGAGGACACTGCGGAGGATTTCACAGGAGTCCGTGATATTTGATTGCTAAATCAGTTGAAACAGCTCAGCCATTAGTAGTTTCAGTATCGATGCCTAGATGTCCCAAACTCATCAGTTGTTGGAAAACTGGAGATAGAAAAAAGTCCTAATCCTACCCTAAAAGAATCCTGTTTTACAGAAAATATTGCATCTGGTCCTGTATTATATGGTCATTTCACGAAGCTTTGGCAATTAGATTATTTTAGGTCCATTGTTGTTTGGGGTTGTAAAGCACCCAAGGAGAATTGCTCGAATCTAAATAAAACGCCTTGAGTTAATTTGATCAAGTCCTTTGCCTCAATTAAGTAGAATTTAAGGAAATGGTTCTACCAGAATTAAGGCCAGCTCAGGGAAGTTAATCAGAGTGTCTTGCCTTGAAAGACAATTTAGTTTCCTAGGCAATGGTGTTTGATAACAGTCCTTCAGATGAAAGCTAAAGAATCTTGTGTTCTGTTAAGAATTATTGGAAGAGACCACGAACAGTAACCTATTACAATTTCAGATAGCCAGAGGGAGAAGTCAGTCTGCATTGAAGAAAAGAGTGTCATGGTTTTTGGTCAAATATATGCAATAAATAGACCAAGATACGGTGTGATATGTGTGTGTGTGTGTGTGTGTGTGTGTGTGTTGTGTATCTCCATCCTAATAAATGATCTTAGAGGTTATATAAGCCTGACTTATTACTACCATTTTGGTTGATTAAAATATAGTATTTCTTCCAAGTCACTTGGAGCATACTTCAAATTATTTTTCTAAGCAAGGCAAATAAGCTTAGCAAAACTGGTTTGATATCTTAATTTGCTTCCCATACCCATCCTTTATGGATACTATAAAGATACTTGTGAACCTAGATTCTGTCACAAATTCTAACTTTGTTTGATCCTGAGTTAATAAGTTTTATTGAAGGTAGATGTCTAAATGCAGCATCTCTGCTAACATAATATAGGATTTTCAAAAGTTAATTGGTCAGGAGAATGAAGGGAAGAGATTTGGGTATTTTCTTTCTGTCTTACTACAAGATATTACAAGAATTTAAAAAATTTTTTAAAAATCTAAATCATGATTTTTATAACCATTTTTTCCAGATGTTTCATATATTGCACTAGCATATTACCACAGGCCAAAGGGTATTAAAGAAAATTCTTTAATAATAAAATAGTATTTGGTGGTTCCCTTTATTTCTTTCCTTTTTCTAAGAAGATATAATATATTCCTTTAAGCATCTTGAATCTCTTCCCTGGGAGTTGGCAACAGCAACTGTTATAAAGAGAACGTTTTTGAAATATGGATCTTAATCACATCTAGTGCCATATCTATCAGAGTTTCCATTTTATATGGCACATTCAACTTCATTCATCTGACAGCAATGAAATAATGCTACTTTAGACCTCTATGGAAGTTTTATTGAATATCATCAAATGCTTAGCAAATATTTAAAACATTTCACATATTCTTACTACTGGGAATCACACATTGAAGATTATTTCCTGGTTTGGGAACGTTAATGTAATGAGAAAGTGAGAAATACATCTTGACCTGACATGAAAGTAGAATAAGGTGCTAGCTTTCTTGAGCGGCTCCATACTTCTCATAGAACGGAGTAGTAGAAATATTATTTTTTCCCTCCATTATTTGCCAGGCCAAGGTAATATGCTTAGTCTCGTGGCAAAAGCTGGCGATAAAGCTTGGACTTTTGACTTCTAATCAGTAGCATGCAGGTAACATGCAAATGGGTAGGACAATAACATGTTCACTTATTTGCAAAGTTAGCAGAGTTTCCATGGGTGAGGATCAATTTCTTTTCCTCCATTTCCTGAAGCATCCTGTGCTTTGGAATGCCAGCATCTTCACAGTTCACTTTCTCCTATGCTTTAGTAACAGCGAGCCAAAAATAATGTAATTATCATTCCCATTTATATTCGATTGTTTCATAAATAGTAGAACCATAACGTAGGTAGGTGAAACTGTTCTCTTTTTCTTTGCCTTTGTTCAGGTTCACATATGAAATTGCTTTTCTGCAAAATAGGCTTCTAATTCCCTTGCCCTTGAAATAAGACATTCTTTAAAAAATATATATATATATATTTTAGAAAATTGTTTCTAATTCAAAAGATGCTTAACTTTGTCTCCTGAATGAAAGGTAGTTACCACATTTTCCAGTTGCATATAGTTACACCTGCCGAACAGATAATGATGGATACCCTAAGAAGTCCACACAAGATGCTGACACATCAACGGCTCTCTTTAGTTGTTCTTGCCATGAATAGACACAATCCTTCCAGATTCCAGGTGTTACTCCTTAGCCGGATGTTTTACTTTACAAGGAGGCAGCCATTCATGAAAAAGAGCTGTAATTACATAGCATTCAGATATTTCATAATTAAACTAACAGCTGATTATAAGATGGCACATGGCATAAGAATTTCAAACAAGGCTATGCAGGAAGGAGGCTATAGCTTAGTCTTTGTTCCTCTCTTTTTGTTTGCCTTAGATAAGTCCCATCTATGCCTTGAGATGCAGTAGTGGGTGATACCAGCCTATTTCTCAGAGCAGAAAAGAGGAGGACAGGAGGAGTTATGAAAGCCCCTCAATCAAAGGCAAGCACTACTGTAAGAAAAGTCATCTTTTATTGACATCCTCTGCCCCACCATATTTAAAAAATAATGGATCTCAGCTGTAGTTTAAATAATATGATGTCAGTTGCGAAGATCGGAGAAAGCTGAATATTCCTATCAATATCTCTATGACTCAGTGATTTAAGTTTTTTAGAAGGTTAATCTTGTTATGTAGAACTTTGAACAGGAGCCCACATGTCATTTGGGAACTGGTGATTCTGTTGAGCTCCACCAGGCCCTGTGTAAGGTACAAGAGTTGTAGAGTCCTGTCCAAGTGGAGTTTATAATCTCATTTCACATATCAAACAGCTGTCTCAGAAAGAGATTAAAATGTTACCCATCAAGGTGTAACCAAGGGGTTGGAAATGGATCTTTGTGATGCTGATGCCCATGGCACCCTCTCATGAGTCAGCTCCTATGAAAGCTGCCCCAGCTAGAAATGGTTGAGTCCCTTCTTGTTTCTGCAAACTCCTCCTATTTCTGTGGCTTTCATAGACAAAATGGTTGATTTTCATGCTCTTTAACAAATTCCGTAATTAGGACACGATAAATTGTTCAGTGCTCCTAGTTATCTCCTTTTCCTTTTTGCCTAAGAATTCATGCCTTTTGAGAGGCCCTCTTCCTTCAGGAACTCCTGGAGCTCATCTTGTTAATCCAGAAATGTCAGGGAGCCTCCAAGATCTCTAGTCTTGTGAAGTTTACAGAACATTCATTTCCATGACCTCTTGCTATTTTTTGGGTGATCCTAGTGTGTCCATCTACCTTTTAGGCATGTCAAGATGGATGTTCCTTGGACTGAACATTTGGCTCTGCTCCCATATATAATCTAAGAAATTCAGATAATCCTTTCACTTGTTTCTTTTCTTAGAGTATTTTAATAGGAGGAGGAGTCAAAAGGAAGAATCTTGGGCCAGGAAAGCTTAAAGACATATTTGGAGAGAACATTTGAAAACGATCAGAAGATTTCAATTAATCAGGGCAGCAGAAAGCTATTTTAGGTGGTTAAAATTTTAAGAAGTGACTTTCAAAATCTGAAAAATATCCAAACAGTTGAAGCCCTCCTGTGTTCCAGGCACTATGGTCAACAATTTATGTTCATTTTCTCCTTTAGTCCTCTCACCAACCCTATCAAGGAGGTATTATTATTATTATTATTCCCCTTTGAGGTGAGGACAGAAATATGTTTGATAATATTCATCCACTATTTATTGAGTACCCATGTGTCTAAGTGCTGGTAATGTAGCTCCAAACAAGACAGCTTATATTTTAGAGATGGAGACAGGCAATTAGCAAGTCAACAAATAAGGAGCCTAATCTTCCTGGGGCGGTATGTCATGAAAAAAGTAAGGCTAGGTAAGGGAATGGGGGTAGGAGGATGGTCAGGAAGGCCTCTCCAGTAGGGGCCATGGAGCTGAGACCTGAGAGGAGCAGGAGGCCACCCTATGGGGGGGTCTAAGAGAGGCAGTTTAGGCAGAGGATCTGGTTAGTGCAAAGTTGTGTTTATGGGATAGAGAGAAATCATGTGTGCCTGGAGAAGAAACAAGGGGTGGGGAGTGGTAAGAAGAGAGATGATGGCCAGGCAGGGTCTTGCCAGTCAAGGTAAGGAGTTTGGATCTTATTTGAAGAGCAACAGGAAGCTTTGGGGATGTTTCAAGTAGAGGAGTGATGTGGTTCAATGGATATATTCCAATGTGCCCTTTAGAGGTTGAATAGTTTGTTCAAGGTGAGAGAGATACAATGAGGAAAGAAGGAGAGGGTTAAGTCACTACCCTAGAACTCAAACCAGTCTCTCTGCCTTCAGACTTCTTCCCAGCACACTGGGATGTTTTACTTGATCATCAGTATCAAGATATTGGAAAGAAAGAATATGGACAGTGGTAACAGAGAGAAAACCATACTATAAACAGTATAGCCAAAGGTCTGTTATTTTAGGAAAATTGAACAGGGCGGTTAGTACCAACTCCTGGGAATCTGGGGTACAGCTTGCCTTTGAGTGGCAGGCCTGTGTTGATCTTCCACCCCCGTAACCAAGCATGGTGAAGAGGCATCTGTGTAGATGCTACACTGAGAGGAGCAAAACTTCCTAAGTTCCCAGATGCAAGGAGGACCGACCAGTTGGTTTGGGTCTGCCGAAGCTCTGTTGCTGCATCTTCTCTTCCTTCTTGCTCATAACCTCTCTAGCCACCCCTGCACTCCCAGCACATCCTCCGTGGAGACAGCAGCAAGTTTGGGAAGGTTAAGGGGCAAGTTGTACATGTCACCCTAGACCTTGCCCTGGTCAGTTAAGGACTGCTTCCAGCTTGTGGTGGGGAAAAAGGAGAATGATCCTGAAGAATTTTATTTTGTGTTGCAGCCTCCCCTCCCCTCCTCTCCCTTCCCCTCCCTCCCTCCACCCCGCCCCCAGGCCATCTGTGAAGCCTGAATTCTTATACAGGCTATCCGTCTACAGACGCCCCAGCTTTAATCACATTCTCTGTGCTGTGTATCACTCCCAAATCTATCTCCTTCTGTCAGTTGTTTACCAGTTGTCTTTATCGTATTATTGATCAGCCAATCCTGGGCGTCTCAGGTTGGGAAAGAGAGACAGTGGGCCTGGAGGATGGCGGGGGACCATCAGTTAAGATGATTCCAAAAATAGCTCCGCCGGTCTGATGATAGCTCTGTTGGTAGCCACCTCCTGTGAAATCTACACACTTCACTAAGATGCTCTGCTGAAATACATCCCACCCGCCGTTCCCGCAGTCGGTGGTCGCTGGCCTATGGCAGTGGCGGTGGGCTGGCCACACCCTCAGAGATGAAACTGGAAGCCATAGGTTTGGGGCACGATGGGCTCCCCCCAGAGAGATGAGGTTTGTCAAACTCCCCAGGTGTGAGGCATCTGTGTTCTTCTGAAGGTAGAATCTGGGCACTTGGCATCCCTGTGTTTGCTTTTTGTTTTTCTCCCCATCTTTTTTTAATGAGGTGGAGGGATGAGTGATGAGAAATGGCTGTGTTTCCCACCAACTGTTTTGTCTGGTATTTTGTTGTTGCTACATACAGTACTTTGTACACGTGGACTTTTTTTCTCGTTTGCAGCTCCTGTTGGGGGGCTCAGCTACACAAACCTCTCAACCTTATCCTAACATTTTGGTCTTATCCAGGACCTTCATTGACCGAAGAACAGGTGTTGGATCTAATAATGTAGCAAAAATAAATGCAGCTTCTCTAAAGAGACCTACCCCTCAAATATGCTCAGCCTATATCTTGTAGAAAATGCAGTGTTTCTGTCTTTGATCTGATCTAGACATGTGACCTCTTCTCAGAATGAAATGATCTTGCACAAGCTCTCAGAATTTTATAATCAAGTCTCTGCCAGCCACTATACCTCTAATTCCTTTTTTTTTTTTTTGCATCCAGATTCTCTCCTGAAACACTGTGGGATGCCCTGTAATTTGGCACACTTGTGGTCTTGCTCTGACACGCAGCACATGCTGAACCAATTTTTATGATCTCTTGCAAAATTTGTCGACTTCATCCCAAATCCCTAAGTATTAAAATCATATGCTCTGGAAAAAGTTAAGATATTTAAATTTTCCAGACCAGGGAGTCTTGGGAAACCATCAAGAAATAATATAACAGGGGAAAAAGCAAAGAGGATGTTACGTATTCTGTTATCTGTCCTGATGAGGGGTGGGTGGTGGGAAGAAAAGCAACTTTCTCCTTACAGATTTCAGCTGCTGCTGCTGCCCTGAATATAAATATTGTTATTTAGACAGGCCTTCGCTTACTTCTTGGTAGGCTAGAGCAATTTTCTTGCCTAAGTGAAGGGCTAGCCAAAATGCAGTTTCCAGGTGCAGAACGTGTATTTCACTAGGTCAAGTTGGCACTCAGAATCTGCATTTTAATAAGCATGCACCGTAATTCTGATGTAGGTTATACGGGGGCCACGACTCGAGAAAACCATCGTCTACATTTTAGGGGAATTTTTTTGCAAGAGAGTGCTGTAATTTGGAACCTTTGAGGAGAAAGGAAGTTGAAGGGAAATCAGCATTGTCTTTGTCTTCTGTGGTAGTGTGGAGCTCTCCAGTAGTAGCGTATTAGGTGACACATATTTTATTTTGTTTCATTTTATTTTAATTTGTTGCACAGTTCCTGCCTTCTTATGTATAATCCACGTTGAGGTGTGAATGAGACAATTTACTTAGTGGAAAGATTAGCAGGGGTGAAAAGTGGGAGAAGATAGACTGGGACAGGGGAGCATTTGGGCTGAAGTCCTATAGTGTGTCAGGGACAGCTGTTTCCTTGTTGCCACCCAGGTGAGATCTACCTGTCCTCCCTTTAAGCAGCCGAGAGCTGTACTAAACCTTAGAGAGCCCAGGAGGTGTAGTTGGCTACCCCCTCCCCGCAATCTGTGTGGACGCTTTGAAGTCCGCCTTCGAGTTCACTTAACCTACATCGCCACCTACTGTCCACACCCATCCCTAACTGAGCAACTTTTGCTTGGGGGTGGCTGAAGGAAGGTGAGGTAGGAGAGGCCGTGCCAGGAATGCGAAGGGCGATTGTGAACCCCGCAGCTCTTCTGAATTCTATTTAGGATGCTTGGTTTGTGATTTTTTTGGGTTTTGCTTTGTGTTTTTTTTTTCTTTTTTTCAAAATTACAGCATTTCTATCCTTATTTCTAAGGTCTCCCTTTGTTTCAATCCAGAAGCAAATTACCTGTGGGTTAGAAATAGCCGCCAAGTTCTGATTCAAATGAAAACAGACCTCTTTCCACCTCCTGTCTAAGGCCCTCTTTGTTGGCTTTAACGTTTTTATTGACTTGGGGATTTAATGTTAGCTCTAGCTGTGACTGATGGCCACTTTGGGCCCCTTTGAGTGCTCCCAGTGTTTGTCTAGTTAATGTATGGAAAGAGACCTGAAAATGCTTCTCCCCAGTCCTTTGATTTTGTATTTTGGTATTTTTTTCCTCCTTGAGGATGTTTCCTACTAGAACTGAATGGGAAATAAGCGCATGTAGTGCCCTTCTCTGGTTCCACCAGAAAGAGTTGGTGTCCTTTGGGAAGTACCTTCTGGTGTTTGTTGGTTCCTTGCTCCTGTCTTCGGCTTCTCTAGAACCGAGATAGACATCATCCTCTGGGTTTCTCTGGTCTCATTCTTTGACAATTTCTTCCACGAGCTTGTTCTTCTTTTACTCTTATACTGAAATGCCTCCGTTATCTGAGCTTCTATCTTTAATGAAGACCCACTTTTGCATGTTGTTACATCACAGGATAACATTTTAGAAAAGAGATCTTTACATAGATGTAAAACCTCGCTTTTATGATTTTGAGAGTTAGGATAGGCAGAGTATTTCCACGTTGATTTCTTGGAACCTAAGACTGAATATCTGTATTAGAAGCTAGAGTTTTCATTGAGTGATATTAGGTATAGAATGATTTTGAGTATAGCTTAGATATTAGTGATAATAGATTGGATATGTGATCGTTGGTATCAGATAGTCATTCCGCTCATTCTTGAGTGGTGTTGTTTTTGTTAACTCTTGCTTCCTTAACATTTCTGTAGCTAAATAGCTCTGTTCCAGTATTGCAGTCTTGATGTATATAGGATTTATTCTTTGTTGAGAAGGACGGAGGGGCGAGCTGCCAGAGTGAGCATGTGGGGTGAGTCATTGTTGAAGGAAAAAAGCGGCTTCCTTGCTCAGAAACTCCCTTCATGTTTCCAGCTGTGGGACAGGGATCGCTCTGGTAGATGTAAGGCATTGCTTATCCCAGAGCAAAGGGAACGTCTCTTCCTTTTGGTGTCCAGCTGCTCCTGTGCAGGCCTCGTTTTCATTCAGTGAGACCTAGCTTTCTGGGGTTTGAGGTATCCCAGGTTATAAGGAGGTCCATATCTACCATTTCCCTGGCACAGCTCTGTAGCAGTGCTTCTTATGGTCAAGGACTTAGAAACCACAGAGCTTGTTACCTCTAGAAATTGAATTGACCTGTGTATTGCTCTCTTTCTTTTTCTAGAAAGAGTTATCACAGTTCCCAAATCTTGAGCCTGACACTTGAAATAGAGGGGCTGTGGTGTTTTGAAAATACTCACTTAACCCAGTTATTTCCACACCTGAGTCTTTGTGAAAAACACCTGAAACATTTTGGGGAGGTAGAAGAAAAGATTTCTCAGGATTCAGAAACATTTTCATAAATGTCTCCAGGAGGACTTGACATCAGTTTGCGCTAGGACCATGCTCTCATCAAAATGCAATCGTTTTTTACAGGAGGAGAGTAAAGGGAAGTTTTATCTCTCTTGGCTGGAGGTTTAAAGTCTAAATCCTCTCTCTGTTTTTGGGACCCCTTAGCCACATTCCTATTTTGGGGACACCTTCTTTGTGGTGGGTGCTCTCATCTAATGTGGTATTCACCTGAGATTCTGGCCAGGAGTTGTCCATGGATAGGCAGACAGATAGTTGACATGGGACAAGGCTTGGAGAAGCAGTTAGTGGAAAGAAGGAGGAGGAGGAGTGGAGGTGGCTTTATCCAGAAGATATGAGGCTCATTGGCCCACCGTGCTCCATGCCCTTCACTGGCTTCCTTCACTTAGTGACTGGTGAGCGCTGGGTACCCGTCAGGAAGAGTAGTGGTGCTGGAGATGCGATGGTGAGTCAACATCGTCTCTTCCTTCACATGGCTTCTTGGTTCATGTAGAGGCAGATACTAAACAAATGAACACACCAGAGCCAAGTTAAAAATGAGGTAAGTGCCATGAAGGGATATCTCAGTGTGTAGAGGTGCATGGCCAGAAGCCCTCTTCTATTCTGGGGTGGCTGTGGAGTGTCAGGGAAGGTTTTCCTTAGTAAGTGGCGTTTGAGCTGATCTTAGAATTATGGGCAGGAGTCTGCCCAGGTCATGATGCCAAAGTCCTGGGATTGGGTCCTACATGGGGCTCCCT
Source organism: Enhydra lutris kenyoni (assembly GCF_002288905.1). Classification (NCBI taxonomy): domain Eukaryota; kingdom Metazoa; phylum Chordata; class Mammalia; order Carnivora; family Mustelidae; genus Enhydra; species Enhydra lutris. The sequence goes on along the minus strand of NW_019154104.1, from coordinate 15,607,981 downwards.
GCTCAGTGGTGAGTCTGCTTCTCCTTCTCCCTCTGCCGCTCCCACTGCTTGTGCACACGTGCCCTCTCTCTCTGTCAAATAAATTTAAAAAAGAAAAAGAATTATGGGGAGGAGTTAAGTTGGCTATGAGAGAGGGGGTGTGCAAAGGACCTTTAAAGAATGTTTAGTGAATGTGACTGGAGCAAAATGAGTGATGAGTAGAATGGCAGCAGACAAGGCTGGAAGGGGGGTGGGGGGAGGGAGGTCAGATAGTGCAGACTATAGTCCATGATACGCAGTTTACCCTTTATCTTAAGGGCAACTGAGCTCATGTCCTTTGACCTTGATCAAGCCAAGTCCTCAGCCTCCTCATGTTTTCTGCTTCTCATCCATCTGTACGGGTCACCTGAGCCTTCCCCGATGATCGTAGCACCATCTGGAGTGAAGGAAGTGCTGACAGGCAGTGGGTGCTAGCTCCATGGAGGGCTGTGTGCCTACTCAGGGCTGGCTGTGCAGACTAGTCGTTGAATCCGCAGAGGGATGCAAGGGAAGAGTGTCCTGGCAAGCTGGGCACATGGCCTCACCCACTCTCATGCTCACCGTCCTCCCTGTCCACCATTCTCTTCCCCACTTCACCCTGACCAAGGCAGGCTGACCAGCCTGTTGCTATAGACACTGGTTTGCCTGGCTAGAGCAAGGGTGAAGAGAGAGTGTGCCAGGATGAAGGGAGACCACTATCTCTGCTTGTACAGACACTACTCAGCCCACTCCTGCTTCTCTCCGAGATGTGCAAATTGTCTCTCAGTGTTTTCACGCGCCAGTGCTCCAATAAGGAAAACTTGTATAAAGACTAATTGTTTTTATGCTTCCTTTATAGAACATGAATACATTCGAGTTTTTGTTACTTATTCTGGAACTTTAACGCAAAGCTCAGGAATATCAGGTTTATAGGTTTGTTTTCTCTATTCTCAGAATAGGTTTAAAACCATTAGGGAACAGAATGCCTACCTACATGCCTTCTTCAGTGACAGTTGTTTTGAAAATATCTGTCTTTTTTCTAAGAGAGCTATTGAGTAGAGAGAAGTAAGTGAGGATGGACATGAAGAGATTATCACGCAGGTGGTTTTATGATCCTCCTTGACATTGCCATTGTGAAGAAGGCATTTTTTAAATGCCAAATGCTGTTTAGTGTTGCTATAAGTTCTGTTCTATAAAGACTATTATAAAGTCACAGTCTTTGTCCTGGGGAAATTTCAGTCTGTGAGACAGCCTTGATTTATAAGCACTTGAAAAGGGCATAAAGGTAACAAGAACCAAAGCAAGAGATTGCGAGAGGTTTTATCAGTATATAAGTGGACTTAAGGCATTTATTTTACTTATAAGTTAAATTTCAGAACAAATCTGGGAGGATGTTGTATTAGTCAGGATAGGTCAGGTTGTGCTGTGGTAACAAACTCCTTACCTCGGTAGCTTTAACACTGTGGAGTTTCTTACTTCACATCCTTTATAAAATGTCAGGGGGCTCTACTTTTGTGTCATCATTATTCAGGGACCTTGGCTGGTAGATTCTTCACCATCTGGAATGTTTGCTGGTTACCCTGGAAGGAGCAAGGAGATAAGGAGAATCATGATTGGCCTTGAAATGCCAGAAGTGTTATTTTACTTCCATTTATGTCTCATTAGCCTGGGCACGTCCTGTGGTGTACATAACTCCAAGGGAGAAGGTCGTGCAATCCTCCCATGTGATTTGCAAGGGGAGAACCAGAATACTGGTAAAACAGTAAGAGACTCCTAACCAAATTATTAATTATTCTAGCCACAGGAGTTGATCAGTCTACCAAGTGAATGATAGTAACACTACTATACTTAAGTAATGGAACACTCACTGTGCAACAAATGCTTTATTAAAGAGTTCACATACGTTATTACATTGAATTCCTTATCAACCGATGAGGTGAATTCTATCATTATCTCTATTTTCCACATGATAAGATGAAAACCAGGAGTTTTTAAGTAACCTGCCCAAGGTCACACAGCTAGTATTTAGCAGAGTTATGATTCAAGGCACTTTCTCCTAATTTACGAGTCTGAGCGGTTCTCTAAGATTCCTATTATGCAGTTGAAGTCTATTGACTCATTTTGTGTGGAGCTGGAAAGAACAGATTAGAGCGATTTCTGACTCAGTCGCTTACAATGGCTAAGACCTATCTCTACTTTGCTAGAAACCATCTCTTGCTTGGTTGGTCTTTGGAACCAAATGGATTCCCTTTCTTTGTGTAAACTATTCTCTACTTGTTTTTTTTTTTTTTGTTGTTTTTGTTTTTGTTTTTGTTTTTTGCATAGCTTTTTGTTTTTGTTGTTGATAAGATCATTCTTTATTATGAGTCACTGGCGTTCCTTGAGAATAGACTTCATAGGTTCTTTTACATCTCTGTGGTGCCATCTTGGATTACAAGGATTTAGAACATCTTATGATCATGCCCACTAAAGTACTCTTAGGGAAGACTTATAATTGAAGGATTTTTAAAGAAAACTTAGATGCTTTTAAAAAATGCATTTATGTTTCCCCAAATGACTTTTTTTGAGTTTAGTTTTCTCCTGTTTGTCAATTAAATCTCTCCCTTTTGTTTCAGAACATTTTATTAGTTCTTTGTTTTGTTTTCCGCTGTATCTCCAGTCTCTAGCAAAATGCCTGGCATGTATTATTTGCACAGACATGTCTTTAAAGTGACTGAATAAGTCAGTGAACTTGCGGATTTCATTCATATTCCAAGTTCTTCCTCAACTGTTCTACCCTACTTATCTCGTCACCAGTGCTTTGGTGAATAGTGTTGCATTAGACACTCTATAGCTCTTGCTTATTCCATTGCTTGCTAGTGGTGTGATTGCAATGAGTTTTGTGATCTGTTCTCTCACCTGTAGAATGGCGATAATGATAAGCTCTATCTCTTAGGTTTGTAGGAAACATTAAATAATTTCATGCTGCAAAGTACTTGGAATATTGCGTGTCATAAAGTACAACCATGATTTCTTTGTCCTCTGTGTTGGCAATCAAAATTTTCCTTCAGATTTTGCTCTTCAGATTTTTTTCCATACTTCTTACCTAAAATGTCATGAGCCTCCTATGAGAATTCATTCCAGGGAGTTTAGGTGCATTATTACCATAGAACTACTTGTTTATTCCCTTTAATCTGATCATTTTATAATCTGTTCAGGTCATTGTCCCGGAGAGCCATATTTTGGTAAGGCGTTCATTCTTTTTGGTTTAAATATTTGTTATTGAGATACAATGAGGCTTGATTATCTTGGCTCCATGCATAGCAACATATTCATGCATTGATTTATTCCTTTATTCATTCAACAAATATTTATTGAGAAACAGAAACATAATTATAGAGATTCATAGAGCTAGAAAGAATCTTAAAATCTTTTTAGGCCAAATCTACCCTCACTTCTACACGTTAATACCAAGCATGTAGAAAAATCAGTGGCAGAATTGGCTTCTTCAGCGTCAAAATTGACTCAATGAAAGCAGCAAGTGAAGGGACATTTCATTTATCTTCTCTCTCTTCTTGAGTAATCCCATTCACCTCAATAAAGAAGGGAGACCCTCCCATGAAATCAGGAGCTTGTGCTCTTGTGGGTTTTCTTTAGGATCAATTGAAAAACATTTTGAATCACATATCAAGAAGACTAATTCATATACAGTCTGAAGAACCTAGATTTTAAGTCTGTTCGGGCTGATCCCAAGTCTGTATTGATCGAAGGAGAGTCTAGAGAATCATGTTCTGAGTTCTGCAGTCAGGCAATCTCAGGTCAGGAACCTGAATGGTGTTGCAAAAAGGATTCCAGCTGACCTGCTCTGTCAGTTTCCTGTGGCTGCCATGCAAATTACCATGATTACAACAACGCATATTTATTCTTCCGCAGTTCTGGGGACAAGGTTGTGCTCTCTCCAGAGGCTCTAAGGAAGGTCCCCTTCCTTGTCTCTTCTGGCATCTGATGGGTATCAACATCTTTTGGCTTGTGGCTACATCAACCCCAAACTCTGCCTCCATCTTCATGTGGCTTTCTCCTCGACACTTTGTGTCTAATGTAAAAGGATACATATAATTGCATTTACTGCTCACCTAGCTAACCCAGGATAAAATCCTCTCAAGATGCTTAACTTAATCACATTTTTAAAAATATAAAGTAATACTCTTTTGTTCTATAAGTTGATATTTACAGGTTACAGGGATTAGGATATGGAGACTTTTTGGGCGTGGCCATCCAATCCACTATACTTGGGTTCCAACCCTTGTATTTTGACTAACTGTCCGCAACTGGGCAAATTATCCTATCTCTGAAATTCAGGTTTCTCATCTATAAAGTGAGAATAACCATGCCCAATTTACAGAGTTATAATGAGAAATAAAGGACCTAAAATATATATGACATTACCCAACTCAGTTCTTAGCAGGTAGTTGCCATAGTTCTAGGCCCTCAGAGGGTAGGACAGATTTTAAGCTACTTTACTTGAAAGAAAAAGGTAAGGCTGACCTATATTTGGCCAAGAATTTGTTAAAGATTTATGATTTGGTTGAAGAAATATTATTGAGCAACCACAGGATGGTTTTATATTTAGTTCACTATTATACATAGAGCAGCCACAAAATGGTTTTATATTCAGATAACCATTATCTGTTGGTCATGCCTCATTTACTAATAATTTCTTTCTGTCTGCTTTCTGCTGCTTCCTACCTACTAGCATCTTTTGTTAACATATTACTATGTAACGCTGAATTCTTTAAATAATAATGAATGATAGCTGGAGTAATGAACCAGTGATGTCTTGGTGCCACAAGGCTGCAAAAGAATCTTCTTGCAACCATCTTTGCTGAATGAAAATAAGGGCAGTATAGAATTTATCATCAACGTTTTACAGAATTCTTCTTTGAGTTATGTAGTTTGAGATTCATATACCAGGCTCTTTCTTAACTGAACTATAATTTTTATTTCTGGAAATAAAGACACTCATCAAAAAGATATTACTACAAATATAACATCCAAATTCTGTGGTAATACATGGTGTAGATTTTATTGAGTTGTTTCTGAATCAGAGTAACTGTCTGAATTAGAAGTAACTCAAGAAGTATTGCCAACATTCACAGATATGAATAGCATAATTAAAGTCAAGGTGTTTTTCAAAATTTAGGCTTTTCCTTGGAATTTTTTTTAATTTTTTGTTTTAATTTCAGTGTAGTTAACATACAGTGTTATATTAGTTTCATGTGTACGATGTAGTGATTCAATAATTCTAGACATTACTCAGTGTTCATCATGATGAGTATACTCATAAGCCCCTCTTATGTCATGCATCTTCCCACCCACCTTCCCACTGGTAACCATCAATTTGTTCTCTAAAGTTAAGAGTCTATTTCATTGTGCTCTCTCTTTTTTTTTCTTTCTTTGTTTTATTTCTAAAATTCCACCTATGAATAGAACCATGGGGCATTTGTCTTTTTCTGCCTGACTTATTTCCCGTAGCATTATACTCTGTAGATCCACCCATGTTGCTGCAAATGGCAAGATTTCATTCTTTTTGATGGCTGAGTAATATTTGTGTGTGTGTGTGTGTGTGTGTGTGTGTGTGTGTGTGTATTACATCTTCTCTATCCATGTATCTATTGATGGACACTTGGGTTGCTTCCATAATTTGGCTATTATAAATAATGCTACAGTAAGCATAAGGCTGCATATGTCTTTTTGAATTATTGTGTTTGTCTTCTTTGGGTGAATACCCACCCAGTAGTAGAATTGCTGGAGCATATGGTAATTCTGCTTTTAATTTTTTGTGGAACCTCCATACTATTCATAGCGACTACACCACTTTGCCTTCCCACCAGCAGTGCAAGTTGGTTCCACATCCATTTTCTCTACAGCCTTGCCAACACCTATTGTTTCTTGTGTTGTTGATTTCAGCCATTTTGATAGGTGTGAGGTGATATCTCATTGTGGTTTTGATTTGCATTTCTCGAATGATGAGCAATGTTGAGCATCTTTGTCATGTGTCTATTGGCCATCTGTATGTTTTCTTGGGAGAAATATCTGTTCTTGTCTACTGCCTATTTTTAATTAGATTATTTGGGGGTTTTTTGGTGTTGAGTTGTATCAGTTCTTTATATATTTTGGATACTAACCCTTTATCAGATATGTCTTTGCAAATATTTTCTCCCATTCACTAGGTTGTCTTTTAGTTTTGCTTGTTGTTTCCTTTGCTGTGCAGAAGCTTTTTATTTTAATTAGTCCCAATAGTTTATTTTTGTATTTGTTTTACTTACTTAGTAGACATATCAAGAAAAATGTTGCTAATGGCCAATGTGAGAGAAATTACTGCCTGTGCTCTTGTCTAGGATTTTTTTTATATTTAACCTTTTAATATATTCCCCTGTAAATTTTATAGTCAATCATTTTAAATTTTGCAGAGTCACACTTTTTCTTCTTGTTTCATTTTCTCTTTTTCCAATTCATATGCTTTTGCCCACCACTGGCTTCTTCTTCTTCTTGCTTATGGGAAGAATGTTGACCATGAGTATGCAGTATATTCCATTCAGTGAACTATAAAGTCAATATGTGTGTGACAATTAGAGTAGGCAGGAGGCAGAGTAGTGAAATGTGTTGCTGTCTAGGTGTCTCCCAGCTCTAACATACTGTGAACTTACATATTTCCGAATATTAACTCCTAGATTTAAAAGCTCACCCTCAATAGCTCAGTTTTGTCAATACCCTGTCTATCTCCCTTCTTCAATCTAAAAAAAATAAATTATTATTTTATATGTTCATTTTTTGGGTTACTTTGGGTTGTTAAAAGGAAAATAATAAAGATTCAAAGGCTAGGTTGTCCAGAAAAGTATGAGCATGTTGGGTGTGTGTGTGTGTTTACACTCGTGTGTGCACACACACGTAAGTAAAGAGATATTTGCTTTTACTTATCCAACACATTAGAGGTCTTCAGAGTTTCCAGGTAAATTTATTTCCGTAAGACATGGCTGCTTTCTTTCATGCAGCCATTTCACATCTTCCAAGAAATGACTACAAGAACATCTGCTTTCGTACTCATAAACATCTTATCTGCTCATCGTTTCCATTCTTTTACAACCCCCTTCCAAATCTCATCCAAAATGGTAAAAACAAAACAAAACCAAAAAAAAAAAAAAAAGCACACAGAAGAAACAAAGCTAATATGATTTTAGATTCTAGTTGTGTCCTCTCTATGAATGTTTTCCATATTTGAAATGGCTGGGGAATTATCTTGCCTCTACCCATAGTAATTTAGAATGCGAAGAATTGGATAAGGGTCATTTCTTCCATCTCCTGGGATTTCAAAAGCTCTGTTTTCTTTTATACCTGATCAGGTCTGCCAGTAGCAAAGCTGTACAATGTACTGGAGAAGTGCATACGGTTAATTATGACAAATACAATCAGTTCTCTACAGTGTCTGCTGCTGTTTCGGGATTTAAATACCATAATGTATGTCAAAAGGACAAAATAATGTTGCTGTGTTTTCTGCTTACAGCTGCTTTTATAACTGGGTTTTGCTCATAAACAGGTGGTTATAAGCTGCAATCCTTCCATGAATTCATTTATCTTACCTATCTCCTAACCTGGGTTCTCTGATGTGTCATAAAACACAAGGGTTGAGATTCCCAACAACTCTGAGGGGATCTCAGGTCCTGGATAGCATCCTCTGAACATGGTACAATGAAGACGAGAGTTCCTATGGTCAGAGGAAGTAGATAACATGAACTTAGTTAAATCTCAAAGACTCCCTTCTACTCTCAACTTCTGTGGTCCCCCTCCCCAGCCTCTCCTTCACCTTCCCTGCACTGTTTTCTGTCCTTGCTTAATCCCTGCTTTACCAGGTTTGCCTCCACGCCTCGTTTCTTCTCACCTTTTTGGTCTCAAGTTCATAGCATGTTGTGAAGACTCCTGCATGTGGAAATGAATTTATGTGCCGTTGATACACAGTTATTCATTTCTGATGTTGTAAGTTGAATCCACACAGTGCACCAGGTCACCATGTCGTCGATGCTAGGGGCTGCTGAGAAACAGGTAAGGGGATCACTTTCTTTCAGTACTCCTTCCTTCTCTGCAACTCTCACCTCTGCTCAAAAGGTAGGTGTGAAGAGGTTCGTGGCGAATGAAACTCTGTATGAGAGCCTTTTCTCCCTGGAGTGTATCTTGTTTAAACAACACATTTCCAGTTAATGAGCATCTGGTAAAGCTGACAGCCTTTAGTCCTAATTCTTAACTGTCTGAAAAAAATGTGCCCAACCTGGCATGGCTTATGACTGAATTATAAACCACAAAGCATAATAAAGTCATTAACTTTCAGCGTGTCAAATATTACTTGAATTGCATCTTGCCCAGAATTTGATAGCCTTTCCCTAGCACTTAAGAGAGCAGGCCTGTGTACTGTTCAAAAAGCACTTTGTCATTTCTTAGAGAACCGTGAGCTTTGTGCAGCTGTCTGGACACGAGCATCGGCAGGTCCGGGAGAAGAGGAAGGAATGTCTAGTGAAGGGGAGAGCGTGGAGGAATAGGTGTGAGGGTCACAAGGGAAAGGCAAAGACCTCTCTTCGCAGGAACGGAGAAAAGGATGATACTCCACATTTGGATGGGATGTTCATCCTGAAAATAGTGGTTCATTTCATAGTGGGGAAATTTTGGATCAAAGGTGTGCTTTACAATTCTGATTACTCCCCCTCCTTTGTTCCCCACTATCAAAAATAATCATATTCTAAAAATGTCAGTGGAATATGTTTAGACTGAAACTACATTTTTGGAGAACCAGGCGTCAGCTTTGTCAGGTTTCTATGAACAGGCACATTCGTATACACGTTTTCAAAGAAAGAAAGGTCACTCACCACCCTACTTGTAAAATTGTCAGAGGATTTAGGGAAGAACTATGGTAGACTGTCTTTTTACATGGGAAAGGAAATCTGGTTCTCAAGATATTTGGGACATTGTAGTGAATAAGAGATATTAATAGAACTCCATTCCCAGCCTCTGGCTAAGTGAATTTGAGGACTTATCCAGTGTTTAGTCCTACTTCAGAGTGAAGGTGTCATGCTGAATGTGGAGGGGGAAAATGTAGGCTGTGGTTTGCACTACTGGTTTACTGTCCCACATACTCCTATCCCTCCTTGTCCCTGGATTCCTCTTGATTTAGTGAACAGACTTAAGACTGGAGGATGTCCGGGCATCTCCTCCTGTCTGAAGACTAGGATAATGTGGGGGCTTCATATTGTGGCATGGATGGCGGGTGGGTGGATGGATGAAGGAGATCCATCAAAGAACCTTTGTGACAAAGTAGATTTTCCAGATTTCTGAGAGCTCTGGTTCAGGCGCTGGTTATTTTGGAAAGGAAAGTTCGCCCTCTGGTGGCTGGCATGCAGAAGTGCACCCACTAAGCCGCGGAGATAGTTATTGCCACGTTAAGAAGTAGAGAAGGGGGTGCTGGGGTGGCTCAGTGGGTTAAGCCACTGCCTTCAGCTCAGGTCATGACTTTAGGGTCCTGGGATGGAGTCCCGCATTGGGCTCTTTGGAGTCTGCTTCCCTCTTTCTCTCTCTGCCTGCCTCTCCATCTACTTGTGATCTCTCTCTGTCAAATAAGTAAAATCTTTAAAAAAAAAAAAAAAGTAGAGAAGGACATGTCAACATTAGTTGGGTGAGATTCATAATAATTTATTTATTCCAGACTGCAAGTGAGGTTATGGATGGATTTGTCACCCCAAACATTTTGAACGTAAATAAAAGGGAAGAGTCTGTAAAGTATTAGGGGGTCATCTTCTGAAGTTGTTCAACTATTTATTAAACTCTTGCTAGAGGTCTAATAGAAAAACTCAGGCTGTCAGTTACTTTGTAGGTGAGATTACAGTCAAACTGAGAATTTAGGTATTAAAAATAATTATTTGGCAAGAGTGAGCGAGGTATTTATTTCTGTTGGCAAAAGGAAGTTGGAGAAGGGAGATGCTCCTTGCTGATGTGAGTAACTAGGAAGAGGCCCTGGAGGTGGTGACCGTAGGCCAGGCCCTGAAGGGTGGGTAGGATCAGAATACATGAAGGAAATAGAGATGAATATTCTCATTCTACAGGCCAGGAGCAGGAATGACTTTGTTTTTGAAGTCGGTAGCAAGCACGAGTAGAGTTAATGGGAGTGATATACAGAGAAAACCTGGCAAATGAATAAGAAATGAATTATGTAAATATTTAAAGTCGTTTAATATAAATTAAGTCAAGGGGGCATTTTCAGTATTCGTCATGGAGCTAGAGACGGTATAGCCTCTGGACTTCACAGGTGAGTCTAGGTTCAAATCCAGGTCTGACACTTAATATGAGTCCTTACGCAAGTGACATAGTCGCTCTGTGCCCATTTCCCTCCATCTGTTAAACTAGGATAAGAATAGAATGTATCTTTAGACTCCAAGATATGCACACATTGTCTAGATCCAAGATATAGAAGTTGAGTACGAGGAAAAGTCCGAGTTGTCCCCGAGCTGCCTCTCACTCTCGTGATGAGTTTCCAGCTGCTTGGCATGCACCATCAGAAACTGAAGGTTCTGTTGGCAGGGAAATTATAGAGATTTATAAATCAGATGGGTAATTGGATGGGGCAGTACCCCAGGGGCCCTCCAACCTAGAGATTTCATCACTCTAAAAAAAAAAAAAAAATCCATGAGGACCCTCAGAAACCTAACCGAGATGTGGAGATCATAATGATACCCATTTACGTTCTATGTTTAAATAAAAAAAAAATTAAATTTGGTTCAAAATGTTCTGTTCTATGTAAGAAAAAGAAAAAATACTGTCACTTTAATTAATGCAGCCTATAATTGAAACGACTGTCTCAAGCTGTTCCTCTCCCGCGCTCTCCTGAAGGGAAGGAGTGTAATTGGGGGATGGGGGTGGAGAGAGGCTGAGGAGCTAGAGCCAATATGTCAGCTCTTCCAAGTTGCTCTAAGAAAATGGAACAAAGATCTCGTCCTGAGTGTGAAAGGGGGCGGAGGCTTCAGGGAACACAGACTCTTAAGTGCATTTCACCCAATTCTAATTATTTGCGAAGTAAAGGGTGGGGGAGAAATGTTGACAGTAAAGGTTGAGGGGAGAACAGGCACAATCATGCCTTGCAGCGTCGCACTGTGTTTTTTGCGGTGCCCCATGTGGAGAAGGGAGGTAGAACTTGGAGCTCAGAAAGGTCTAAAAGGCAGAATGTCATGACTTCCCTTTAAATAACTCAAACAGTGTGTGGCAGGTTCCATTAACGTGCCTGTAGCTAAGACAGAGATGGTCTTAGCTACACCACTGAGACCTGAGAGAGAAGGGGGGACTCCTGTTTTTCCAGAACAGAAAGGGCCTAGAAACCTCAGACACTAACTTCAAATTCGAGAGGACCAGCCTCGCATAGCCAAGGCTGTAAATAAACTCTCTCAGTGAGGAAGCAAGGCAGATAGCTTGGCTGTTGACGAGTTTAGTGTTCTCTCCAGGACACTGTGTCCGATGGAGTCTGGTGACTTCAGGTTGAGCTCAGAGGGTCAACCCCACCTAGGACCTTTGCATACAGATCAAGATTTGGTATAGTCTTTTAATAAAAGGTTAAACAAGAAAAGACAAAAATTAGGTATCTACCTGTATCAATCAAGGTTTCCTTTTAAAAGTTGCTTTAGAATATTATTATTCATACCAGGGGCTGTTCCTGGCACCTGTTTTAATTGAAGTGTTACATGTTTTTTATAAATAAAGTGATGAAAATTTCTGAGGCTAGCCCTGTGGGAGACCAAGCAGGGAAGCCATCGGAATTGCAGGTGGGGGACGTCCTCTGTAATTTTGATCATGTGACCGAATGCTATCACCACTGCGTAGAATCTGCTACAATTGCAGCTTCAGATTTTTCAGGGGTGAACAAACCCTTTATGACAAAGGAAGCTACACATTAAAGTTAAAAAGTCGCGTACAGTATTACAGGAGGAATAGTCCCCCAATGAGAGGAAGTAAGGAAGACTAACATTCTTCTCCTATTTTACTCGTTTCGAGGAAACGAGTTTTATGAACAATTTCCAGAAGAATTATTAAGGGGTTGTAGGTTTTATTGTGCTTTACAGTTTGGCCATTCTTCAGGGTTTTGTATCTGTCCTCTTTTCGAGCTGAGACGCATAGAACCAGATGGAATCCCTTCTTAAAAACCTTCTGTTTCCCTTATGATGGGGAGAAATAGAAGTAGGAATTCCTTTAGAAATTATTGGGGATTGGGACAGTGTAATAAATGGCGCCCCCCTAGTGGTTTCATTATCAGTTGAGAGAAACACAGGAATTAAAGGCATGGAGATCAGGATAGGTTTTCCATTTGCTGATGTATTGGTAAATGTTCAACATTTTGGGGACAAGGGAGCTGCATTTTAGTGTTTATGGATGTCTGTGATGTAAATATTCCCACCTTGGTCAAATTCAAGCCACCAAGGTGACATCATTGAATTTGGAGTTGGGTTGGGCAGAGAGCCACACATTTGACTCTTGCAAGGTAGTAGCCTTTGGACACCAGTGCTTGAGTCCATCACTTACAAAGGCTGTGTGACTGAGGCTAATAAGTCTTGTTAATACTGCCCTTGCGAATTAGGCAAACTTAAGCCATAGTCCCTTCTTTGGGAGCCTGCCCTTATGAAACATCCATGAAGGATCAAAGCAGAAAGTGTGCTTCCTGTAGGTGCACTGGCATCAATGAGACTCTGTCTTCTAGATTCTACCAGCCTTCTAAGTCTATGATCTGATCAAGCAGGAGAGAGGCCAGCACTGTTATGCGGATGGAAGGTCTCTCCAAATGGAAGGAAACAAGAAACAAATATTAGCCCTGAGCAGAATCAGAATTCAGATGGTTTCTTAGACAACTTTGCAGGATTAGTATCAACAAGAAGGTTGGAGGCAACATTTTACTTTAAATCTCCTATCATTTCGGTGTATAGATATTCATTGTAAAATCATCTTTGAGGCTGGGAAGCGGCAAGAGTTCTGGTTATTGTGGGGAGGGATGGGAGGTTTTGGGTGGCATTTAAAATAGGTACAGTAATAAACCATAATTCCTTAGCTTGTTTTGTGGGAAGATACCGAAGAATACGTTCCTATTTAATACCTTGAAATTAAATTATTTTTCCAGCTAGGTGCAACTGAAAGAAGGAGGGCAGGCGTAGGAACTTAGACAAGTTCTTTGCCTCAGAGCAGATGATGGACTATTAGAGTGAATGCATGAAATGGTGTCTGGCGAAAGCAGAGCACTTGATCACCTTACCTCCTTCTAGTTGATGTTCAAGAATCTCTGCACCCAGATTTATACCTCTTTGCTTACACATTCATCATTGTTAATATGCCAATACTCTGAGCCAGTACGCCCGGAATTGACTGCATGAGTCAGTTTCTTCCTGGTGGAAGACAGTTTATTATCCTCGTCGCTGCTGCATTGTTCTTTAACATATGACAGTTTTATAATTAACAATGATTATAAATTAGCTCGCTGTTTTAACAGTGAGGGCCTAAATGCCCATATTGATTGTTTATCTTCAAGGATAAAAATTCTGGTGATAAGTCAAGTGTCTGAAAGCACTTCTCTTGTTACCATCATGCTGGGAGAGAAACTTGCGGTTCTCTAAGAACCCACCTTCTCATTCTGTCGTCTTTGACGTTGCAGAGGCCTGAATCTCGGGTCCATATGTGTCTGTGCTTGCTTTCCTTTGTCATAACATTGGTCCAGTTGTGGTGATTAAAATCCCAGACTGTGGGGTGCCTGGGTGGCTCAGTGGGTTAAGCCTCTGCCTTCAGCTCAGGTCATGATCTCAGGGTCCTGGGATCGAGCCACGCATTGGGCTCTCTGCTCAGCGGGGAGCCTGCTTCCTCCTCTCTCTCTGCCTGCCCCTCTGCGTACTTGTGATCTCTGTCTGTCAAATAAATAAATAAAATCTTTTAAAAAAATTAAAAAAAAATCCCAGACTGCGAAGTCACATGGGAGTGGACTTTAGTCCTGGCTCCGCCATTTTACAGCAAAGTCATCTAATCCATTCAGACCTGAGCTTTCTCAGATATAAAGGGGGTATGGAAACACATCTCCCTGATAGGGCACTACTAAAGAATAAATGGCATACTGTACATAACACAGATTTGGTAAAGGGCCAAGTGTATAGTAATAGATCAGCATTTGTTGGTAATTATAACAGTCATTTAAGTGCTATATTCTAAAACCTGCATAACTTTACATGTAAATGCCCAGCCGCTGTTGGTCCATGTTTGGGGATAGACTCAACTCTCCAGAACTCTGGTGATAAATACTTCCCAAGGAAACTCCTAATAATGAGACAAGTAATTTACCATTCCCGACTACCACTTCTCAGGTTCTCATCTGTTTCTTTGCCTTGCCACTATCCTGACTTCTACCCTTTACCTCTTGTCTCCCTTGTGCCCGAGGTCCTCATTTGTTCCCCATTATTCCCCATGTAAAAGTCTGATCTAATAAACTATTTCATAATAAACAATACATTATTAGTATTCTCAAAGCACTGCAGCAGGGAGACAGTCTAAGAGTATAATTTTAGCATTTAGGCTAGGCTGAGAGAAGTATTTATTTGGTGATAGATTCCTTTTGATGGCTCTGAAATCATGGTCAGATTTCTAACTGTTGATGCTGCAGTCCATATGGCAGCCTTTAATTATACCTGTTGGAATAATCCACTTAGCCAAGGTCAAGCATCCTCTGATTACATGTTCTGTTGCTGTTTCCTCATTGTCATATATCCTTGGCATGTGTCATCAGCCAAATTTGGTCCTTCTAATTTTTAGTGGCGCTCATTCTGTCCTGAGTTTCCCTAACACATGCTTCAGCCTTGTCAAGCATTCTTTGCTTCCACAGAGTTAGTCATCATTTCATGGACCTTATTCTACTGAGGTAGTCTCTGCAAGTGACTTCAGCTCCCTCTCTTTGCTTTTCTTCATTTCACAAAATTCTCTGCAACATGTCAATTAATCAACAAAAACATCTACTAGCTACCTCCCCAGAATGGTCTGCATTTCAGCGGGAGGTGGATTTAGTCCAATTCAATCTAACAGTTATGTTTGGGATGCCAACAGTGAATAAATTAAATTGACATTTCCTGAGCACCTACAATGTTAGGGTCCTTTGCTTGCTTTTTTAATTCTATACATTAGCTCACTGAATCCTCTTAACAACCCTGTGAGGTATGCAGTCCTCCTGCTCTTTTCCCATGAGGTCACTGAGACGCATAGAATTTAGGTATGCTATTCAATGCTTACAACTAGGAAATAGTAGAGGCAGGGATTAAACCATAAGTTTCCTGGCTTGGAAGTCCATGGAGAAGGTTTGATGGAGGGTGGAAAGGGGAAAATATAGTGGAGGTTCTTGAGGCCAGACAAAGAGAATCGAACTCTTATGCAACAGGCTTACCCAAGACTTGAGTTAGTTTCTCCTACTCAGCCTTTCTTTGGGGGATGGTTTGGGCTTCTGTGGATGGGAGGTTGAACACTATTAAAAGAAGAGAAGCTTATGAAGGCAGGTTTCTGAAAATAAACCAGAAAACTAGCTTGCAGGTGGACTTCCTCAGGTGGTGAAAAGTGTATTCCCTGGGTCCACGTCCCTCTTCCTCCAGAGGATGGGACGTTCATCTGCAGAAAGCTTGGGACAGGTCAGTGGTGCTGGTGAAGTCTCAACCGAGGCAGGGGTAGAGCCGATGTCAATGGCAGGGCAGACTCTGACTGTGACCCTGACACCTGTAGAGGGATTAAAACTTTAGTGACTGTCTTCAACATGCTATCTGGACCTGGAGCTCTGACACAGAAGCATTTCCCTGGGTTGGGAGTGGAGATGGAGAGTAGAGGGGCCATGGACAGTAGGGAATGTGTGTGGGGGTAGGTTTTCAGCCTGGTTGGCTAGATGTTGGAATCTCCAACACTCTACCTTCCCCAGAGCAATTGAGGCCCTTCCCTTCTGAAGGGCAAGGCAAAGATGAAGGTTGTCTAGGGAGTAGGAATCTCAGTGTTTCTGTTTATTGGAACATTTGCAAACTTGAGGCCGGTAGGACCTAAGTGAAACTCATAGGGGACAAGGTCTTCTTTAATTTGGGGCTTATAAATTCTTGAACTACTTGGGAATTCTACTCTCCTTCATTCTGACATTCGATCTTTGTATTTCATATCTGGTTTTCTACGCATTTAAATTCTTGATTGACTCAGGTCTCTGGAGGACTTTTTTTGTTAGCCTCTGATTGAGCCTTTATTCTCCTCCACATGACTCTTTAGCCAGTGCATTTGAAGTATTTGTTCCCAGGGGAAAGTGAAAGTCAAATACGTGAGCTTGTTTTCTTTCTATTAAGTAAGGGCTTCAGGGTCCACATAATCAGTGTTTCATGCCTTCAGTGCTCTTAGAAATCTATATATTGTCCCACATTTTATAATTATAATTATATAATGTCCTACATCTTTCACAGGTGTAGAAGAGCAAGAAGATCAGACCTGGCTTATATAGGTCTGGAATAAAGAGTAAAGAAAACCAAAAAGCTGATAAAAATGTGAAGCCACCTCTTTTTGCTCATTCATGATGTGGCTTTGAAGATCTTCCATTTTGATGAAGCACAGGGAGTCCCTGGTTTACCTACCTCAACCTGATAGAAGCCCTGTGCGCTTGAGCTCCTAGAGCCAGGTGGACGTCAATGTCAGAAGGAAGACAATAGAACACTTCTTGCTAGATCTCCCCCAAACCCTGAGATGCACACGCGTGTGGATGAACACGCATATGCACACACACACTTTACAGCACTTCTCTATCACTTTAAGTTATTTGATGATATTAGTACTTTTCCACAATAAAATCAGAAGCTTATTTGGGCACTGTGATCTCATCCTACCTATGTCATCTCCCAAAGTACAAGGATAGCTTCAATACCCAATCATTGTTCAATAAAGAGCTGTTTGCCACTGGATTTTCTTGAAAAGGAGTATAGAATGCTTTCCTTTTCTTCATACTTTGGCCAGTACACCATGGACAGAGTGAAGAAGATGCAGGATCACTTTGGACGTGTTTCCTTTTCTCGCTCTGGCCCCCTCCCATCATCAGTTAAGTGACCCATTTGTCCCCTTTCCTCTTAGGAAAGGAGTGTCTCAGAGAAGCAGGCCCTGCTGAAAATCATACACTAATATTAAGATTCTAAAATTCAGAACTTGCTGGTAGGAAAGATTGTATGTACTTCATTTCTTTCTCTTTGAAAGTATTAAACCAGTTGGGTACTCAGGAACAATATGCCATTCCTGGCTTCTGAGATCGTAATCTCTCAGGGCCAAGTGATGTGATCAGTAAAGCATTTAATATTTATTAGCTGTTTTATGTATAAAGTATTTTATGTATAAATGTTTTATATGCAAAGTAGTACACTGTTTTACATGCACTGTCACGTTTAATTCTCAGTAAAACTATTCATTAGCTGTTTTGTGGATATCGCTATTATCCCCATTATAAGCATGAGGGATGAAGCCTAAAGACATCAAGTAATTGCCAGTGTCCCATAGCTTTTAAGTGGTGGACTCAAGATTCAAATTCATGCTTAACTCCTACCTATACTGCCTCCATCTTGCATAACTCTTAATTCTAGGAAAATTTAATCTCCTAGGTACTCACTGCCATATATACTTGATAGTTGAGGCAAATAGATATTTTTCTAATAATATTCTTCTTGTATTCTCTTAGGATAAATTTCACAGTTTGGAGCTTCTGTCCACCACCTAAACACTAATCTCTTAGAGTTGTCACTTGGGGTTATGACAATATTGACACATGTCTTTTCATGAAAGAAGTAGAACTGGGTCATAATATTGCCAGTATTAGCATTTTCTGCATTGGTGGTGTAAATGACCTTGTTCTAGGTGATCATGATATATGTGTGTTATGTATATTTTCATGTATTTTCTTGTCAGTAGTTCCTACCTATTTGCATAAGTCCCCGCAAAGCTTAAAGCAGGATTAAGTGTTATATTAACTAAATTCCAGAAGAGAATCCCAACAGAAAATATGAGTTACAGTATATGAAGTATAACTTTTAGAAGTTACTTTATGGGTTATATGGAATCACAGAAGTACAGGCTTTATTTTTGTGACTATTAATTTTCATAAACCAAACAGATTTATGCCAGGAATTTTGAAACCTTTATGCTCTTTATATTTATTGTCTGTATTTCTCACTAAATGCTGATGAATATTTAAGCATTAGAATGTTTGGTCTTAACTGAATGAAGCTTTCAAAGATTTTGGGTTTTTTTTCTTGGAATCATGCTGAATCTTCTTGCGAAACAAACAGATTTCATGCCTTCTTAAAGTTTGCTGTGAGTTGTTTTGATAACATTAACATAAGCATCAAAATAATACAAACTTAGAAAACAGACACAGTGCCTTATTTCTCAGAAGTCTTTCTTGTTTCATGCTTATGTTATAAGTAGAAGTGCGTGATCCTGTGCCTAAGGGAATCTGTGTGTGTGTGTGTGTGTGTGTGTGTGTGTGTGTGTCTAGCCTTTACTAACTATTCTTTGAATTTAATGCTGTTTCAAACATGCACTCACAAACTGTCATCAGTAAAACCTACCATCAAGTTATCCCCATGAATGACCGATGATGACTCGCTCAGATTTCCTACTAATTCAACCAGCCTTCCATCTCCTCATTTCTTCTAGGCACTGGAATTGCTTTCAGTTTGTAAAATCAACCTAGGGTAGGTTTATTTAGCAAATATTTGTTGATAGGCACACTTCTAGGCATTGATGATGCAGGTGTGATCAAGACTGGTAAGTCCTTGTTTCTAGACAAACTCAAGTTTGTCTTCTAGGTGAAAGAGTAGACAAACGAAAGTCACTAAATGGGTAGTTGAAGATAGTGGTGAATACCACGAGGGACACAAAGTAGAGCAATGTGGTGCTGGGCTGGGTGGGTATATTACTTAGGGAGGCATTGTTGATAACAATTTATTGTTTAATTTAGCTGATATTGAGTTGGCTGTCTAGTTGGTGATATTTAAGTTAGATCTGAATGAGAGGTAGACTGATAGGAGACTATCCATAACAAGATTGTTCAAAGCTGAGGGCACACACACCCAAAGCACACATAGTGAGGCGTGAACAAGTTTGGCGTATGTGGAGAATTAGACTGACCGGAGAAGTTTAGGGAATGGATATTTGCAGACAAAGATTTATTAATGGTAAAATGCTTGTCAGTGTCCACAGAACTTTAGGGATCCAGTTAATTTAGCTTAAGGTAAGTAAAATGTCTTGTACCAGTAACACAGCCCTAGGGGACTCCTTAGAATTATAGACCTCGGATAAATGGTAGATGGATTGTCAGACACACCAGTTAACTTCTTTTGTATGTGTTGTTTGATTAGATCTTTAATCTGTGTTTATATTCTCTTGCTGGTTTTACAGAATGGTTACCTGTTTAGTACTTCATCTGTTCGTCAGCCATTTACTAGTGTCCTAGTAGAGTCGAGTCAAGTAGAGTCTTAGGTTCTGGGTATACACAGATGAGAAAGACCGTCCTATTAAGAGAGTACATACAAAAATGGAGGAGACATAGGATTCTGACTGTATTTACCGAGGATGCATTTTCTCAATCCAGAAATGTGAATAATCAGACAAGGAACTTGAGAAGAGAGTGGAATCGATCAATATAGATGGCCACTACTGATATGTAGGTAGTTAAAATGTAATTTTTCAGGTCTAGAACACCATTGAAATCTACTTGTAAAACTGGATTAAGGTGTATAGGATCTTCATTATGGTGGAGGAGCTCCTGAATTTAAATTAATGAACACCACTGTTAATGCACCTTTCTGGATGATTTGTATATAGGGCCCAAAATCTAAGCTAAACTCCTGCCCAAGATGCAAGATAATGAAGACTTTCACTTGGCCTATCAGACCTGTTAAAACCATGGGCATCCCCATGGGTCTCCTGTCAATCTGTCATTCTGTCATTCAGTCATTCTGTCAAGGAAATTAACTGATTTTCTGGATGTATGTGAACTAATTCTGGTTAAAAACAGGTTATGTACTCATGATAGCCAAAGAAGGTTTCAGAAAGAAAACAAAGTCCAGATTCGTCTCAGATTTTGAGATTAGAAGTCTGTACTCAAAATATTATCAGCTCAGTCCCCAAAGAGCTTTCCAAGGGGCTGGATATCTGGTGGCTCGGTGCCCTTAGTCTGTGCTTGACTGACTGCTATCTTCTACATGGTTCACCCATACTACGTGCCTTGATTAATCTTTATATGATCTGAGCAACCATATGTGACACATTATTATTCTGACTCCTGCCTGATCTGCCTTCTAACTTAATATATTCTTCAAGTCACGTTTAACCAGATAACAATTACACTTCGTACCCAGAACCTCCTGCAGAAGTACCTTGGCTCACAAGGCTGCTGAAACAATGTGATCATGGGTTTTACCTTCAGTTATGATGTAATTAAAAAAATAAGTCCATAAAAGTATTGAAGGTTTTTAAAAAATGGCCTTTAAATTGCTAATTCTTTTAATCATCTATAAAAATTGAAAACATAAGCATGGTCTTCTTTTCCTCTTTTCCCTATGTCCTTCTCCTTGTACTACAATTATTTTTCTACTCCTCCTTTTCCCCTTTGTTTTCTTCTTTTTCTCTTTGTTTCTTATCATGATCATCATTATAAATGCAATGAATAAAGATGTTTTAACTGATGAAATATTCATATTCATGTAGAATCTTGGTAGAATCTAGGTTATAAAATCATTTTAAGACAGTTTAGTCTTTGTAGTTGAAAAATAGAAAAAAAATAAACATAGATTATTTCCTATGAATGTATTATTTTTGAACTTGATAAAGTAGTTTAATTATTACCATAACAAAATGGAGACCTGCCCTTACTACATACTGGTAGCTTCTTTTAGGAAGATATCTTCTTTGCTAGTAGGAAGACTCATCATACATTTAGTTAGATAGTTGGTGTTGATGCTATCAGTCAATGATGAGGACAGGGTTTTACACAGTATCCCTCCTGTATATCATTCTACATTCTAGAATTTCATCTCTTTTAATTTAGAATGACATAACTGGACTGGTTAAGGATCTGAGCTTTTGCATCAGTCTGGACTATTACCTTAGATCTAACAATCACTAGCCATGTGATCTTGGATAAATCTATAGTTATAATTCTGGTTTTTTTTTAACCTGTAAACTAGAGATAATAAATCATACTTAAACTGAAGATTGCTATCAGGATTGTATGAAGTAGTATATACTTTAAGTTTAGTAAGAAACTCACATCTAGTAGGCATTCAGTAAAAGTGAGTTTTCATCACCAATCATTAATTTACCCTTTCAGTGCTTTACTTGATCTTAAACCATAAGGAAAATGTAAAATAACTCTGTTCCCTCTGAGTATTTGACATTTGGTGAGAGTAAGTTGGTCTCAGTTCCATACATGGCACCGATGATTTCATGTCACAACTTAAAATGCTGTGAGCTGTGGGGAAAGGCAGGGAAGGTAGTGGTTACCCATTCATGAGAAACCGTGTTTAACTCACCATCAGCCAGCTGGTTACAATTGATCCGTTGTCCACGCTATCAGAGTGACATTTGGAATATATTAGATTACCATTTCTCTTATTATGGTGGTTAAAATTCAGTAGGCAGATAATGTGATACTGACATAATGAGTAAAATAATGATTGATAGTGAAGTTGTAAAAGCAAGGAGGCTCAATGTGTTTGAAAGTCACAGAACTTTGAAGCGTGTAAGAGATGAGGAGTACTGGTGAATGCAATGTGGCAGCCAGACCCAGGCCATGCATATAGAAATGAACCACTTTCCTAAGTCCTTTTTAAAAGAGTACAGCCTATAGAAATGTAAAGATGACTAATGAAAGTACCTTTTTTAAAAAAATATTTTATTTATTTATTTGACAGAGAGAGAGAGAGATCACAAGTAGGCAGAGAGGCAGGCAGAGGGGGGGGGGGAAGCAGGCTCCCCGCTGAGCAGAGAGCCTGGATGCGGAGCTCAATCCCATGACCTGAGCCGAAGGCAGAGGCTTAACCCACTGAGCCACCCAGGCGCCCCGAAAGTACCTTTTTAATTTAAATATCTATCAAAGGGCCTATTGGAAGAGAACTTATGACTTAGACTTTATGCCTTACTCAGAATCATTCTTTCCTAGCATTAACTTCTGTCAAATAGTTCCAGTTTAAAGGATATTAAAGTGGATACTTCTAAAATTAGGTTCTTTTGAAATTAAACAAAAGGGACTAGGTTTTTCTAGGGCCTGTTATAGATGTCACTTAATAATAAGACAGATAAGAGGCGCCTGGGTCGCTCAGTGGGTTAAAGCCTCTGCCTTTGGCAGAGGTCATGATCTCAGGGTCCTGGGATTGAGCGCCACATAGGGCTCTCTGCTCAGCAGGGAGCCTGCTTCCCCCTCTCTCTCTCCGCCTGTCTTTCTGCCTGCTTATGACCTCTGTCAAATAAATAAATAAAATCGTTAAAAAAAATAATAAGACAGATAAGATAGTCCGTATACAGAGGTTTCATTTTATGGCCAGAACTAACATGTACGCATTCAGTGAGAGATGCCAGTTAAAGCAGCCTTGCTTCCACAGTGGGGAGACTGCAGAGCCCCGAAACTTAGAACATCAGTATTATGTTATCAGATGTGTTGCAGTTGTGGCTTCCATAATGACCCTTGCTCTTTAATGAGAGTATGTAATGTCAGAATCGGGGAAGAAAAAGCCAGATGACAACTAATTTATCACCAGATTTATAGTCAAATTACCAAAAGATTGGAACTAATCAGGCCTGTTTTTCAAAATGAGTAATGGCATTCAGAGCCTCTCTGGTTATACAGATGTTGAGATTGTGGATGTCCTAAGAATTCTAAGTCTGTGTAAGCTTTAATGTTGAAATCAATTTGTTCTTGTGTGCCCAGGGTAGCAAGACTCCAAGGGGAAGGTGTGCTGGGAAAGAAAAGTGGGGGAAAAAGATCATTTTTCATCATCACACCAGAAAAGTCATTGCACTGAAAAAGTGCCAACAAACCCTAAATAATTTTGTGTTGATTATACTAAATTAGAATAGTGATAGCTATAATCATTTGATCCCTGAGGCATTAATGAAAATTCAGCATTATTTTGTGTGGAATATGTATCATTACCCTTGAGCTTAGGAATGATTATTAGTAAGTCTGATTAAATCTGGAAGCAGTGACACAAGCTATCTTTAACCCACTAATGACAGGGCCATATTGTAATTTTATGATGAATGAACACAGTTTAGCATTTAGCACTTGGTGGGGGAACATAAGTCTGCATTCATTTTCTTGATTAGACTGCAAAGTAGTACAGAGGAGCTCATAAGGAATGCTGCTTAATGAAATAGTGTTCTTGCTGATTGATGAACCTATCTTATCTTCCAGAACCCACAGGCCTGGTTATCTTTATATGATTAAAAATATTAAGCAGTGTTCTAGAGATCGCACATTCCTGGATGCAGGAGTATAAAAACAAATAATACAGAACTACCACTTCACATGCCTTTACATTTTCAAATGGTTTCACATGTATTATGGTTTTATTATCATACTAACTTGTGGTGGAGTGAGTTAGACTTCTCACTACCTGTTTTATGAGCAATAAAACTAAAGCACAGTATGGTTTAGGTATTTGCCTAAGTCCCAGAGATTGTCAGAAAATCCAGCATTGGAACCCAAAAGTCTTGGCCTCAAGTGTAATATATTTTTGGCCTCTGTAGAAGATGGATTTATTTTATAATTGCAGACAAATTGTTATCATTATCTTGAATTCTCTCTTTAAAAAAAATAAATAATATATCCTGTATTCAGAGACAGTGTTAGAGATTCTGAATGATTACATGGGCCACAGTCCTGCTTTAATTTTTAGTGCTGGGTAAAACTATTTCTAAAATCCCCCAGACAATATAGGGCAAGTTCTGATCCCAGCATAGCGTCTCATGCTCAATAGTAGCTTGACAAAGTTTAGTTCCTTTCCTTCTAATCCTCAACTCAATGCTGGGACTCTCTGTGGTCTAAAGAAGGACATTTTCAGAGTCGTAGTTGACCTAAAAACTACGTTGACGGACTACATGATCTTATCATTAAAACTCTACACAGGGGACTATTTAACACAGCATAAAAATTAGCGAAAGTACAGTCAAACCCTGTTTTCAAGTGCATGGCTAGAGGGAGTTAGTATTTTGTTCCAACCCTGCGACAGCATTTTTATTTGAAACACAGCTTTGCCAGGAAGGGCTTTCCCATTCTTCGTTAGCATCACAATGGCATTTTGTTGAATAGCTTGATTTAGGGCAATCAGAGCCAAAGATTTAAAGTCGCAGGAGTCGCAGAGGTCCTGCTTTGGCATGTAACAGATCAGGGTCTTGGAGAAGAAGAATGGAGAAATGAATCATTGTCATGATTCATGGTACAAGGAATATGAATGAGGTTCAATTGGAGTGCCTGGGATAGAGGAAAAACTATTCTGGAACTAGCTGGGAGGCAGGGAAAATACTCTGTGAAAGGGACATTTGAACACCAAACTCAGTAAAGTCAGAAGCCTGGCACTTCCTCTCTCTTCCCAGCAAATAGCCCATCAATTACCAGCTGGTCCTTAGTGTACCTGTCATCATTTCTCTGCTGGGTGTTCTTCTCTTCACTCACCACTGACCTACGTGGTGTTCTCATCAGCTCTGTTCAAAATAGGCTGGCTTGCTGGTGTTCACATTTCCAGGCATTTCACCCCCAAACCCATCAACCAGACTATTTAAAACCTTAAATTTTAGCACATGGCCCCCATGCTTCAAGGGCATCTGTCCACAGGATAACATCTAAGACATGATTCTTTGTCGGGGGCCTCTCCCTACCGCTGCAGCCTCCTCTCCTGATGGTGTTTATGCTGTGGACTTGTCACTTCAAGAACATTGCACTCCAGTTCGCGCCTTCATGCCTTCTCCTCTCTCCGTGTCTGTCTCTGAGAGGATAAATTCTGTACATCATTTGATGTCCCTTATTGACTGTGATGTTGAAATTTTTTTTTCCCATCTCAGGTCTCCACTGATCAGGTGTGCCTCTCTATTTCTAGATCAACTTTGCATACCTTATCTCACGCATTTGGAGTTTCCCACAAACACAATGGCTGGCACATAATATTTGCTCAACAAAGTTTGTGTGATCTGATCATAGGAGTGACCTGAATAAATAGACAGGTACTAGGACAACATGTGTAGAAATGACAAGGAGGGATGAAATCAAATGGCCTAGTGTATTCGTTTTCTATTGCTGAGCAACACATTGTCCCACAGTTAGTAGCTTACAACAACATCCATTTATTGTCTCACAGTTGTTTTTTTTTTTTTTTAAAGCATATTTATTTGACAGACAAGTAGGCAGAGAGGCAGGCAGAGAGAGAGGGGGAAGCAGGCTCCCTGCTGAGCAGAAAGCCCCATGCAGGGCTTGATCCCAGGACCCTGGGATCATGACCTGAGCCGAAGGCTTTAACTCATCGACCATCCAAGCACCCCATTAATGCTCATTTTAGACATTATTTTTTACCTTCTAAATATCTTCAATTTTATCTTATAGTCCTTCTATTGAATAAATCTCTGCTAACAAATATATATAAATAAATGTCTATTTCTATTTCCTAAGAACTTTGTGTTTCATTATTTTTCCTTTTTTATTTAAGATTTTGTTTATTTATTTGAGAGAGAGAGAGAGGGGCAGAGAGAGTAAAGAGGGGCAAGGGCAGGGTAGAGGGAGAGGGAGAATCTTAAACAGTCTCGCTGCCCAGTATGGAGCCTGACATGGGGCTTGATCTTACAATCCTGAGATCATGACCTAAGCTGGATTCAAGAGTGAATGCTTAACTGACTGAGCTACCCAGGTGCCCCATCATTATTTTTCTTTTTAATAACATTCAGGTGTGGTTTTTAATGGACATAAGTTATCTCTATTGGCATCTTAAGAATGTGCTTTTTAAAATTATTTTTCTGTTCCCTGCACCGTGTCTTTTTTTTTTTTTTCCCTCTTTATCTTAGTTCATAGCTCTCATGTCTCCCTGAGAGGCTGTCTTACAATGTCTTGTGAATTGTGGCCATTTGTTTCCACTGATGGTAAAAAGTCTAACACGTCAATGAAAAGTTGTATAATTATGGGTCATTCTTTTTTAATCAGTTGGTGAAATTTACTAAAGCATAAGTAGGTGGGGGAACTAGCCACCTTATCAAGAGATTACTCCTCCCAAATCTCATTACCTCTAGATTTTTTTCTCTCAAGTCCTTTGGTTTGTCCAATATATTAGTTTCTCAGAGCTCACTCAGTTTCTCTGTGTTTGGGTGTTTTGTGTACGTAAGTGGGTGGGCAGTGCTTGAGAACCCAGGAGGAAATGTTCTCAGGGTAGGTGGAATGGTCTCAGGGGTCAGGGTATAAGTTTACATGTAATCCTTATATTTTCTTTATGAATTCACACCCCTGGCAAGGCCTGAGTCTGGGTCCTCAAAACCAAAGCTCTTTTCAGTCCCAGCCTCCCAGTGGGTTTATTTTCTTGTCACAGTGGAGAGGGTATGTGTGGGACCAGTTGGTCCTTGTATAGACTTCTAGCCTCATCCCTGCTTTCAGAAATAATCTGATGCCTCCAATTCTGTATCTTTTTTAGCGTTCCACAGCAAAAATAACCTTGGCTTCTTCCTCTGCAACCACTTGAGTTTCAAGTTTTTATGTTACTCCTCTTCATCATGATGTCCCTCAGGGACCAAATACATTCCATTTGCCACCGCTCCCTGGTCCTGCCCCTCGCCCCCAAGCCCCTCACCAACCTTCACTGTGGATATACCATGTCTGGTTCCAATTTCTCCCATCTTTACCCTCCCCTAGAATCCTTTGAATCTGATCTGTTCACTTGACAGCATACCTGCGTTGAGTCTGGGCAACATCCTCATTTCCGTTTTTTCATATGTTTCCTACCCCTGCTCACTCCTGTGCTTCGATCTCCAGCTACCCATTTGCTGTCAGGGGGCATGTTCTGACACTGGTTTTGGCTTAGGTCAAGCATGGGGCTTTAAATCAGGAGCCTGGGCTTGACAGAAGAGAAATACTAGAAGGCTTTGCTGAGTGGCACAGTGCAAAGGAGTGATATAAAAAAAGTCACCTCGTGGAAAAACTAGATGCCTGATGGTCTTTCCCATGAGGTGCCAGGATCAAGAGGGAGAACCCACAAATGACACTGCAAGACTCACTTCAGAGAGCAGAGACTTGAGCATTAGGGTAGGAAGGGAGGCTGTTCTTGGAGGAGATGTCTGAGCTGGGTGAACATAGTTGAGTTTTGAAGAGGGTAAGTCATTCCCTGGGCATCTCTTGAGAACAAGATACAAGAGTTGAGAGTGCTAAACCAGCTTGGCTAAGTTGTTTTGCTGAAGAGTTTAAGTCAGGAGACAATTGAGATATCTGTCATTACTGACAAGCTTTAAAAGGTTCTAGAACTGGCAAAACAAGTAGGCCTGAGCTAAGTTAAAAGACAGAGCGTGACCAGCTGTGACAGGAACACAGCAAACTTGCTAATTAGTCTGGAGGAAGCCAATGGCCCACATTTTTATGGGCTGCTAATTGCTAAAGTAGCAGCTTGTTCTAAAGACAAAAATAACAGCATGATAGTTTCTTGAATATGGTGTAAAATGGCCTTTAGGATATAGGCTACATCAACTTTAAATGTGCTCTGTAGTTCTTAAACTTAAAACATACACTTCTATTAATAAAGATACACTTTGGAAGTCAGTTATTCATTTTTTTCTTAGACTAGAAGATGGGAAGTTATAGAATATATAGGACTCTAGTTTGGGCAATTGTGCTAAGGATTTTATTTTAAATATACCAGTTCTCCACTTGAATACCATTTCTCAGCCCATTTTAAAACATTTCCCAATAAAAGAACAACATAAATAATTTTAAATGTGCTTGATTCTAAATACTGTGAGGTTTTTCCTGAAACACTGTCTTTCAACCCAGTTATATTTCAACCCAGAATTTACCTCTACTTTTTGCAACACTGGGGGCATTCAGTAAGTATCTCTGGAAAGAAAGAAAGAATGAATAAATAAACAGGTGCAGAAAGCTCTGTGTGCATTAGAATGATAGAATTTCATATTTTGGAGAACAACCAAGAACAACGAATCCCCTTCCATTATTTCATGGATGGAGGAGCTAAGGTAGAGAGGGAAAGTAGAGATACCACTCTGGGGTCTCACAACTAGTTAGTGGCAGCACTGGGCTTGGACCCCATTTCTTAAGTCAATCAATCCAGTGCTCCATTCAATCTAAGCTAATATTCCTTATGTTTAAGAGAAGAATGAATTACTTCTTCAGGGTCAATTCTGACCCAAATCACGTTAAATCAGCAAAGCCTGGCTTTGTTAAAGGCTCAGATGCCAAATGACAAAAGTAAAGCGTCTTTTGAAACAAAAACAAAGCTAGAGTAATTGGTGTGTGTGGTTTTTTTAAGGAGTGAAACTTTCAAAGGCAAAGAGGGGGAAAAAATTAAGACCTCACTGCCGTGGACTCAATTTGAAAGCGTGAAAGTCAGACTGGATATAAACTAGGTAAGCTGGTCCGGAGGAGCTGTAACAGCATTAAAGGAAAAAGCAGATTTCCTTTTCCAGTGAATCGATAGAAGTTAGTGTATCTACAGATGTATTTATGTCTTGCATTTGTAACTGAAATCCCCTAATTAGATTGATGGCGTATTTGGATATTGCATAGTAATTACATACAGCAAAACAAATCTGTGGAAGATGGAAATAACTGCATGAATATTTAGACACAGCAGGCCCGCTAATGGCGGAAATGCCAGGTAACATTTCTTGACTTGTAGAATTTATTAAGAAGGGGCTGCAGATTGTTTGTCTTCTTAATTAAAGGTTTGGCTGCATTACCGAAAGGTTGTTAATAAGAGTGTAGTCACTTATCAAGTGGGTGACTCTGCCTAAGTTATTAATTATTCTGAGCCTTGTGTTTCTGGTTTGTACAGATAGGTGTGTCGTGGCACCTACCACATGGGATTGTTGTGATGGC
This sequence comes from Enhydra lutris kenyoni, assembly GCF_002288905.1. NCBI lineage: Eukaryota > Metazoa > Chordata > Mammalia > Carnivora > Mustelidae > Enhydra > Enhydra lutris. The sequence continues at coordinate 15,578,832 of NW_019154104.1, read as the reverse complement.
TGAAAGTGACTATGCACATAGGTTTTGCATAGTGCATTCCACATAAAAAGCACTCAATAAATGTTAGCTGTTATTAGTGTTGTCAGCCACTCCAGGGGAGCTATATTGTAAGAAACCATACTTTGACTGCTGCTGCACTGAACCTCAACAAATCATTGTTCTCTCGCTGGTCTACTATACAATTTGTGGATATTTCTACCTCAAGATCCTCCCCAAGAGGGTAATACAGCATAGCTAGCTGAAAGATCTCTCTTCACTCGGAATTCAGAACATTTGGTTCGGATCCAAAGTTCGCAAGTACGGTTTGTGCTATCTATTCTAGAACCTCCTGGGAGGTGATATTTATTCACTCGATCACTTTCTGGACTGAGCAGACTTATTTTCTTAAGTCATTTAATGGTCTCTAAAATTGAGACAATCATACTTATCCTTCTGGGAGGCTTTGAGGATCAGATGAAGGTAAATAGTGAAAGTACTCATTTGCAAACTCTGTGGTGTTGAATGAGTATCGGTTATTGATATTCTTTGAAGGTTCAAATTCAGTTCCTACTTCAAGGTCCCCGGTAAAAGCCACCCCTTCTGGCAAGCCTCTCCTGAGCTCCCCACCCTCCAGACAGATGTCCGCTGTCCTTCACGGACACTTCCATTACGTTTCAGCTGGTCGTCTTTAGTACTCAAAGAATGTACTTCCTTGTAGAGCAGTAATCCATATCTCCTGCTGGCTACCGCACCTTCAGAAGAAAGCATCCACATCTGATTGTCGTCATTGCCCCCTATAGTGCAGAGCATAGCATCTTGCTGATAGTCAGGGCTCAACAAATACTTGACCAGCGAATGAAGAAGCTTTTATGAACCCATATGCAATACTAAGTTCTGTGAATTACAGAGAAGTAGCAGCAGCAAATAAAGAGTTAATTACAATTTTCTCTCTTCAACAAGAGGATCAGATCCTTTAGGACTTGAAATTAATTAGATATGAACTCATCCTTCATTCATTCTTCCTGATTTTCAATAAGTAAATACATGTTGAGCATGTTCGGGTACCAGGTCCTGTGGTGGGCACTAGGATTCAGCCCTACACCAACAGAATTATTCCATTTCCTAAAGCTCGCTGCTTACAAATATTGAGTAATAGTAAGGAAATAAGACCAAAACTTACTTTGTCAGACTAAACATTTCCTTTCTTTGTTAAGAAAGGTCAATGAAGAATTCTTCGTTATTATTATTATTAAGATTTTATTTATTTATTTGACAGAGAGAGACACACAGTGAGAGAGGGAACACAAGCAAGAGGAGTGGGAGAGGGAGAAGCAGGCTCCCCTCTGAGAAGGAAGCCTGATGTGGGGCTTGATCCTAGGACCCTGGGATCATGACCTGAGCTGAAGGCAGACACTTAATGACTGAGCCACCCAGGCGCCCCTCAATAAAGAATTCTTAGCTGCTTCTTCTATCCATGATTAATTCCAGCAGTTTGGTTATTGTTCGTTAGTAAGATTAAATTTGGGTACTGAGAATAGGTCAGGTAAATCATTTTTTCTGGTTAAAAATAAAAATAAAACCCCCTTCTGTAGCTGCTGGGTGGAATTTGCTTTGAATTATTTTTCATAATCGTAAGTAATTGGGCATGTCCTATTCGGTTAAAAATAAACATACAAAAAGTACATTGATCTACTTTCACTGATAATGGGTTTTGAAAACCATAGCTATGTTACTGCAACTTACTTTTTCTTCACTTATGAAGAAGTCCAGAGGGCTCAAGTAACCTTCAGAGAATATTTCCACATAACAAGACAAAAGGATTTAATAAAATTCCTGAATGTATGTTTTAATTGAAGAATCATAAGCAATTCCACATTGACATGGGGCCAACCAGTATGAAACAAAAGGACTTTCTTGTTACTGTGCTATCTGGTAGGTAATTTGAGTGAAACTTTCTTTGGTCGTATAAACCAAGACGAGTTTATTACTGTTGCTTCCAAAGCAGCAGAAGCCCCTGGAATGTCACATTTTAAATATGAGGGATGGATCTTCTTATGGTAGCTTAACTTTCTACACTGCTTACTCACCTCTGACTCACACACTCACCTATGCCATCTCCAGACTTCTGTTTTCCTATACTGTGGGGGCTTACAGTCAAAACAAGGCTTAGAGGGTCTTTGTACCCCCGCCCCTTTTTTTTCCACATTGGGTCAAGGAATTCATGGGTGGAAAACACCCAAACTTATTTCCCTTTTGTATCAGTCAGGGTCCTGATGGGGAAGCTGGTGACACACTCAAATAGGTAACATGAGGAGAGTTGACCTACTTCCAATGATGTGGGTGGGCAGGTCTATGGGCAAGGTAGCCAATAAGGATGATAGAGCACCCTTTTAACTGTTCCCTCTGATAATCCTGAAGGAGGCGGGGTGGGGGGAGAGTTACTAGAATCAAGAGAGCAAGCTGTGGCTGTAATGAGGAGAGGACTTCCCAACAGGATCTTCAAATTTCATAAGAGAAATGTAGGAGCCACCAACCTGCATACTGGCCCGGAGGAACATGGGGATGGATACTACAGTCTCACTTTTCCCATTCCCCAGCTTTGTGTCCATGCCTCACCTTTGAGGCAGCCCAGAAAGATGAGTTTCTCAGAGAGCAGAACCGGGTGGAGAATGAATCCAAAGGGCTGGCCTGAAGAGGAAATCTACTTTTTACATAATAGGGACAGATATGTATTATGTGCACGGTGCATGTGGTCAACAGGCAGAAAGTTCTCCTTTCAAGATGGTTACAGACATATTCATTTAATATTCCTGAAACTCTTTTGAGACAAGCATTATTCTCAAGTGATGCAAGAGGAAGATACTAAGGTAGATATGTTTACAGATGCCTCCCCCATTCCAGCTCACCAGCCCGATTTCCCTTTCTCTCTCTCTCTCTCTCTTTAATAAAGAGGAGGGATTCTTTCTGACTAGAAGAAAAACTAAGTTCATCCAAACAATGGTTAAATGAGTGAGGAGTTGATGAGTGAAGTGGGAAGGAACACAAAGCCATGGCTAGAAATGGGAGATTCTCAGCAATTTTAAGAGTTAAGGCACCATAGTGATTTAAGAGTATGAGGGTAATAAAGAAAGGATGGGAAAACAAAAGGCAAAAAATAGTGCTCATCTAGACTGTGCATTGGGTGACTTTCAATACCCTTTAAGAGATGTGCAATGAGGAATGTTATTACTTTTAATATTTCTACCAGTTACTAGACTGCACTTTTGAATGAGACACAGCTCAGAGGACTGAACCACATGGTTTCTACATTTCTTGGGGTTATACTCACTTCCCATTTATGTAAACTGAGAATTGAAGAGGTTAACTGTCTTACCGAAGATCACATCAAAAAGTACAGAGTTGTTACTCCAGCCCAGATTTGTTGACTCCAGATCCTTTAGTCTCATTGCAGCTTTGGCTCAACTTACTTTTGCTGGATTTGTTGGGTGATACAGGTTTTGGGGGGGAAGGACTTCTTTTTCACACCTGGTACATGTGTGGTACACCCATTAACTGCTGGGGAGATGAATCCTTTATCCTTCTTGTTGAAAGAGGCTCAATGGCTAGAGGCTAGTGGTCCGGTGTCATTGAGTTCCTCAGATGAATAGTTCCATGATTAAATCTTGTCTGCTTTATTTTCTTATTTTCTGTATCATGTCAATGACCCCTTTAGAATAAGAACAAAGCTTCTGTTTTCTCTGGTCCTTTCAGCCAGGACGCTTTGAAGAATGTGGATCTAATGATTTCTCATGGCTCTTACAGCCCTGTTTGACTCCTGGCACCAGTCTCTGTATTACAGGTCACCTGTGACCCACCTCTACTTTCTCTCATTCCTTGCCTTTCATAATCAGAATGCATTTATTAATCAAGGATTTCTGCATATGTAAAAAAATATGTTTTGTTCCTGGGATATAGAAGATAGATGAAGGAAAACATCAGTGTCCATAGGTAGGCACTGCCAAAGGCAGAATATCTTGTGGGTACATGGCCTGCCAATGTTTGTCACACTCCTGACCCCACTAGCTCCTAACAACCCTCCCGACTTCCTGCCTGAGGCCCAAAGCACAGACATTTCTACTCCTGCTCCCCTTTCTGATTTTGGTGGGGTTGCTGTATATTCTGTTTAAATTTCTTGTTAAGACTACCTGTTCAACTCCAATGTGTGGCACTGTATTTTCCTATTAATTCTAGATTCAGGATTTAAAAAAAAAAATTTGGTTACATGGTGACAGAAATGACTGTTCACATCTGCATCATTCTAAAATGAGAACAAGTTTTATGTATTTTTTTCTTTTTACTCAAAGATGCATCAACACACTCTTTAACAGTGTAGTGGTTAAGGGAGCAGACTTTCCCCCCTTGGTAAATTATTTATTCATTTATTTATTATTGTGTTATGTTAGTCACCATACAGTACATCATTAGTTTTTGATGCAGTGTTCCAAGATTCATTGTTGATGTGTAACACCCAGTGCTCCATGCAATATGTGACCTTCTTAATGCCCATCACGAGGCCAGCCCATTCCCCCACCCCCTACCCTCTAAAACCCTTAGTTTGTTTCTTGGAGTCCATAGTTTCTCGTGGTTCATCTTCCCCTCTGATTTCCACCCCCTTCATTTTTCCTGTCCTTCTCCTAATGTCCTTTGTGTTATTCCTTATGCTCCACAAGTAAGTGAAACCATATGATAATTGACTCTCTCTGCTTGACTTATTTCACTCAGCATAATCTCCTCCAGTCCCATCCATGTTGATGCAAAAGTTGGGTATTCATCCTTTCTGATGGCTGCGTAATATTCCATTGTGTATATGGATCACATCTTCTTTAAGACAAACAGCTCATATCTAGCTGAACCACTAACTAGCTGTGTGACCTTGGACATATCACTGAAATTCTTGACTCTATGAGAGACAATGGTAGCAACGATTCCTAGAGTTATGAAGAGTTAAAAATTAACAAATAGTAGGAGAGTACCGGATATATAGCAAAAATTCAGTAAATGTTGGCTGTTATTATTATTTACCCCTGATCAAACATGGTGATGGAAGTGTAATATTACTTTCAGTTAGGATTTATTTTCAGTTAAGATTCCAGTTACGATTTACCTGGCACAGGGAAACTGCCTTGGGCTTTAGTGTCAGGTAGATGTAGTTCAAATTCTAGCTCCTCTGCTTACTAGGTGTGTAAATTCAGTCAAATTATAACACATTTATTAATACCAGTTTTGTATTCATAAAAAAGGATGGCATTATATATATCTTAGAGGGTCAATATATGTGACCTAATAGGAAGTTTGGCATAGAAATCATATAAATACAAAATATGAAAAATACATAGCTAGGTTTTGATTTAGAGAAAGCTTTCATTAAATGTGGCTGTGATCTTTAGAAGAAATTATTGATAATATCATCCGTAATAAGACAACAAAGACAAGAAATGGTCAGAGAAAGAGTTTCATGTTCTGCAAAAGTAGTGTTGATTATAGTCTCAGATTAAGCTATGCAAATGAAGCTAAATTCAAAGTGTTTTGAAATGATTTTGCCCAACCAAACAAACTGCATTTAATGCATAATGATAGCTTTACTCTCCCGTTAAAATAATTATTGTGAAATCACTCAGCTATTCAGACTACTCTGCACGGGCTGACATGAGTCTACCGCTCATGTCTCCACATTTCTCTGATGTCATTGGCCATTTAATAGGGCATCGCATGGGCCTGTGCTACAGAGCCTGACCATGCTGACTTGACATAATTCTAGTTCAAAAGCAAAGAATCTTGACAGCAAAGACAGTTTGCTCATCTTAGGAATACACATATGATATATCTCAAGTTGGCTGAAAACTGAATTTAGATTCTTACCTTACATGAGTTAGAGTAAACATTAGCTGTAGGAACAGATGCCCAGGTCTCAGCCAACTAACCCCAAAGAAGAGTTTTGTTTTAGTATTCATTTTGCTCCCTCACAGGTTGGTCAGGTAGTTAGGATCAGGGGAAGGGAGATGAGGTTGTGTGCCACACGGTTATACAGGACCCAAGCTGACAGAGGCTCTGCTGTCTTCAACACAGGGCTCCCAAGGTAGTTCTGAGTGTCAGACTTCAGCGGGCAGACATATTTGGCAGTGGTAAATATTACTTTCGGTCACATTTCATTGGCCAGAAATTAGTCACAAGGTCCTACGTTACTGCAAGGGTAGCTGGGAAGTGTAGTCTCTGCCTGACCACAGTCACAACTACAATACAACTAGTGCTTGGTTGACAAACTCAGTCCCATGAAAGGGGAGCAGAGATATTTCGTGGACAGTGCATGGTCCCAGCCACATGCTTATTACAGCAGAGTTGGAACAGAGTTATTCCCTTTTCTCTCTTTCTTAATTCTCATTGATATATTTATTTATTGGGAGAGAGGGGGAGGTGGGAGGTGCAGAGGGAGAGGGGGAGAGAGAATCTTAAGTAGGCTCCACTCCCAGTGCAGAGTCCTACACTCAGCTCGATCTCACAGCCCTGAGATCGTGACCTGAGCCAAAGTCGAGAGTCGGACTCTGAACTGACTGAGCCACCTAGGCGCCCCTTCTATAAGGCTCCTGTTGTCTTTATGGAATTTTCATAACCCTACCTGCATCCCAAACATGTGCTTTTTGATAGTGATGAAGATGATGGCACTGGTCATTTAAGCAGCACTAGTGAGCACGTGGTTGACACTACTCCAATCCCATTGTAAATAATTCTTCCTTTTACCTTCCCAGCAGCCTTATTAGGTAAGTCTCATTGTACATTCTCAGAGATCTGGGAAATTATATTCAGGTAGATTGAGCAAATTGTTTAAAGCCCTATGTCTTAGGAAGAGGCAAAGTCAGAATTCAAATACAGATTTGCCTGACCCCAAAGCCTGTACAATCAGCCACTCCAGCTGATGATCATTTGCTCAGGCTATTATGGGTGAAAGTTTATTTTATTTTATTTATTTTTTAGAAAGAGAGAATATCACAGAACTCACAGTTTTTCAAAATATAGGGTGAGGATTAACTAAAATACAGCAATGGGTGCCTACTTTTGCACCCAAGTTTTAAGAACCTCAGGGAGTTTCTGAGTTTGCTGTAGGAATTCCAAGGATCACTTAAGTTTGGGGTATTGTATTATTATTATTATTATTATTATTATTTCCATATGTTTTATCAGATTTTCAAGGCCTGGGGCCTCAGGAAGTTTAAGTACCATCACACTGTATTATATACTCTTTCTTCCCGAACATGCAAAGATGTGCTCATTTGATTAAAGTCTAACTTTCTAATCCCAAAGAGATAATAAGGACCAGATTCTACCCCCATCCCTGCCCCCATAAATGATCTTCACAGAAATTACACAGACTCATAGAATATGTGTAAAAAAAAAAAAAAAAAGCAACGTTTACAACCAACTCCTGTTCTCTAGGGAGCCTGGAGAGAAGAAGGGGACGGCCTCCAACAAAGAGGAGAGAAGGATGTATAACTTCTTGCAGATTGAAGCTCCTTGGAGAAGGAAGTGGAGTGGGTGACAATAGCAGGGTTGTTTCATAGATACCTGGGCTGAGGGAGCTGGGGACCGTTTGTCATTGAGGTGGCTGAGAGCTCTGCCCGTGGTCTCAGCTGGGAGCTGTATGCCTACAGAACCTGCGGTGGGGGCACCACCTGTTGCCTTTGGCTTCCTGGGCCCTTCTCAGCCATGAGAACAGGTGGCTGTGGTTCTGGCTCTCATATCTTGTCACTCAGGAGGGACAGACCAGGGCCACATAGCCTATAGCCCTTTAAAAAGATGTTTTAAAACCAGTGAGGCACTGACATTTCAGAAACACCATTTATGCCTAGACTCCAGCTTCTTACATTATAGTCATAATTCAGTTTTCTGTGTAAGGATTTTGGACTTTGGTTAGTTTTGGGAAGAAAGGGGTCATGGTTCACCACAGAATGGCAGATGCAGGGGAATCCCATGTCCCCAAGAGGAGATTTTCTGGAGATCTTAACAATCAAGAGACTCTGTCTTGCTTCTAAGTTGATAGTGATTTATTGACTTCTGTGTGTCCAGCATGAATTTTGAGGGTGAATGAGTGAAATGTGGACATTAACTGTTTCCTAAAATAAGAAATAATTCCTGCCCTTTAGAAACTTATCGTTGGTTAGTGTAGTTGGTACTGACCTGGGAACAATAGAAGACAGTTTGCTAACAAATGCTAAATAGTGTTTTGATGTAGTATAATTCAAATGAATTTTTGGAAAAATATTTTTCCTATTTTCAAGAACATTTACTTTTTTCCTTTTCTTTGAAGGTGTAGAGAAGTTATAAGCAACACATTACTTTTTCTCTCTTCCTCCCCAACCCAACTCTGATTTTCTTCCTATTGCTCTTTATTGGGACGCACAAAGTTTTTTCAAGGTTATTTTCAGGCATACTTTTGTGAAAACAATTAAATCTTTAAGGAGTCTGTAATTTAGTGGAGAGAAGAATCACACACACACACAGGTACACACATGCACACCAGATTTGGAATCAGAAAAACAATGTTCAAGTGACTGCCTGTTTTTACCTGTGTGACTTTGGACAAGTCAGTTTCTCAACACAGACCTTTTCATCTGTAAGGGAAGATACCTGATTTCAGAAAGCTATTGGTTATGTCAGATGGAATCAATCTTATGAAAACACCTTTTAAAAGTGTGAAGTATGATGGAAATGTTAGTTTTCATTATCTGACTCATGTCTAGAGATGCTGGAGGACTTGTTCATTTTTTTCACTTTTAAAAATACAATTTTTGCATAACTGATTTCATTTTTTATGATATTTAATCTGACAAGCGAAAGATTTTTTTCAAAGGGGGAGGATAAATAAGATTAACTTTCTGTAAATCCTTTTCAAGTTTCATTGTTCATCTCTTCATCGGGAATGCCAGAACGCGCTTTCCTCTGTGAGCTCTCTTTCTGTAAATGTCTGCTGAGCTGCTGAGGGCCGTTTGCTTTCAGAGAAGTGGTGTGCTTTGCGTGTGATTTGAATCCAGGATCATGATCTTACTTCCTTTCTCCTCTATTGCTTTACTTCCCCAGTGCATCCTGGCTTGTGACACACTCTGGTAGCCCCTTTGGGTGGTTTTTGGAATGGCTCTCCCTCCACTTCTGAGTATATGCCCAGTATTTTGTTGTTACATTGTAGGAGTTGTGATGCTGTTCTAAAATGATATGCTCATTCATCCAGTCAACGTGTATTTGATGAGCACCATATAGATGCTGGTACTCTGAATCACTGATACGGAAAACAGATCCCTAACCTCAAGAAGCCTACGGTAGAGTAGAGAGCTGAAATGCATACACACACACACACCCCTATACATCACATGTAGGGGGTTGGTTGGTGCCCCTCCTGAAAGTTTTGTTCCCTAGAACGCATAAGTGTGACTTTATCTGTAATAACAACTTTTGCAGGTGTAATTCAGTTAAGAGCTTTGAACTGAGATCATCCTGAATTGCCTGGGTAGGCCCGAAATCCAGTGAAGTATGTCCTCACATAGGACAGGAAGAGGAGAAGACAGAGACACGTGGAGGCAGAGACTGAGTGTGGATATTAATCCACAAGGAATGAGGGCATCGGAAGCTGAAAGACGCAAAGGTTGGAGAGTCTCCCAGAGCCTTCAGAGGGAACGTGGGCCTGCTGACATCTTGATTTCAAATTTCAGGGCTTCAGAACTGTGTGAGGATAAATTTCATTTGCTTTAAGCCACCCAATGTATGGTAATGGATTATGGTAGGCTAGGAATCAGCTCAACAAGGAACAAGGTAGTCTCCACAATATGGAAAATTACATAAGATGACCAAAGTTTGGTGGGAGTTTAGTATAAACCTCACTTCTTAGGGGCGCCTGGCTGGCACAGTCAGAGGAGCACAAGACTCTTGATCTTGGGGTTTTGAGTTCAAGCCCCACATTGGGTATAAGATTACTAAAATAAATAAATAAACTTTACTAAAAAATTCAGACTTCTTATTGAAAGTCTGGCCTTTGTAACCAGTCCAGAAGCATTGGATTATGAAAAAAAAAATCATTGTCTGGTACGTGTCTATTATATTGACAATAATTAATTGCAAATAACCAGCTCAGCATCAATTATTTCCTACAATTTTAGCTTTACGTTCACCTTCTGCATTAGGGTTTAATTTTAAATTGCCATTTCATGAAACAAATGCCAGTTTCTCATGGAGCGACGTTCTTCCAACAGGAGAAATGTAGCTCTGCCCACATCAAGCTGTGACACAGTTGAAATCACAGACGGGCTCAGCATTCCCAGAGGCTCTCCTGAGCCTTGTAAGCAACATGTACTCGTAGGCTTGGTGTAGTTCACGTGGACGCAGGCCTAACGCTCTTGAAACCTTACAGATAACCATAGAGCAGGTCAGGAAGTGTGCATGAAGTGTCTGGTCTCCCAAGCTGAAAAGCCAAAATGATCTTTAGGCACCCATAATTTTAGTCTCCGCAGTTTGGGAGTTTTGGGGCAAAATGACTCTTGTTTGTTAGTGCTGGCTGGGGGACTTGAATGGTGAGATGAGGTAAGCAGAATTGAAGCCGCGCAGGCAATGCTGTATTCCCTCATCAAAGGCTGTTCCCACTCCCTCTGGTGCTTGAAATGGCTGAAGGTACGGTACTAGCATTAATGAGTAGTACAGGTAAATTTTTAAATTAACCATCGAAGTTTAAAATATTAACATTTACATTTGTTAGTTTTGTCTGGCGTAGTTGATGATGACTCCAGATGGTAATTGGGTGAAGTAAGGTTTTTGGCCCTAGAAGATACAGAAACGTGGGAGCTTCCTGGGAGGTTTTCCTTTCTGTATTAATGTGAATGCAACAGCACTTATGGTGACTTCCGGGTTGTGCGAGGTAAACATTTTCCTACAGTTGACTTTTAACAACACAGGATTAGGGGCACTGACCTCACCAAGCCCCTGAAGCTGAAAATCCACATACAGCTTTTGACTCCCCTAAAACATAACTACTAATAGCCTGCCATTGACTGGAATCCTTGCTGATAACATAAGCAGTCAGTTAACACGTATCTTGTAAGTTTTATATAAGTTATATATACTATATATTCCTTATTATCATATTGCTCTTTTTTTTTTTTTTTGGTATTTCTAGGCTATGCAGTTTATCTGCCGGTTTTTTCCAAATTGTCACCCTCCCCCCAATTTTCCAAAAAATTTTTTGAAAAGAAATCCATGTGTGAATGGATCCATGCTTTTCAAACCCATGTTGTTCAAGGGTCAACTGCGTTTACCCCTTCATAACAATATGTGTCTTCGTAACAAGCAGGAAGCTGGCGTGTGATTATTGTTCCTATTATTTCAGTGGTGAGGTAACTGAAACAGAGTAATTAAGCCGTTTGTCCACGGTCAGACTCTAGAAATGGACAGGGGAGGATCTGAACCCTGGCAGGACGACTCTGGCGTCTGTTCTCAGGCCGTGTGCTGGTGGGTACCAGTGGTCTGCGGAGGAATTCTGGTTGTCTGCCCTGTGAATCACGTCAAGGCACCGACTGCAAATCCACGGAATAAGAAATGAAAATCCCAGGCTTCCTCGTCACGAAGCGGGGGTTCTTTATAGCATGGGTTAACTGAGTATTCAGGCAGAATGAGAGAGTCATTGCATTTACCGCAAATGAACACAGATGGACACTCTTCAAATTCATATTGAATTTTAATGGTGCTCTTCTACAGAACACATTTGCAAAATGGATCACAGCATATTCCTACTTCCCTTTAGCTTGCCAAATGTGAGATGATTAAGAAACCTGCTTGTACTTTAAATATTCGTACCATATACATGCATATTTCAAATGTATGTGTCTGCAATAAATATTTGTTGAATGAATATGAATGTATATACACAAACATATATGAAGCAACATGAACGCGTACGTTTAATTTGACAAATATTTGTTGCAACCCAGTGAATATAAACTTGTACTGAAGACTGATGGAGATACACAGAGTTCTTTGCTGTTTCCAAGGAGCTTTTCAGGGGTAGGTGAGACATGCCCACAGTATTTCTGGCAGCGGTTCTCAAAGTGTGATGTCTGACCCAGCGGTGTTGGTGGAGGACTTGTTGGAAATGCAGATTTTTGTCACCCCGCCATGGGCCTCCCGAGTCAGAACTCTGTGGATGGGCGTCCAGCAATGTTTCTAAAACTCTTCTGGGGAGTCTGATGCAATTTAAAGAAAGTGTCAGAACCACTGGGCTTCCAGAAAGCTTTAATGTACTCATGGTAAGCTAGCGATTGCTTTCAGCTGGAGACATGGAAGAAGACTTGAAGAAAGTGGAATTTGAGCAGAATCTTGGGGGACAATTTGAGTTTGGCTAATAGAAATGGGTAAGAAGGGGAGTAAAATCTAGAAGAGCATGTGTCAAAGGGAGCCTGTCTGGGTCAGCGTACAAGCTGCTTAAGGCAGAAAACCTAGATTGAGGCCAGTCAGTGGAAGGTCTTGACTGACATGCCTATGGGCTTAGACACTATTCTGGAAGCAGTGGGGATTCATGGAAGGTTTCTGAGAGGGGCCAGAGTGTGATCAAGGCTACTTTCCATTTATATTTTTGTACTGGGTGAATGTCATTTGGCAGATGTACTAAGCTGATAGAACTTGATGGTCTTAGATCCATCTTTTTACCCCCATTAAGAAGACTTGAACATTCAGAATTGTTTGTTGGCTCTGGCTGGAGCTGTGCTCATTTCTCCTCTCTCCTGACTGCTCGGACACAGTGCAACTTCATTTCAGTAACTCAGCAGTGCCCGAGTCTCCCACGTATGCATGTGTCGCTCCCCAACGCTCACGCTCACACGCTCACACGTGCACTGTTTGCTTATAGGGAGTCGCACAGCTGCTTTTGAATTCAGCTGGGCTTTAGGAAGTTGCATAAAGACAAAGAAAAATGTTGCCGCCCGCTTGCGCTCTCTCTGTCGTTTGGCAATCAGAAGGATGAGTGGTGCAGGTGGCCTCTTCTGATACTAATTCCAGCATCTCAGCCAGTTCAGCATCGTAAGAGAGTTCTCTGGAAGGGAACTAATTCTGCCCCATCCTTGATTACTTCTGTTTGTCCAGTATTGTGGGCACCTGCTTGGCCACCCACCTTCCTTTTCTTCATTATTCCCTTGCGTCATCCTTCTCCTTCCCTGGGTCAGCCTGTATATTTCAGTCCCTCCACACCCTGGATGAGCTCATTCATTCACTGGCTTTCTTCTTCCCGTCCCCATTGTGTCTTCTTTTGTTGGCATAATTGATCCTCTGCTTTGGGAGAGCAGGTGGATGAATTGGTTTGTTGCTTTAAAAAGAAATCTTTCCCCTTCTCTCTTTTATGGCACCGGTCTTTAGTCAGTCTTTGGTTCTGCCAGCTCGTTCTCCCTCTCTTGACTGATCTCTTTGTGAATCTGTCGTGCTGGTGGCAGGGAGTCCGTGCTGGGTCTGCTGTTGAGTGAGGAAGGTGAAAAGCCCACTGATAAAATAACTCTGATTCATGATGTCCCGTTGCGGGAGGGAGTGATTCACAGAGGCCAGAAGGTACTTATTCTCATGTCCATCATAGGCCGGAGGCCCCTTTTAGACCCACAGGGGGAGGACTTCCTCTCTCTTCCACACGTGTGTAATGGGATTGTAGGCTTTAAAGGCAAATTTGTTATGTTTTCTTGCACACATCTCATGGAACACTTAAGGATCTTTGCTATACACATTTGCTTTCCTTAATTTGGGGCTTTTTGGGGTGTGAATTTAATTAGTCCCGGGTTTTAAAAGCCCTTTATTCAGTCTAGTTTTAAGTGACCCAAGATACCAGATTTCTTTTCTATCCTTTAAATAAAGAGCTTTTTAGAATACAGCTGATTGCGTGACACTGCCTGGTAATCTCAATGTTAATTAATAAAAAATTATATAGGGTCTCAAGAGGATGTTTGGTTTCCACTAGAGATGTACAGCATATCTTCATTTCAGCATGATGAGCTTTCTTCTGGTAAAATACTACTGGTAAAATACTATTACTACTACTACTACTACTACTACTACTACTATTCCTACTACTACTAGAATCAGCTAAGTATGATTATTCCAACATTTAGTAATTCTAATAATTTAAGCAAAGCCATTGCTTTGCATGTTGTCTAACATTTTCAGCTCAACGTTTGTGCCCAAGGTTCTGTGTTGGATCCTATGGAGACACACACACACACACACAGCATGTAAGATCTACAGAAGTTGCCTAGAGGAACTATGAGGAATTTTGAGGATATTGATGAGTAGAGAGAAGAAGAGATGACATTCTAGGCAGAGTCAAAGGCATGGAAATGGAAGAATATAACACATAGAAATATTGTGCTAGTTCAGAGGGAGATTAGGACAGGTGGTAGAGTGTAGTTTGGAAAGGTAGACTGGGGAAGGAAAGGTGACATAGGGTTTAATTTGGTAAGCTCTGAAGAGCTGTTAATGGTTTTGAGCAGAGGTTAGCTAACTATGGTCCACAGACCAAATCTCACCCGGTGTCTGTTTTTGTAAATAAAGTTTTATTTAAACATGGCCATTTTCATTCCCTTATATGTTTATTGTCCATGGTTGCCTTTGTGCTACAACGGCAGAGTTGAATAGTTGTGGCAGAAACCCTCTGGCCATAAAGCTGAAAATACAGAGCATGAAGCTACAGTTTATGAGAAAGGCCACCCTGCAGAATTGTGGGGTAAAATGCCCAGTAAGATGAGATGCAGCATAGGTGACTCTGGAAATGAGGGAATCTTGATGAATCTTAGCCATGATACTTCTCAAACATTCGAGGCCGTCCTACCTCTATCTGCATTAACTTCCCACCTTCTCTCTGTCCCAGTTCTCAAACACTGCAGATTCCTCACAGATAATGCACTCAGAACTTCCTTCCCTGCACCTGTCCATTGTTTTCCCACTGCAGATGGGAGTGGAGAGAGGAGGATTTAATTAAGCTCGGGTTATTTCACATATACAAATTCCTTATTTGGTTTTGTTTCATCATCAGTGATTTCCTTGGCTCTCAGAAAGTGGCATATAGTTTATTAGGTTTTACTTATATAAATTAGTATATATAAGTAAAAAGTGATCCTTTATAAATAATTTCTGCATGGTTAACTGAGCATTCATGGCATTTAGCTCACATCAAACAGCTTTGTCAGTTTTCAATGGCAGGGAATATATTCTTTCTTTTACGCAGCAGTGAGATCCAGAGGTCCCACATAAAACCTGTGGCTCCCCTGATGTGTGCAAAGGCTGAAAATGAGCACCTGCCCTCCCTCCCTCTCTCCTTTATTTTCTTCTTTTAAATAAATATAGTGTTTATAGCTGGAATAAGTATGGCATTTTTTAATGGGGCCAGCATGGCACAGTGAAAAGGTGGTAACATATTTGTTAAGAACTTAGAAGTTAACTCTTCTAGAAAACTCTCAAGCTAACTAGTACCCCTTGTTCAGAAATGGGAACTGCCAACGGAGAGAATTCAGTGGATGTTTTGGTATCTCTACAAGGGTGTTTAAAAAACCTGGCCTTTAATTTAAACAAGGTCCTTGAAGAATGAGTCAAACATGGCTAGACTTCCCCAGGGAACCTGCATCTACAGCAAGGAGAATTCCCCAGGGGCGACGATGATGATGATATGAATGGTGTTGGACTTTTTATTACATTGTATCTTCAAGAAGCAGGTGTGAGAAAGGAGAGAGGACAGGAACTGTTCGCGTTAAGCAGAGATGCGTAAACATCTTCCAGTAATGCTGTGTCCCTTGTGTGTGCACGTGTGTGTGTGTGTGTGTGTGTGTGTGTGTGTGTAAATGTGGCTGATAGATCATGCGCTAGGTTATATTCTGTGGATTTCTAGTTTCTTTTCTGGCTCTTTCCGTATCTTTCTAATAAATTGTTTATTAGTAATTTTTCAAATTAGTATCTTTCTAATTAATGACTCACTTTGCCCATCTACTTTTGTAAACATATTGTCCTGATTGGAAATAATTGGAATGACTGATAATTATGTACAAACTTCAAAACTTTGACCTGTTCATTTGTCGTTGAATTTCTGGGGGACATCTTGGTTTCGTGTAGGTGTTTTCGACCATGATATTGAGAGGTATTGTGGGGTATCGTAGCAATGTTTGGAAATGAATTTTTTTTTTTTTAATTAGGGAAGCTTCACAAAACTCTCACTCTCATGCTCTGGTATCCCCATGTGCTTCCTGCAGTGGGAGACTGGGGGGAAGGGCCAGCTGGCTAGCCAGAACCTTGACCTTGGGAGAACCCATTCTGTCTGAGAGAGCATCGTCTCTCTATTGCAAACCAGAGAAAGGGAGGAAGACCTTTTTCCTCCAGGAAATACAATGCCAAAAGAAGCTAGTAGGAAGCCTATTTGGAAATGCAGGGATAGGGAAACAGTTACCCTTTGGCAGCAAGTTCTTTGGCCCCTTGCTTTGCGAAACCGGGGAAGAGAGACAAAGAGCAAAGAGAAGAGGGTAAGAAACCTGGCAGAGTAGCAGGAGGGGCAAACAAAGGAAAACTTCCCTAGGGTTTGCACTCCCTGAGAAATCAGGAAACAGAACAGAACCTGTCACCTGTGGGGAGGCTGGTCCCCTGCTGGGGACCAAGGATAAGAATGGATTCCTTCTTATGGTCTAGAGTGTTTCACCCTGGGAAGATTTTACTCATCTCTGAGTCACATTTATCAGAAATGTGACAACTGCCCCCTGGGCACGTGGTAGAAAGTCACTAGACTATGGCGGTTTGCCTGTGTGGGCACCGGGGACAGCCAATACCTTACGAGTCTAAGTCACTATTCTTACTGGATTTTGCAGGCTTTCTAGATTTTGATGGACTGGAGTTGGGGGAGTCGAGGGTTATAATACTTTATGGATACTCATCATTTTAAGGTAATCTACAATCTTTACAGAACTGATGCGGCATGCTCACATTTATGAGAAAAAAGGAAATTTTAGCTGATGCGGCACTATTATGCATGTCATATAAATGCATACTGCTCAGTATAATCATTTTTTGAACCTAAAGTAAAAGAGCCTGAAATGTTCCTATAAAATCACCGATTCTCTAAGTTTTATTTTATTTTAAGAAGAAAAATACCTCAAGTCCTATTCTTTATTTAGAACTGCAGACCTTTAATTTTGTTTTTCATTTTTAAAGAAGTAATATCTGTCCTTTGAATGGGACAAGGTGGAACTTCTGTCTATAATTCTCTTGTGTTTGGACTTCTCTTTTCTCTCCTTCTTGGTCTTCAAGGAACTATGGGAAACCAACCTAGAAACATTGTTTCTTCAATCATTTTCATGATCTGTTTTCACTGTGATTCCCCCCTACTTAATTGGTGAAAACTCTACATCTAAAAATAGCTACAAGAACTGATAGGAACATTTCCAGTTTCTAGTCTGTGCCAGCTTTGAGGTTCTCATATTTCTTTGTCATCATCACAGCAACCCCTGGGGTGAGTCCTCTTATTGTTCCCATTTTGAAGATGAGGGAATAGACACGTGGAGCAGGAGGTCGTCAGCTTGTGGCTGAGAACCCCCCACCCCCACCCCACCCCACCCCACTCCATGGAGCCAGGACCCTGGGAGGGTGAGCGGTCTGTGGGAATGTGGCCTCCTGGGGTCTCTGCTTGCTTTCTGGCTTCTGCTTTGCATTTCTATCCTCTTCATCATTATGAAGATGTTTATCTTCTTTCAAAGGCAGCACCTCCTTTCATATTTTTCTTCTTTTTTCCTGATCAATGGCTGTCCTTACTATAGATTTGGTACATTGTTAGGTGTATAGACATGAGCCTAAAGTGCTGCTTTGTCTGGAAATCTTTTCCTCCTTCTCAAGTCCCCTCCTTATGCTGCGGGGTATCCACAAAGCCTGGGACACAGGTGAAAATATTAATATCGCTGAGAACTTCATGGCTCTATAGAAAGTGAAATAATATTATCTGTGTTTCCATTCTTTACAGATACTGAGACCTAAGAGTAAAAATACCATGTCCCCACAGTTTGGCCATAGGAAAAGGGAAAAAGGTTGAGAAAAGCAAGAATGAACACATCTACTGTTGACATCATTATGAAGAGTTAGTTATACTGCACTACTAATATAGTGCCTGTTCTTGCTGGGGACTCTTCGTACACTATCTCATTATTTCTTAAAACAACTCTGCGCAGTAGATTGGAGAAGCCCCATCTTACAGGTGCACCAGTCTGAAGAGATCAGGTGATGCAGGGTCACTGAGGCTCCTGGGCTGGGTGGGAACTTCTAGTCAGGTCAAGTCTAAAGCTCGACTTCTTCACCCCATGTAAAGTCATGTTGCCTCCTTCAATGTTCAACAGAACATTCCTTCTGTTTTCTCATCCATCTCCCAGATCAACCCCAAAAAGAATGATTTAAAAATATTCTTTTCCATCTTCTAATAGTCCCTTTTAAAATAATTTCTCCCTCAACTTATGCCCCGTCTCAAGTGTTGGTGACTTTTCAAGAGGAGGATTTGTGTCTATTTTTTTCTGTATTTCCTGAGTCATCTTTCTTCTATATATCTGTCTCTGTGGATCCAACCTGGGGGTTTCCTTGACCATTTCGATTCTCTTTTATTCTTTTTCTTTCT
Source organism: Enhydra lutris kenyoni (assembly GCF_002288905.1). Classification (NCBI taxonomy): domain Eukaryota; kingdom Metazoa; phylum Chordata; class Mammalia; order Carnivora; family Mustelidae; genus Enhydra; species Enhydra lutris. Next base: position 15,560,180 of record NW_019154104.1, on the reverse strand, counting down.
ATGCTACATAAGTTGGCCCTAACTCACCTGCTCTCTCTTTATATTTCTATTTATTTTATGTTTCTGTATTTTATCATCCAAACAGGATAGTTATTAAGGGAGAGGCTATGAATTTTCTATTTTCCTTCCCAGGTCCTGGTGCTATAGTTTATGAAATGAAAGTCTAACTGTGGAATCTGGGTAAAATGTAGTCATTTTGAGAATTAATGAAATGCTTTCCACCAAAGTTATTGTTAACTGTAGTTCACTCTGCTGTTACTTTTGTATCTAATGCTATGCTGTCCATCGTCTTATATCCCCTTCAGCGTCACATTCCAAAGTAGAGATGGCTGTGGGGCCTGGGGAGCTCCGGGTCAGCCTCCCATCTTGGGTCTAAGGTGGACAAGATGGTAGGGAAAACATGCTGGTTTTTCCTCCCTAGGTTCCAGTTGTTTTAAGCCTTCCTCCAGTTAGTCTCTGATTTCTCAGCAACTATGGAAAGTCTAGAATAAGAATTTCCTTTCCCTAGTTTGTAGTTCCATTGTTTCCCTTTCCTTTCCTAACACGCCCCTCACACTTGCGGGTAGAAGGGAACCCGGAGGCGGAGCCAGCAAACCCATCTTACTTGAAGTTTGTTTGAATGTTATCTCCTGTGTGAAGGAACTAGAAATAGGGACTGAGAGTTTGATTCCAGGATAAGGCCAGGCGTCAGTAATGATCCACCTTGTAGTGTGTTAAATAGACTCTGGCATCAGCTAAATTATTTCTGCAGGACTGAAGTATTTTGATCAAAACAGACAAGCCGGGCAAAGGGATTTGCGAAAGAATTGTGTTTCCTGGCCGGCAGGCACTAGCTAGCAAGGAGGTCGCCTGTAGAATCCCACACTAGAGCTCCCTCTGGTGGCTTCACGCAGAAACACTTTGCTTTGTGTGGCCAAATTATTCCGTAAAAGGATTCGTTTCCTACTTGACGTTAAGATTTTGTTTACAATTTATGCTTTAGCTTAGAATGTGTTTGGTCACCTCTTATGTATTCATATGTTTTCTGTGTTTGTTTAATTTTGAATTATCTGTGGTACAGTGATAATTTACGGCAAGGCATTTTATGAAGTTATATAAAAATACAATATTTTTAAATGGTATTTAATGTTTTCTTGGACAGATTTGAAGTAGTAGGAGTAAAGAAGGAGGAGAAGGAAGGGAAGAGAGGGGGGAGGAGGGGAAGGAAGAAGAAGAGGAGAGGTTCTAGTGCTAAACCAAATCAAAATTAGCACCTGGTTTTAAAACTGTCTTTCTTAGTCAAACTACATGGACAGTGATCTCCAACATTTTTAATGGTTCCCCATGGACTACAGGATGAAGTTGAATATTATTGGCTGATGTACTCAGCCCTTCACGATGTACCCCTTGCCCACCTGAGTCCAGAGTCAACCATAGCTGCCCACCTTGAATTTTATGCTCCAGAAATACAAATGTTTAGAATTCTCTGCATAAGGCGATGTCTCTTGCAGCTGTGGCTGTGTATTCCGTGGGTTCCCTCCATCTAGAACATGTGCCCTTACCCTCCTGTCAGCTCACGTTCATGCTTCGTCTCAGCCTACGTGACTCCCTCTGTTAAGAGGAGCCTGGATTTCACTGGGGAGGCCAGATCCCTGCTCAGTCCCAATAGACTTTGTATTGAGGTCTTACATGGTAGCAGGCATTTTCTTTCTCCTCCCTAGACCTGTGTTCTGCGAACAGAAGCCGTGATGCTTCATCTTTCTAGTCCAGCTTAGCACAGTACATGGCACAGGGGCCTAATGCATATGTGTTAAGTGCACTGTTCCCAGTTCCTGAAATGCCCGACTGACCAGAAGCAAACACAAGTTAAAATCTTTTCCAGGTGATGCTGAAATTTTTAACTCTACTAAAAAATGACTGTTTATTATGGCTTTTGCTTTTTAAATCAAACACACCTTAGTCTTTGTTCTAAAACAAACAAACAAAAAAACAAAAAACAAAAAAAAAAAACGAAAAAAGAAAAGTCACTTTTGGGGCAGCCAGGTGGCTCAGTTGGTTAAACGCCCCACTCTTGATTTCGGCTCAGGTTGTGATCTCAGGGTAGTGAGGTTGAGCCCGGTGTCGGGCTCCACGCTGGGTGTGGAGTCTGCTTAAGATTCTCTCTCTTCCTCCCCCTCTGTCCTGTGCCCCTAGCTCGTGCTGTCTCTCTCTCTCTCTAAAGAAAGAAGGAAAGAAAGAAGAAATCACTGTTGACATCACAGAAGGAAGTAGATGTCAAGCCCATGTGACCTTTCAGATCCTGGGAACATCTGACTAATATATAAAATGACATATGGTAACAAGATTCATCCAGGGGCTCCATTTTACATTATGCCTTGAGGGAAGTGCTATCTCAAGAAAAACTTGCATTTGTTGCCTTGTTAAGAGTCCTCCCGCCTCTTTGCGTGCCTCAGTGTGTGAAGGACGGACTCAGACACAGCGCTGGTGATGTCTCCCCCTTACGGAGCTCGGTGACAGCTCCCGCATCACGCTCGCTCACCCGATGACAGGCACTTCACACGCAGCATCGTCATCCAGCCTCAGCACCGGCAGTGTGACGGGGAGACTGTGATGACATCTGTATGCAGGTGGAACTGTGTGGCCCAGGTTACGTGGCACGTCAGGTTTGCTCAAATAGAAGAAGGTTGAGTGGAGACTGGCCACTCTTGAGGGCAGTGGTTTTGTCTCCCAAGCGATCTTGGGAGATGTCTGGAGATACTGGTGGTTGTCACGGCTGAGGGAGGGGGTGTTACTGGTGTCTGGTGGCGGAGGCCAAGGAAGCTACTGGACATCTCGAGAATACACAGGGTAGTCACACAACAAAGAATTATTCAGCCTAATGAATCAACAGTGCCCGGGTTAAAAAGCCTGTTTTTTGGGAATGAGCCACATAGAAACACAGCAATGCAACTGATAGAGTAACTGGCCTTGACCTTCACCATTTTTCTTGTTGCCTTTCTTTCAGGGTCATGTATTCTCATGATTTTGGCTGCTATCTCCACAGAGGTGACTTCCAAAAATCAAATTTAGGTGATTTCTACATAGAATCCTGATCTCTCCCTCGAATTCCAGCTTCTTATTTTCAACTCTTAGAAGGCCATTTTTGATTTGAGTGATTTTCTCATCAGTTCCAACCTGGAATCTATGAATTCTGAAGTACCTGTCATTCCTGATTTCTCCCTTTGTGGCTTCATCCTTTAAATCACAGTAACACTTTCTTCTCCCTGGCCAGCCTTGCAGCTTGGATTCCTTTCCACTTCTCTTTAGCACCATTTTCCCCACATCCCCCACTGCCACATCCTCTCTGGTCGGTAACTGAGTACCAACGACCTTCACCTAAGCTGGTTTTCACAAGTCATTCCTGTTTCCCTCCTCGTAACCCTGAGCTAGTGTGACTGTGTGATCTGGATAAAATGTAATTGTTTTGAAACTTAATCATTTGTAAAATGATAAAAATGATATAACATGTCACTCTTCTACAAAGCATATTAATTGGTTTCCACTTTGAAAGATAATCCATGATCTCTAAATAAAGTTTACAGAATGTACATTAAAATAATGAAACTGTAGTGGATAGAGTTTATGTGAGTATTATCTTCAAAATCAATATGTTAGGGGATTTCCATAATTGTTATTTAAGCCAACATAAACTAATTTAAAAAAATGCAAGATTTGGAGTGAAAAATCGTAAGTTTTAAGGGCAATGGGAAAAATGGAAGAATTTATGTTTTAGAGGGGGAATAGTTAAAGAAAATTGAGAATGGTTATATATATATATTTAAAGATTTTATTTATTTATTTGGCAGACAGAGAGGCAGGCAGAAAGAGAGGAGGAAGCAGGTTCCCTGCCGAGCAGAGAGCCCGATGCAGGGCTCATCCCAGGATCCTGAGATCATGACCTGAGCCAAAGGCAGAGGCTTTAACCCACTGAGCCACCCAGGCGCCCCAGAGGACAGTTGTATTTCTTAACATTACTGATGAGAGCTGAGCCATAAAAACCAGAGCATTGGTCACTAATTTGACCAATGCTTTAGACTTGATCTTGGCACAGTTCTTGTTGCTTTCGGAACATGAAACGTCTCTGACAGTAACCATGGAGCAGGAATCTCTCTGTTCCGCTGTAAAATTACAACCTACCAAGTTCAGAGTCAGGAAGGCTGTCTGCGTTCTGGCCCCAGTCACCACTTCCATTTTTATTCCCCAGCATTTCCCCTCACACTGGGTCCTGCATGCTAACGAGATTGGATGCCAGCTCTTTCTCCCTGTTTTCCCATCTGCACTGCCTCTCTGATTACTTCTCCCCAGAATGCCCTTCCCGGTAGATTTCCCTACGTCTATGCTCCTTCCTGACACAAGTCATTTATCACCTACACCAACAACTATCTTTCCTGAGCACTAGAAATAATCAAACCTTCTTTGAACTCCCTTGCTCATATAATAATAATAATAATAATAATAATAATTATAATTATTATTATTATTTCATGGTGGTGGTTGTGTTTATTTTTCTGTTATGCCCAATCAGTGTGAATGGGCTTTATGTAACTTCTCTACCAAACAGTCAGTATTCCTAGAGGGAAAGCATTTTCTCCCTTACATCTTCATTCCCCTGACCCCATGCAAACCCATTGCTTTAATCACAGAAACGGCAGGAGTTAAACTCGCCTCAATGACTAGACTCCAAAACCTGAATCTAGCTTCAGGACCCACTCATTCATGTTCTTTGCCCCCCTCCTCTTCTTCTCTTTGCATTGTAGCTTCTTTCTTTCAATTATTTTAATGTACTCATGACCTTGGCCGATACAGGCATACATACTTAGAGCCATATGGCCAGATGGAGAAGGAAACTTTTCTCTGCAAATCTCCTTAGAAAAATAGGGGAAGGGTTTGGATGGCCATGGCTTGGGGCATGTGTTCATCCCTGGAATGGTAATTGTGGCCAACATGATATGGTACAATGATTGGCCTGAATCACAAGCCCTCTTCACAGTTAGGGAGTCATGTCTGTGAGAAGTAGGGAAAGTAGTGCTTAGCAGACAAAGCCAGTATCCCCTAAAAGTAGAAAGAAGAACTTGTGCGTAGTCTCAACACATAAAGACAGGCAGGGATAACAGTTTGGCATTTTCTTTAAGTCTTTTTCCAATTTGTGTTTGAAATTGGACCACATCTGTGATTCTGGATCTTGTTTGATCATCGCTGTAAGATCAACATTGTTCCCTAGTCTTGTAAACTCTTCATAAGCATATGGGGTGCTTCGGGAGAGCATTTTCTGGACAAGCCAGACAACACATTTGACCCAGGAACACATTCGACTTTAGGTCACATGACCACCTTTTTACCTCCACTGCAGTACAGTTTTTAAGCGGATCACGCAGAAATGTAAGGAAAAACTAGTGTGTGAACTTTGAACTGTGTGCTCTTAGCCAGTATTTTCGTAGGCTGTATTTTCTCTAGCAGATTTTGTACACATGCTTTCCAACTTGTGTGCACGACTCCCCTACCCTGTAGACTTCAGCGTGTCACTACTTAGGGAATGCTTTCCAGTCAGTATACTCAGGAGGAAAAGCATCGGTGATACGTCTTAAGAACTTGAGCCCTGTCTACTTAATAGAAAGCGCATATTTTGGTAAGAAGTAACAATACACACAGATGTGAACATTTCTGTGTTAGCACCCTCTGTGGCTTAACACCCTCACTAGTAATAGTTCTGGCTAAATCCAGGGCTGCCCTTCTATCACTTCCATGATAGAACCAAAGAGTGTAGTCTTGGAAGAGGCACGTGAATTTACTAGCCCAATATTTCATCTTTGCTGGAGGCCCTTTTACAAAAACCCATGACCCTTAGCGATATTTCCTTAGTTTAAATAGGGAGCTTCTTCCACGGTTAGCTCCGATTTCTGGATTGCTGGTACTCCTTCCCCCACCAAACTTTGCCAGAATCTACTGTCACCCGCTGTTCTTATACTTTTTTTTTTTAGAATTATGTAAAAATCTTTGTATATTTTTATATCTCCTCACCTATGTGCTTGTCACTTCTTTATCTATTAAAAAACCCTCTTCCAACACCTGAGGAAAACTGTCATATCTTCCCTTTCCCCTTCTTTCTTCATGTTGCTAAGCACACGCATGTCTTTTAGTCATTCCTGGTGTCAGAGAGTTCCTACTCCTGGACATTCCTTTTCTATTCTTTTGTACATTTAAGGTTTTTTTTTTTTTTTTTAATGATATCATCTACATACTATCTCAAGTAACTATTCCTGCCACAGGAGAGAGTCTCCTGGAGCTTTTCTTGCCATGAGGAAGACTTTCACTTCCATTGTGAATATGGCAGAAAACTCCCAGTGACCAGAGTTCAACCACGGGGAATCCAACTAAGGCCCCACCCCGTCTGGAGGTGTGGCTTCGGGCGAGTCCCATACTCTTTGCACACTCGTTTTCTCGTCTGTTGAGTGCAGATATCAGTGGTAGCTACAAGTTGGGCTGGGGAGAGGATTGCCTCCTGGACCAACAGTGAGTCCTCCATTGTGACTGTTTCCTACCATTATCATCCCTACAATGGCACGATTGGAACAACCAAATCAGGACTGTTTGTTGTTATGTCTGAGCCTTTAAGCCTGCAGGCTTCCCAGCTCCAAGCATTCTTTCCCAGGATAGTCATATGGCTGGCTCCCCCTCATCTTCTAGCAGCTCAAACGTCATTCCTCAGAGAAGCCCCTCTGACTGTGTTTCAGCTGTCTACTTCTGCCCTGGTCCCCCTCTGTCCAGGGACTCTCCTTCATCTTCTTCACTGATTCTGTCACTAGGCAATGTTGGCTTCTCCATTAACCTTCCTGATGATTAGCTCTCTTTCTGTCCACAGGATTTTAAGAGACATGAGGCTGGGGATCTTCCTTGTCTCATCTACTGAAGTTAATAACATCTGGAATCATGTCTGGCACATAGTAAGTGCACAACAGACTTTGTTGAATGAAAGCTTTGGGTCCATGAAAATGTCCAGATATTTTCAAATGATTTTTTATTTTTTTTTCACCAAGACAGACCACCTCTATTTCATATCAATATAAAGGGTATTTAAAACCTAAATCCCAAACATGTATTGATCTTTATTAAAATTGACTTCTCGTTTTCCATCCAGAGTTTCCAGTATTACCATATTGTTTTGAGTTTGATGCTGGACTTTAGAGTTTATGGTAATGATACCATCATGCATAGACTGAATGCTCACGATATATGAGGCATTCATGAATATTTACAGATTGTCTCATTTAATAATGAAAACAACCCTGTGATGTAAATACCACTTTATTCCCAGTTTAAAATTGAGAAAGGTGGGGCACAAGGGTGGTTGGTGACCAGTTAAAGTCACACAGTTAGTAAGTCATAGAGTTGGGATTTGAACTCAGGCAGTCTGACTTCATAGCTTACATAATTCACCAATGTTGTAAACAATCTTTTTCTGAGCTTTGTATCATTTCTGCATTTGAATATGTATTTCATTTACATCTATATTCAAGTTATGGTAAATGCCCAAATCAACATAAGCCTTTGGGACACTCCGCAAGCTTGTATCCTGCTCAATACTGAGCTAGCAGTCAATAGAGTTTGGTTATGTTGTCAACCAGCTCAGAGTCCCTGAGGCTGAACACCTGATAAAGTTGCTGTGGGAACGTTGTGAATGCTTAATAAAATTTAGGACATATTACATGTCACTTCTATGAAGCAGTAACTAGTACTTGTAGAAGAAATATGGTTTTACCAAACCATAAAGTATGGTTTTACCAAAGTACATTCTTTTCTGTAAGTTCACATTTCATCTTATTTCCCAGGGGATCTGAAGCAACTTCCCACACAGTAACATATACTAAAATAACATCATCATGTAAGTAAGAATAAAAAGTCAGGTCTAGAGAAAATAAACGAGCATAAAACAAAGATCACTAGGGTGGAGGGTGGTCTGAGAGAGAGATAAATATGAAGACCTTGAGGGACCACACACGATTACCTGGGTTGCACTTCAAATTTATATATATTTTCCGAGCATCGTGATAGTCAATTTCTAAAATGGGGACATGATTAGTTCTTATTACCAGGGAGGAAAATCCATACCAGTTATTCAAGAAAAACACAATTTCCCTATTACATAGCTTGATGATGTATTTCTACATGAGTGTTTTAGTAAGATGCATTCAGCACGAGGATGGCAGGTTCTTCCATAGCACATCTACCACAAACTGCCTGGTTTCATCTGACTGCTTCGTATATTGTCCCTTGTTAAAGCCAAGATCATGCCACTAAAGGTGAATCAGGAAGGGATGGGCGACCCAGACCGTATGGTCAAAGGGAAGGTAGTACGTAGAGGACTATCTGTTCTTTTAATAATCCTCCATTTATATCTATCTTAGCTGAGATTGTTAATAAGTTTGGGCAGCAGACAACCCAAAGAATAATTCTCTGGGGTATATTTAAAGTGTTCTAAGTGGTTTACTGTTGGGTCCATGTATTTTAGGAAGTTGATGAGATGTAGAGGATAACAGCTTTTTCTGGAAATTAAGGACTTACACAAGGTTCATTTATTTTTTTTAATTCAAAGGCTCTTTCTATACCTACATAGAAGACAGAAGTTAATTTTTAGTATCTCTTTATCCTTCATTCATTATTTCAACAAGTATTTATCAAGACCTCCTATGCCTTAGATATTGGTTGTGGCAGTGGTGAAGAAGGCAAATGTTAAGATACTACTTAGGTACTTAAAAGTTGCAGTTTTGATATGCTCTATCGGAGACAGGGTGGAAAGTACGCATGTAAGTGTGACCGTGGCTCACTGCATAACCTTTCTGGTTTGAAGGCAGCCTCCCTACATTATGGAAGCTGTTGCCCCAGAGATGTCACCTTCTATTCACAGATGGCCTTTTTTATTCTTTACAAACCTCACATTCTGCAGAATGGTGTTACTGCAATGATTTTCAATGTTTTTGTTTTGTTTCGTTTTTGTGTTCGGACCTTTTGTTTTGTTTTATCAGCAGGAATCTTTTGTTTAAAAAAATGAAACTTAGAGGGAGTCCATATACAGAAAACAGATAAAATCCAAGTTGCTCTCTTTTAGGTTTGGGTTATGGGGGGCAGCTTGGGCTCGTTGGCTTTCTCTACATTTGGGCATCCCAAGAGCACCTCTTTGTGACCCCTGTGGCATTGACTTGAAAACCACTGTTCTGGAGGTGTCAGCACTATCTACCATTGCTTATTTAATGGCTCTCAGCTTGCCTCCTGGATGGTGCCTACACCATCCAGTTTGTTCCCATTTCCGTGATGGACTCTGAACGCTGCTAGCATTGACCCAACCCAACCAAAGAACACATAGGAATTCCCTTTGGATTCGTGAAACCAAAACTGGACTTTATTTAGTTGCTGTGGTTTCCCACCAATGATCCTGTTCACAGTCCACTTTCTACTTGGGTTTCTTACCACCACTCTGTTTGTCAGCCCGGATGCTGCCTGAGCATGGATTGGTGAAGATTAGAAAGGAAGTCATTGTGTCCATCAACTCAACAAATACATTTCGAGCTCCAAATATATGCTCAGCCTTGTCCAAGGAACTTAGGGATACAACCACAAACCACAACAATGACCCACAATATCCACATCCATTTCCTGTTAGAGCTCACACCCTAGTGGAGGGCAGACAGTAAACAAATGCATGAGAAACTGAGAAACAGTTTGGTGACAATCAGTAATCAGTTCTGTGAGAGAAACAAGCAACGAAGCAGCATAGTGCATGTCTGGATGAGGAGGATGAAGGTTTTCTATTTTAAAGAATGAGGTCAGGGGCACCTGGGTGGCTCAGTGGGTTAAGACTCTGCCTTCAGCTCAGGTCATGATCTCAGGGTCCTGGGATCAAGCCCCACATCAGGCTTTCTGCTTAGTGGGAAACCTGCTTCCTCCTCTCTCCTTGCCTGCCTCTCTGCCTACTTGTGATCTCCTTCTGTCAAGTAAATAAATAAAATCTTTAAAAAAAAAAAAAAAAGAATGAGGTCAAAGAACACCTCACTGAGAAAGTGGCGTCTGAGGAAAGTCAGGAAGGAGGTCCAAACAGGAAGTGGCAGGTGTGGCAGTGCTTAGCTAGGGGCCTTCTCTACGTGGGAAACAACAAAAGGACCAGTGTGGGTAAAGCAACGTGAGTAAGAGTTGGGGTCAGAAAAGTGGCGAAAGCCAGATCATGGGTGACCTTGTCACCTGTTGTTGGGACATGGTCTGTTTCCACTCTGAGGGAGGGCTGTGTAGAAGTGACATCAGCAGACCCTGATGGTCAACGGATCGGCTGGTCTGCTATGTGGAAAATGGAATGAAGGGAGTAAGGGCAGTTGCAGGGACACTGTTTAGAAGTGGTGGCCACAAAATGGGGGAAAATACAGAATATGGAGGAGGATAATTTGCTTAAGAAGATTTCTTCATCTGATCCATTTAAGGAAATGTTGGGAAAACTTAGCAGATAGAGTGCTAATAGAGAAGAAATAAGTCAGCATCATCTATGATAGTAAATAAGTGATGATTTAATTGACAGAAGGGGAAATGATAGAAAGAGGTATTTCCCAGTGGCTCAATAAATGTCTTTCTGTTGTCAGTGGGCATGGAAGTGTACGTTAAATAATATCAGAATAAAAATAGAGGGAAAACTCAAGATAGAATTTTCAGTTTAAGAGTTTCAGATATAGGGTTCTGTATGGTTTATAAAATCCTTAATATGTTTACAACCATGTGTATGACTAAGCCACCTTTTCCCCCCTCTTTCCCAGAACCTTACTAAAAGAATATGAGTTTAAAAGAGTTGGAGATATTCATTTTCCTGTTTAATATCATTTATGTGATGCCCATCATATTATGAGAAATAATCTAGATATATTTTGAAGATATAAATATGGATGAATCATTTTTTCCCTGAAGAAGTCCATAGTCTAATGGAAAATATAGAAATAAATATATAAACTATACTGTAGTGTGATACACAGCAGGTGTTACCTGTCACTGAGGAATTAGTTGAATCAGAGCATTTCCCTCTATGCAGTGTCTTGAAGGGTGAGTAGGGGAGCCAGCAGTTGGGATATGGGGGGAGGGAGAGGGTTGCAGGCAGGAGAAACTTCATGTGTCAGAGTACCTTGGGGTGACATTACATGGCTTGCTTACTGTTTGAAAGCAGAGATGCACAGAGTTCAGAGAGTGTCTTGTCTCAGGACCCAAAGTATATCATCTAGTATAGAAAATAAGTCAAACCTTTTAATGACCTTCAGGATGTATTTCGTATCATTTATTGTCCAAAGCAGGAGAGTTTGATAGTAAAAAGGGGTGCTATTACTAGTTACACTTGGAGGTGGTATAATTTAGGACTGTGCTGGCAAACCCAGGCATTTGGTTGTCATAGTGATAGCTGTTCTCCTGCACAAAGTTGTCATAAATATACTTACTGGTGATGTAAACTGAATTCCTTGATTAAAAAAAATATTATAAAGAAAATAAACCAAGGTAGTAGATACAGTGGAGGGGATAACTACTTTTAGATGGAAGATCAAGGAAAGTTTTTCTGAAATAAAGACTTTTGAGCTGACACTGGAATGACAAGGAGCCCTCCGAGGGAAGGTCCGTGGTAGGAGAGCTCCAGGGAGAGGGAAGCGTCAAAAGTCCCATTATGGGAGGCAGTCTGACTCTCTCTGGAATATGAAAAACCAGGTGTGAGACATAGGCAGAGGCTAGTTCATGTTTGCTACGTAGGTATGGTGAGGAATTTGGGTTTTATTCTGGGTCTGATGTATTAGTTTGCTAGAGCTCCCATAACAAGGCACCACAGAGTGGCTGGGTTAAGCACACAAAATGTATTTTCTCCCACTTCTGGAGGCTGAATGTCTGAGGTCAAGCTGTCAGTAGGGTTGATTTCTTCTGAGGGCTGTGAGGGAAGAATCTGTTCCAAGTGTCTGTCCTCGGCTTGCCCATGATTGTCTTCTCCCTGTTTCTTCCCAGTGTCTCTCCCCTCTCTGTATCTGTGTCCAGATTTCCTCTTTGTGTGAGGACATCTGTCATATTGGATTAAGGCCCACTCTAGTGACCTAATTTTAACTTTGGTACCTCGTTGAAGACCCTGTCTCCAAATATGGTCACATTCTGAGGTATTGAGGGTTAGTACGTCAAGATATGAGTTTTTGGAGGGACATAATTCAGCCTTTAATACCTCAGTAAGTTTTGAAAGAACTGTGGGGTTGTTTGATTAACTGAGTAAGAGGTATTTAAACTCAATTTTAAAGGGAAGAAGGAGAAAAACTGTTATATCTGGTTGGTATGGGGATCATGTGTAAAGTAGAAACAAGCTTTATATGGAGAGCTATAAAAAGTTCATACAGAGGGTTATAGTAACAGTTCTCAAGGGAAGCCACTGAATAGCCACTCATGTCTTGAGTATCAAGATATCAAAACAGTCTGTGCATAACAAGCAAGCAATCTTGAATTGTTGTCCAAAAAAAAAAAAAAAAAAAAAAAAAAGTTGCTTAAGAGCTTCTGGTAGCACCAGTATCTGGAATGGTAGGATCTAGGAATGACCAAAGATGACTGTTCTTTGTTCATGAGAGACAGATAAAACAGAAGGAATTATGCCAACTATAATTTAAAACACACACAGACACACAAGAAATGAGGAGTTATCCACAAAGACACATGAGGAAAGTTATTTGCTTGTCCCAAATCCAGGTATCTAGAGTGTCAAAGCATGAAATTGAGAGCATCAACCCCACTTGGTGGCATGTTCTGTATGAGATATTTTCCTTTTGTCCATTACTATAGTATAGAGTTGGTCCAGGGTCAAGGTTTAAAATTAATGACTGCATTTAAGTATCTGAATATTTTCTGGATATATGAACATTTGCTAGCTTTAATCTATCAAAAGAATCTCGAAAGCTAAATTCTAGTCATCCCATGACGAAATGAGTGATAAAGCAAACAAATGGCTACTCTGGGGAAAAAAAAAATTCTGGTAAATGTGAGTATGGGATGGTAGATGGAAGAGCAGTACAGAGATCTTTGACAAAAGTAACCATGACATCTTGGGGTTTAATAAAGGAAACACTGGGTGCCTGGGTGGCTCAGTGGGTTAAGACACTGCCTTCAGCTCAGGTTGTGATCCTGGGGTCCTGGGATTGAGTCCCGCATCGGGCTCTCTGCTTTGGCGGGGAGTCTGCTTTCCCCCCCCCCCACCCCTCTGCCTGCCTCTCTGCCTACTAGTGCTCTCTGTCTGTCAAATAAATAAAAAAAATCTTAAAAAAAATAAAGGAAACACTGACATACATACTTTGAACTTCAGAATGCCTGAGATAAGTTTAGGGGAAAGAAAGAGGATTATAACTAAAGACGACAGAACGAGCCATTGAGCATACAAGTACCATAAAATAGTTCATCCTCTCAGAGTTGAGCTGATTCATACTCCTTCTCTTGATTCTAGTTTCTTTCTTTTTTTTTAAACATTCATTTATTTATTTAATATATATATGTACATATATATATATATAGAGAGAGAGAGAGAGTTTGTGTCTCAGGGGGAGGGGCAGAGAGAGAGGGAGAAAGAGTCTTAAGCAGACTCTGCACTGAGCATGGAACACAACAATGGGCTCGATCCCAGGACCCTGAGATCACACCTGCACTGAAACCAAGAGTTTGATGCTCAGCTGACTGTGCCACCCAGGTGCCCCTTGATTCTAGTTTCTACTCAGGAACTCAACCTGTACTTCACTTCTATATAGCCTTTTGAACATGATGTTTTGGGTTGCCCCTTCAGTGCCTAAGACTCCCTCACCAGGAGCACATCTTCAGTTTTCCTTTGCTCAGGGTCCTGCCTTCCATGCAAACCCTCAACCGTTCTATGTTTGGTCTTTGTGTCCTGGAGTTTTAGGTCCCACAGAGTTATAGACTCCCTACTTTCCTGCAACTGGAATCTAAATAAACCAGAAGGAACCTTTCTAGAATTTGACCTCCAACAACATGGTGGTGGGTAACCTCACTGAGAAAGATAATATGATTGGAAAACTCATTGTGCAAAAGGACCTTAGAGGGAGGAAGGAAGGATGGATGGATGATTAGTAGACAAAAACCAAAGAAAAGCTCATGACAGATCAGCTCAGACCAGAAAAGCTAAATCTCTAAATGAGTGGAGTTTTGGGAAAATTCCAAAGGGAATTAAAAAGCTACTTAAACATAGATTTTGAGCATAAAGAAAAATGAAGATTAAATAATTTGGAAAAGATGGTGTGATGTTAATAAATGATGTAAGAGAAAGGTGGTTTATTCAACTATAATTTTATTTTGAACTCTCCAGTTTAAAAAAAAAAAAAAAGAATGGTCTTACCAACAAAGATCAAAAAGTTGCAAATAAGGGGAACCTGGGTGACTCATTCTGTTAAGCTTCTGACTTCAGCTCAGGTCAGAGGATCTCAGGGTCCTGGGATCAAGCCTCATGTTGAACTCTGCACTCAGTGGGGAGTCTGCTTGTCCCTCTGCCCCTCCCCCCACTCATGCTTGCATGTGTGTGCTCTCTATGTTTTCAAATAAATAAATTATCAAAAAGTTAATCTTAAAAAATTTGTAAACAAGATGTCATGGAGTAGGAGGCTTTGAGATAAAAATCTATGTGGTGGTGGGAAGGAGAATAGAGGTCGAGAGCCAGTAGTATGAATTAATGCCATGAAGGCAAAATGAGGAGATGATTTTTGAGGAAGGATTAGACATATGTGAAGGAATCATGAGAATCGATGTGGAAGCTGGGATGGGAGTATGCCCTCTTCTTGCCTTTAAAGCAATTCTTTTTTTTTTAAATTTTTTTAAAAGATTTTATTTATTTATTTGACAGAAGAGATCACAAGTAGGCAGACAGACAGGCAGAGAGAGAGGGGGAAGCAGGCTCCCCGCTGAGCAGAGAGCCCGATGCAGGGCTTGATCCCAGGACCCTGAGATAATGACCTGAGCGGAAGGCAGAGGCCTAACCCACTGAGCCACCCAAGCGCCCCTTTAAAGCAATTCTTAATGGATGTTCTCACTTGGTGTAAGAGGCAGCTCTCGATGGCACCTCCACCTCTGTGCTTCCAGTCTGGGGGACACATCCAGTTCATAGACCATTTGCTGAGACTAAGTGCTTAACTGGCCCAGCCCCCGTCCAGTGACTGAAACGAGTCTTCCCAGCTCTGGCAATCACCAGCACCCACTGCTTCGTAGTGTCCAGGGCTATCTCCCAGACAGTGATCAGCAGAGATTTGGGGCAATTTGAGTTTTACAGGAAGAAAAGATTAGTGTAAACATTGGGAACATGAATACACAAAATTTCTATCAAGGGAAAGCACATAATTCCAAATATACTTTGACAGACTTTTATAAATTAAAAAAAGAATGTAATCTTTCTTAGCATCTGTTGTGTGAGAGATGCTTGTTTTACATCAAATAGAACAGACCAACTACTAGTTTTCTGCTATTGGAACATTCTCCATTTAAAATCTTTGGTCTATGGGGAATTTAAATATATGGCCTCTAAATTTCCATTCAGTGCTAATATCCATGGTTCTGTGTATTACTGATAGTAATTACTGTAGTAATTACTGATAGTTAGCCAATTTCCTAGAATCAGAGTTACTTTTTTTTCAATGTATAACAACACAGACATTTTGGAATATAATTGTTGAAATATGATAGCAACACACTGTTATCTTTTAAATCATGTATCCATTTACCTTAATATTGGAAATTATTTTTAATATTTGTTTCCCAAAGAAGGAGATGAGTTGGTATTGTCAGATTAGATGAGTGTAGAAAAACGGAATTCTTAGTTTAAAAAAAAAAAAAGATGTTTTAGAATATCAAATGGGCTTTTAAAGGTGGGAGAAAACAATCCCTGTGTATTTTTTTTTCATTTTTTTAGTGCTTCAGAGTTTATTGCTTCTGCATCTCATTTGATTTTCATGGGGGTTTTTCCTAATGTTTCATAGGTGAGCAAACAGATGGTAGAGAAGTGACCTGTTCAAGGTCACATATGTAGATACATGTTGAACATTTATGTGGAGGAGAAAAAATAACTTATTTGACCGTATCAGTATACTGCTCATTAACAGCTCTTTAAAAATCTACCTTCGTTATCAACAGATGTATATTGCGTAAGTTCCATTTAGAGCTTTCCAAATTAACTCTGTTAATAATAAGGGTAATAACAGTTAATTTTGTTAAGCACTTGTTACGTATTAGTCACAATATACTAAGCATTCCATATTTATCATCTAATTTCCTCAATTTGAATGCGTGCCTTTCTCTGAAAATAGCAGTCTACAGTTATAATCACTTACAGCATGTCTTTCTACACTGAAGTGATAAAATATGGAAGTAGAGATTTTCTGTATCAGTTAGGATAGACTAGGGTTTTCTGTGATAATAAACACCCAACAAGTAAGTCTTAAGGCTTAAAATAGCAAATGAATTTCTCACTCATATTACATGTCTATCTCTGTTATACTGGGAGCTGTGTTCCACATTCTCCTCACTTAGGAGTCCAGGCCGATAGTGCCATCACCATCTAGTACATGGCTGGTCACTGGGATAGAGGGACAGGGTGGTGGATCATACATTGGTCTCCAATGCTTCTACGTAGAAGTGATGCTAGCTACTTTGACCAAAGCAGGTCACATCTACACTAGGCATCAAGGAAGTGGTAAGTGCAGTCTAATCTATGTCCGTAAGTACTGGAAATATTTGGTTGCAGGCACGAATGCCTGTCACAGTAGAGCACCGTGAGAACTGGACAGATAGCACTTGTCATTTCTAGGACTACCCTCTTTAGAAGAAATAGGCATCTACCTTCCCCTTTTTTAGAATCTTTGTTCATTTAGCAACTCTGCATTGAGTGCCCACTCTACAAGGAAGAAAATAAGTAGGATCTTGCTCAATTATTTGGAACCTGAAATTTCAATCTCCATTCTCCAAGAGCACAGACTTGATTTTACTTATTCAGTGGGCCCTTTGTTCAACAAATATGTATTGAACACTGATTTTTTTTTTTTTCCTGACAACAACCAGTTCTTCAACTCTCTGCCACCAACTGGAGTACAATTCTTTTCAGTTCTGACATTTCCTGGGGAGTTAGCACAGACCCCACAGGTCAAGGGCTCAGCCCCACAGGCCAGCGCCTTTGTTCAGATACCAGCTGCAGATGGGATGTCAAGGCTGCCTGCCATTCTCTCTGATGAGCTTAATTTGGAGATTCCCAATGACTCCCTCCTTGGGTTCAGTAATTAGCTAGGATAACCCACAGAACTCAAGCAAGCACTTCATGCTTAAGATTTCTGGTTTATTTTAGAGGATTCAACTCAGAAACATCCACATAGAAGAGATGTCGGGGGTGGGGTGAAAGGCGTAGGGAGAGGGAAGGCACACAGTCTCCATCCCCTCCCCTGGTGTGTCATTTTCCCAGCACAGTGATGCGTTCACCTACCTGGGACACCTCCTCAAATTCTGTCTAGAATTCAGGGGTCCTATCAAGGCTTTGTTTTGTTGGCATGATTGATTCAGTTATTGGCCCTGGGAGATTGAACTCAATCTCCAGCCCCTCTCCCCAGCCTTGAGTTTGGGCATGAGAGTGAAAGTCCTAACCCTTTCATGGAATGCTTTTTCTGGCACAGCCCCTATCGCCCCACCTGGATGCTCTCTAGGGCCCTCCTCTCACATGGGCCATCTCATCAGCATTCAAAATTGGAGGATTTATGTGTTCTGTGCCAGGAAGCTGGGAGAATGACCACATATATATATTTTATCACACCACACCCACATGCCAAGCTTAGCACAAGGCAGTGGGGACACAGTGATGAATGCAGCAGACCCTCCTTGTCCATGTGGAACCTCCAGTTAGGCAAACTCACTGAAGGGCAGCTCAACCTAGACACGTTAGCCAGAGCTCAAACAGATAAATCAAACAGAGCCTCTATCCCCATATGCATTTATCTCCCTACATGGATAACATCTAGGAGTAAACAGGGAGCAGGAAGGAGGTGTTGGGTGTGGGATGGAGACGGAAATCAGAGAAGCTGGTGCTGCACTTCTCGTCACCTGAATCATTTTAATCTTAGGTCTTTGACATGGTGTAAGGTTGGCATATTTTTCAGGGTGCTGGATGGAGGGGCCAGGAGAGTTTATCCAACCAAAGAAGAAGATTTTCTGTCCAATCCCAGGGTGCTATCTAGACGATACAGTTCAGGGAGAATAATACATATAATTTCACACATGGCTTAACAGTACATGCATTGATAAATTCCTAAACAAACATGTAACTTAATGAATTATTAAATGTAAATTAGTTATACATAGAAACATTTTGTTGCTTTCTTTGAATTTTAAATTTAGGAGATTGGCAGTATGACTTCTTAGGAAATCTTACAACTTCCTTTAAGAAATGATCAAAAGAAAAAAAAAAATCCCTCAACAGACATATTTGTCAGCAATGCTCACCTTTTCTTACTTTTGTTCTGGTTCCTCTCATCTCTTTGACTTTCCCTCATCTCTAAATAAGTTATTTAGTTCTGCTGTGGTTGTAACCCAGTGGTTTTACTGAATTGACCTACTAGCAATTATTTTTTTCCATGTGACCATGTAAGAACATGGAGGTTTACTTTTTACCCAATAAAGGAGAGCTCATCTAGAATATTTTATAGCCCTATATGGATATTTTACACCATTTATAAAAACATTACCAGTCATGATGAGGTTGGGTCCATTTGGATCAAACTTGTGAGCAGAACAGTGCTTCCATCTGTGGCTCAAACATATTCAGCTGTCCAGAATGTTATTAGGTATAGAATATATTTATCTCAAAATCTTACTTTGCCAACTTTTAGAATTATTGTTATAGCTTTTAAGATGTTATCTCCTTTTTTGAGGCTAAAGCCAGAAAACTAAATTGGGTGTCAGAGTAGGTTCATGCTGTCTAAGTGCCTTCACTCAAGTTAGCTACAGCTGGTGGATGGATGGGGCTTTGAATAGGTTATATTAATATTCAGCTGGTGTATGATAATGTCAGTGATAATGTTCCTTCCAGCTTCTACATAAATGGGAGTTTTGCAGACACTGTCTCAGCCCACCTCTTCCCCGTGGGTTCTAGGTGGCACTCTCATCTGGTGGACAGTGAAAGGGGAGAAGCTCTTTGAGTTGCTCATGGTGACAGAACATTGAGGTGATTGTTGAATTTGCAATAAGACAGGTTGAGCTCTCTCTTGAAGGTGTGATTGTGTAGTTTTTAAAAGTTTCGCAGACTGGGGGCACCTGGGTGTTTCAGTGGGTTAAAGCCTCTGCCTTCAGCTCAGGTCATGATCTCAGGGTCCTGGGATAGAGCCCCTCATCGCATCGGGCGCTCTGCTCAGCAGGGAGCCTGCCTCCTCCTGTCTCTCTCTGCCTGCCTCTGCCTACTTGTGATCTGTCTGTCAAAAAAAAAAAAAAAAAAAAATCTTAAA
Source organism: Enhydra lutris kenyoni (assembly GCF_002288905.1). NCBI lineage: Eukaryota > Metazoa > Chordata > Mammalia > Carnivora > Mustelidae > Enhydra > Enhydra lutris. The sequence continues at coordinate 15,540,660 of NW_019154104.1, read as the reverse complement.
AAAAAAAAAAGTTGCACGGACTAAATGTGGTTTTTAGCTATTAGAATGAGAGTTTACGTCTATCTACTTTACAGAGAGCTAGATTCAGTGAAAATCATGCAAAAAATATGAGATTATTGTCTTGTAATGAATTTGTTCAAAATTCTCAGTTCTTTGAAGAATACATATGCCATCATTCTCTCTTCTTTCTAGTTATCTCTTTTAACCATACTGTGTCAGATACCCATTTCTACTGCCTTAGCTAATCTTGAACAAATTCTATAATTTTCATTTATTAAAACTTAGTCCAATACAGTTTAACGCTTTCATCTTTTATCTGATTTAAAGTCCCCCTCACCATCCCCACAGACTAGACTTTTGACTTATGGGAGACTTGACTTTGAAGCCAAGCTTCTTGGTGTCTGGCATGCTTGAAAGCAGGGATGAGGTCTCGGTGGGGATTGGGGGGCACAGGATCTTTCTAGGTTTCATACTGCTAGTGGAAGGCACCTAACTAAGTCTTACTCTCCACTTAAGTCTGTTCCATTCACTGCTGATGTGCTGTTTTTTGTTCACGGGGTATATGCTTTTCCAGGGCACAGGGCTCACATTTATCTTGGCCCCCCCCCGAAGACACATTTATCTTGCCCCCCCCCGCCGAAGACTGTGAGGTGACCCTAACTCCTGCTGCCAGCCTCTTAGCACCTTCTTATGATCAGGCACACCCGCTTGCTTGACCTAATGACTGCCAGTGGCATTTTCCTCTTCCCCTCCTGTCTGCCTTTATTGTGATAGAACCCCAGGAACTACAGAGGGTGTCTCTGGGATTCCAGAGTCTGTGAGGAATTGAGATGGGATTGTCTTATCCTTCAGTCCTCGGGCATGATCTCTGTTAGCCCTCCTGGCACAACTGTGATGGCTGGCCCGAAACTTCCTAAGTTTCTAGAACAGACATAAGCACCAGTCATTATGTTTACATATCCCTCCATATTTTAGGGACAAATATCAGGCTCTTTTAAGAGGTCTCTTATCATGACTGCTTTGGGGGTAGCAGTGGGATGAGCCTGAAGGTTCACTAGGTTAGTGATCATTTATAGCTGGGGCGTGGGTTGAAGACGCTTCTCCGTAAGTGACAACAAACACCGATTACCACTGCTTCTTACTGAAGCCTGGTGTTTATTGGTGAAGGGAAGAAGAAAAATCTCTCCATCAAGTCTGCATTTCTCATAAAAAATCTAGTTCCCTTCCATTTTTCCCAGGCTGGTGGTTGGGGGGAAATTCTGTCTCCTCCTAGTAAGCCTTGGCTATGGGCGGGGGGTGTCTGTCTCCAATTCATGGCAGTTTATTGGTGGCTCTGTGTGGATCTTGGGCACAATTCTCAGATATTACGAAAGTTCTCACTTATTCTGCTAAATGCGTTTACGTTGTACGTCTCTCACTATTTCACAACAAGCTACAGAGAGAACACAGGAGAGGTAATACATTTTTGTATTTCCTGTCCTTGAGGTTGAATATGATGGTCTGTTTTCTGAAGAGCCTGTTTTTAAGGTTTGAGTCTGTTAGATCCACTAAAGTTATCAGCCTAGACATGTGAGGGAATGCTGGCAAATTATGTCCTGATCTACTTTCAAGGCCTGCAAATGATTTCAGTTGCTTCACCTTTTAGTGGCATCCCACAAAGTCTAACATTTCACCTAGGGAGGAAGGCTTTGATGTGCTCTTTGTATACAGCAAACAAAGGTGGTATTTTCTAGTCAGTATTTCTGCTGCCAAAAGAGAGGAGGGAATTGAGGAATTAAAGAAACGCCAAGAGGTGAGAGAACGTCCAAGATCTTTGGTGGGGTTCTTGCTTTGCCATATTTCCCAACGCCAACTTACCTGATTTGTGAATGCAGCGGAGAGTAGCTCCTGTTAATTGAGAATTTACTGGACACCAGGTACTGTGCTGAGGGTTTTATAAGGACGGTGCTGCTCCATGCTCCATGCAGCCCCACGTGGGTGTTAGAGCAGAAACACTGCTGTAACTTTCCTGCCAGGTGGGCAGTGATTCGTTAATCATTTCCTCTTGACTTTTATTCTTTAACTCAATAGTAATCTACCTAATTGCCCCATATTTCTGCAAGGTTACTCTAAGATATATTTTCAAGTGCTGTATTAAAATCTTTAATGAATGTTGGTGTGATACTGACAATTATTATGGGCTGCATATGTGCCAGTTTTTATGCTAAGTAACTTACACGTGAAGCTTACACAACCTCCAAACAGTCGTATAAATGAAATATTGTCCACCCCATTTCAAAACAATGCAGAAGAGAGGACAGAGGTAGTCCCCAAGCTCACACAGATAGAGGATACGAATACCAGGGCAAGCCCATCTGTCTCCAAAGCCGAAGGATTTAACTCCTGCTTCACCAGCTACCTTTGTGGTCTGTTGTTAGAAGAGAAAGAATATTTCCAGTGAACACAAGCTGTGCTCACGCCCAGATTGCTTCATTTTGTTTGATGATAAGAACCCATTCCCTTAGCAGAGTCTGATCTAAAATTTTTAGCCTATTAATTTTGTTAAATTTACAAAAAAGAATAAAGAAGAATCGAATTATGCCATTTTATGGAATCTAAAGCTTTGAACTTAAAAAAAAACTTTCCGACTGGAGAACAGAACTTAATGTAATGCCTGTAAGTAAAGTCATACTTATTCAAATTAGAGGCTGGCGATACACAATCAAAAGTGACTGCCTAGGTCCTAGAAGCTTAAACTAAAGGGATTCTCAGAAATAAGGGAGTTTCTTATGAGCTGAGGAGATGATTAACATTTTACAGAAAGGAGAGTGTTGGTAGGAAGATGTTGTCAGGTTCCAGACTAGCCCTTATGCTAGTGAATAAAAGAATCCTCTTCCAGTTTGCTCTATATTAATAGGCATGCATTTTTGTAATTAAATGAATCTGTAATAACTATCACAAAATACATAGCAAATTATTCACAGTGCAATAGTCAAGGCTGATTGTGTGTGTGTGTGTGTGAGAGAGAGAGAGAGAGAGAGAGTTTTTATTCATGTCCATCGTGACTTCTGGAAAATTCTACTGTTTTTTTTTTCTCAATCTCTGGCAAACTGAAACTACATCCTTTATAGGTTTTTCAGCTCACACTACCTCCAGGGTTCTGTAATGCTTCTGGTGCCCAGTCTGCAAGGTAGATTTCATTCACGGTGGAGAGACAGCCTCTTTCCTATCAGGTGAATGGAGCAGTTCGCTGACTTGGCAACTTGAGGATGGGGCCACACGTCTCTGATTTCTTTTGTCAATGTATTGCAGAGAAGCATGAGTGCCCTGCTTAAAGAGCTGAAGAGCTGAGCCTAGGTATTTGCAAAGATGAAACCTCCGCAAAGCTGCATCTTTTTCATTCAAATAGCAACCGTCAGCAAAGAATAAGACTGAGGATTTTTAAGTTCGGATTTTGGTCGACAGGTTAAATCTGTGCACAATCAGCTGACTCATTTGTGTGTAGTGGCAAGCTCTGGGCCATTTCGGGATCCCTCAGGTTGTCTTTTATTATTATTATTTTTTTAATTTTATTTTTATTTATTTTTTATTTTTTTAATTTTATTTTTTATAAATATATTTTTATCCCCAGGGGTAAAGGCCTGTGAATCGCCAGGTTTACACACTTCACAGCACTCACCATAGCACATACTCTCCCCAATGTCCATAACCCCACCCCCCTCTCCCAAACCCCCTCCCCCCATTAGCCCTCAGTTTGTTTTGTGAGATTAAGAGTCACTTATGGTTTGTCTGTCTTTTATTATTTAAAATTTATTTTTAAAAAATTTTTGAAGTTTTTCTTTAAGTTCTAGTTAACATAGTGTAAGATTAGTTTCAGGTGTGCAAAATAGTGATGCAGCATTTCCATACAACACCCAGTGCTCATCACAGCAGGTGCCCTCCTCAGTCCCCATCACCCACTTCATCCATCCCCCAACTCCCTCTTGCCTCTGGTTCACCATCAGTTTGTTCTCTGTAGTTTAAAGAATCTGTTCCTGGGTTTGCCTCTCTCTTTTTCCCCTTTGGTCATCTGTTTTGTTTCTTAAGTTCCACATAGTTGAAATTACATGGCCTTTGTCTTTCTCTGACTGACTTCGCTTAGCATAATGCCCTCTAGGTCCAGCCATGCTGTTGCAACTGGCAAAATTTCTTTTTATGGCTGAATAATATTCCGTTGTGTATATACACCACATCTTCTTTATCCATTCATCTATCAATGGATACTTTTTGGCTGATTTCACAACATTATCTTGGATTGTCTTTTAAATGAGGACAGATTCCAACAAACTTAAAACATCCCTGTAAGTTGCAAAAGTCTACCTAGAAATCAAGTATTGAACTACGGATAGAGTTTAAAAGCATGAAATATGTGAAATGAGGTCAGTTTCTATAGTGGTTTCTGTTAGGTCCGTTATTAAATGAAACGAGACTGAGACAAGTGAAAGTTATTTAAAGCTTTATTCTATGCTAAGCATTAGAAGTAAACAAGGTTGAAGTTATGCAAAGCTTTAAGTTATGCCAAGCATTAGAAATCAGACTGACCGGCCAGGGCCGCTCCGAGGAGAGCGACCCTTCCCAGCCTCACAGACTAATTTTTATAGAGCAAAAACCCGGCCACATATAGGTAGCCAATGAGATTGTAACATTGTATAGTCAAATTAGGCCACCTGCAGGTGGCCATTGAATTACAATTTACCCTATAGTAGCTGTTTGACCTAACCTACTATTCTGGTCAGAATTGGTGCTCAAGGTTGGCGCCCAGACATTCTTTGGTGGTTAGGGAAAAAGTATGTGTGTTTCTTACTGATTGGATGTCTCCACCTGGCCTGACTCGTCCTTGTATTCTGGGCTCTTTTATCAGGAACTGGCCGACCTGGCCTTGTATTCTGGGCTCTGTTATTAGGAACTGGCTGACCATATTTTCCTGGCTTCCCAGACTTGCTTCTAAGTAAGTTTCTCGGGGGGGTGGGGTGGGGGGAGCAGGGTCAGTTTAAGTTTTACTGCACAAACAATAAAATGGCTTTTAACCAAGATGGAGTCATTCTGGCTAAATAAGCCCTTACAGTTTCTGGTGAGAGAGAGGCATCAAGCTCTTGAGGACGTTTATTATGTACTTCTTGTATGCATGCTACTGTGTGAAGGAAAGAAAACTCAGCTTTAGTTCTGTAAAAACTTATGTGCCAGAGAGCAATTCAAAACCCACACATTCACAGAAAATGATTTGCACATATGTGAAACTGGAAAACAGAAAAGAATGTGAAAACTTAATAGTTACATGCAGTTGTTCAGTTCTTTTGCTTCTGTTCTGGACTATTGCTTTTGTCAAGCCTTCCTTGTGCAAACAGAGGCCGCCCCTTGTGAAAGGGACATTCTGATTATAGCTGAGGAAGGAGCTGGTACAAGCTTTTTTTTTTTTTTTACATTAATTAATTAATTTGACAGAGAGACAGCAAGAGAGGGAGCACAAGCAGGGGGAGTGGGAGAGAGAGAAGCAGGCTTCCCGCTGAGCAGGGAGCCCAATGTGGGGCTTGATCCCAGGACCCTGAGATCATGACCTGAGCTGAAGGCAGATGCTTAATGACTGAGCCACCCAGGTGCCCCAATCTTGAGGGTGATTTTTTTCTTTTCTTTTAAATTTTATTTATGTATTTATTTTAGAAAAAGAGAGAGGGAGAGAGAGTGAGCAAAAGTGAGCAGGGGGTTGGAACAGAGGAAGAGATGCGAGCAGACTCCTCACTGAACGTGGAGCCCTATGCGGGGCTCTATCTCATAACACTGGGACCATGACCTGAGCTGAGATCAAGAGTCAGAAGCCCCACTGGCTGAGCCAGCCAGGTGCCCCCCGTCCACCCACTCCCCCCCCGCCCCGAGAGGTGATCCTGCATGGCATTCAGTGTTCAGATACCTTCATTGAAAGGGTCTGTACCAGTTAGATGGTTCATAGCTTCCATCTTGAACCTTCTGTGTCTGCTTAAGTACAAAGCTGGCTGCCAGAAAATGGCTCTGGGGGTGGGGGGCACAGTATCGTACTAGTATTTCCAGCACAGACTCCTCGTTTACTAGCTGTGTGGCTTTGAAGAAGTGATACACACTCTGTAAGTGTCAGTCTCCGTGTCTCTGTAAAGGGCATGACAAAAGTCACAAGTTGTTGGGAAGATCCATGGCAAGATTAAATCATGTAAAACTCATTGCCGTGGTTTGTTTTTGCAGCGAGTGTTCAGGAAATGGTGTCATCGTACTTATTACAGTTGTCCCAGCTTTCCTTTATCACGGAGGAAACTCAGCCTTAGAAAGGTCAGTGGCAGGGCGCCTGGGCGGCTCAGTTCTTAAACATCTGCCTTCAGCTCCGGTCATGATCCCAAGGCCCTGGGAGAGGCTCAAGCCCCCTTACCGGGCAGGAGGCCTGCTTCTCTCTCCACTCCCGCTGCTTTGTGTTCCCTCTCACGCTGTGTCTCTCTCTCCCAAATAAATAAAATCTTCAAAATAAAATTAAAAAAAAAATAAAATAAAATCTTTAAGAGAAAAAAAAAGAAAAGAAAAGAAAGGTCAGTGGCTTTTCCGAGATCACAATCAGGAAGTAGAAAAGCGGCAGTGGGAACCCAGCCTTTTCTGGTTCCAGGTGGAGTGCTTGTTCAAATATGTCATCATTTGTATTCATTAACACGTTTTCCGAGTTCTGGCCATGCAACTACTCTGTTGGGTCCCGACCAGTGGGAAATCCCGAGTGCCTTTCCTCATGGTGCCCACATTCCAGCTTCCCCCCCATGCCTTGCCACCCCCAACACTCCGTACTGGGATTACTGAGTCCTGACCATGCTCCAGGCCATTCTGTAACACAGAAAGGGCGAGGCTACTTTGGGCCAACATTGTGGGGAGGAGGGCTTCTTAAGAGCCAAGATGACCAGATGTCTGCTGCCATTGGAGAGAGCGGGGACAAGTGGCAGCTGTAGCAGGCAGCAGAGCACCAGGGATAACATGTAGCTCAGAGAGCATGGACGGTGTCAGCAGACACTGCTCTCCACTGTCTCCCCACCATCCCTGAGCGTGGTGTTGAATCTGAGCTCCCATGCAGAAGCTCTGGGTCTGTATCTTACTTTGCAGCTGATAAATTATATGATTTTGTGTGGGTTACTTAAACTCAGTGCCCCAGTTTGCTGATCTCTAAAATCAGGCTCCTGGGAGTGCTGGTTTCCTAGGAACCTCACAGCCAGGACTGCTGAGCACACGGACAGTATTCGATTACTGTTAGTTAGCATGAGTGCATGTCTAGTGCTGTGTTGTCTCACTTAATCCTCTCCCTCATGCCTGGGAAATAGACGTGATTAATATCTGCACTGAACAGATGAGACCCAAGCTTGCCTGGCCAATATGTGCCAAAGGTAAGAGTTGTTTGTTGAATTGGAGACCCATCTTGGGTCTCCAACCTGTGTTCTAGGCCTTGTGCTGAACTGCCTTCCAAATAGCTTGAAGGGCCTGGGGTCAGGGTTTAGAAGACAAAAATATGAGTTTAGATGATCTCTAGGTCCAAGGGATTTTGTTCAGGTGTTCAGTGTTCTAAGGTGCAGAAATCCAGTGCCCTGGGGCATGGGTGGGTGGGGAGCAGTCGAGAGAGACTATGGAACAGGATTAAAGACATTGGCATCCGAGGTGTAGGGTAGATGGTAGGAAGTTCATGGTTTTGAGATTCAGATAGACGCAGGGTAGAATTCCAGCTCAGCTCCCACCTTAAGCTTTACCATCTGTGTGATCTGGACCACGATTGATAGATAACATTGCTTAACCTCTTCGTGCCTCAGAATCCTAAAACCCTAAGTTTTAAGGAAGAAAAAAATAAAGTGAAGGTGAAAGCATGAGAGGGAGGGAGGGAGGGAGAGAGATGCCAGACTTCTGCCAAAATTAGGCATCCAGAGACATTTGACAGGTAAAGCATCATGTGCAAAGCCAGGGTCAGTCTCCACCACTGTCCCATGGATGGCAGAGGGAGATGAGCCTTCGTTTGGTGGGGAAAAGCTGTCTAGTTGGTGGGGACATCAGGAGCAGACTTGCAAAAGTAGAAATCATAGAGAAGTGTGTAGAAAATTGGAAATAGCACAGACGTCTTCCAGTAGAAGGCGCATGGGTTAGTGTGTTCAGAGAAGAGGCATGAGGTGAGTTGGAAAGGAAGCTGGTTTTCCTATACAGATCGTTCTTCTGGAACAGTTATTGGCTATAGGTAATCTATAGGTGACCCGCTGACGTTCTTTGAGTGTGGAAATAACAAGACAAGACACTGGGCTTAAGGGAGAATGATGTATCTTCCGTGTCTAGGGCACATCAATTTGGAGGCAAGGGGCATCAGCAGGAAGGAAGAAAGAGCTGAGAATAAAGAGATCTTTTGGAATAGTGTGGTCAAGGTTAAATTAAAGCAGTGACCCTGATAATACAAAGGAAAAAGAAGCAATTACTAGAGTCATATGGTCATATCCGTGGGCTATTGCTGGGAGGAGAGAACCTTTGAGACAGCATAGTTTTATGACTTGGAAGTTTGAAAATTCTCTTCTAAAGCCTTCTTGTGCAACATCACATTTTAAGAATTTGCCTGAGGAAAGCTTTTTTTTTTTGGTAAGAGAAATAGCACTACATACTTCCAGGATGGCAAATATTTTTAAACTAAATTCAAAGAGACAAGTGGTAAAATTTAAAAGAGAGAGACAGAAATAAGTGGAGAGAGAGAGTTCAAGGCAATGGGCACACTGGGAGGGAGCCAGGTTTGTTTCAGTGACTGGGCTACTCTTTGTGCCTTTGGCCCCTATGTGGAGGGAGCTAATGGGGAAGCTGTCTCAGCTGCCTCTTACTTCTCTTTCAATGGTGAGGTGAAGTATCTGGAAATATTTTCCAATTAACGCAGCTGACTGCATTTCTACACATAGGGGCTCTTAAAGGTCTAATTTATTTTCCAAAATGGAAACCATTGCTCCTGATGCTAGGAAATTAGAAACTAGATTTCACCTAAATGGTTGTAAATGTAACCCTCACCCCCCTCTTCCTTTGGACTCCAGGAGGACAGATTTCTGTGTACTCTGAAGCATTTCTTTGCCATTTGCTGAAAGGTCAGCATCCGTGGAAAGGAATACATATCGGAGGGAGAATATTGCCTCAAACATCTGTTTGGTGTAGCTTCTCACCCTTTGCGTCTTTTCTGTATATAATGAAAAATAAACAAACTTATCTTCAGTGCGATTCCCCGATATTAGTTCCACACGGCACAGCACGAAGGCCCTGGAAAGGTTTTCTCCAAATGCATTTGCTCCAGAGAGATGATTTACTGAGCAGCACCCCAGAGTGTGCCGTGGACTCATTTATTCTAGCAGTGGGACTGATTTGCGATCCCAGCAGAGGCCTTAAGCATGGCGGTGTTTATTATGCCTCATGCGATGTTTCATTATCAGCACTGTTTTAGCAACAGACTGGAGGAATCCGTAAGCATTTCTGTTCGGCTTTGGAAGCATTTTTGTATTAATAACTTAATGTTTATGACTAAATGAAATAATATATTGACAGTAGGTGTTCTGTAAAGTTCAGGAGAGTGACTATGGATACGAATATTGGATATGGTGTAGATATGTCTGGCACTGAGTGACTGTGTCCTTCTACAGACAGAAGCCTTCCAGTTTCTTCGGGGATGTGCGTGGTGTCAGGGCTTGAGGGATGCCAGAATTCTCTGAGCCAGTCTTCTGGTTCTCTTCCTCCTCCTCTCTATTCTGTAGAGAAAAATGGAGTTATTCTTTGGTGGGTGCAAACATAAGCTTGGGTAAAGTTGGCCTGGCTCACCTCTGTGTGCTTTTCCCTCCACAGGATAATGGGGTGGTGAGAAGGCCCTTAGCTGTAGCTGATGGTGCCGGTATTTTGCCCACCTGTGTTCCCTTGGCCTCTCAGGAGGTCACTCGTGGACCGTTTGCAGGCTGATGTCTGTCTGCATCTGAGTCTTCTTTGTGTGTGGGAGACTGCTTAGCCTTGCTCAGGACAGGCCAAAGGTGTCGAAAGGGCAACCAAATTGGTTGATAAAGGAGGGTGGTGTTTTATAGATAAATACCCTGACTTCCTTGTCCCCCACAACTGCATCCTTAAAAATAAAAAATAGATTGTATTTAGTTTTTTGAGAGGGAGAGAGAATGAGCTTGTATGCACATGAGTGGTGGGGGGAGGGGCAGAGGGAAAGAATCCCCAAACAGACTCCATACTGAATGAGGACCCTGACCATGGGGCTCAATCTCAAGGCCCTGAGAACAGGATCTGCCCCAAAACCAAGAGTCAGGCGCCCCCCCTCAGAGCTGATTCTAAGATGCATTCCATAAACTCTGTCTCACAGGTTCCCTGGTAAGAGCAAATCCCAGTCATTTGCAGCAGTAGCCTGGCCATTTACTGTGTTTCCTTCCTTCCCTGTCTCACTACCCACCCCCTGCCCCCGCTTCCTGGGGATCCTCTCCCAAATAAACTAGATGAACCCAAATCCTCATCTCAGGGTCTGCTTTTAGGAGGGACCTCAGGCAGCGACAGGCTTAGATTCTAGAGCAAGACTGCCTTGCGGCAGATTTTAGCTCTATTTCTAATGGTTTTTCACTTAAGAAAATGATTAGGCATCTTATAACTTCCATCTCCTCATGTGGAGAAAAGATATAATGATAATAGTTGTAGGATGTTTCATGCAGCTTAACTGAAATCATATGTATCAAGTTCTTAGCACAATGTCCGCCACCTGGTAACTTTGCAACAAATGTTAACTTTCTTTAATATTGGTCTCCTTCAAATCATCTTTAAATAGATGGCATGAACAGCCCTGAACAGCTACAGCCTTTAAAAATTCTGACAGCTCTGTCACACCTACATACACTCTTGGAGCTTAAAATTCTTCAAGTTTCTCATGATCTTAAAGTCGTAGATCTGTGTCAGTGGAGAACACATGTAGACTTCGACAAAGGGCTAAGCCTGTAAACTATTGGGGTGAAAAACCAGACTCCCCCATGCTTAAGCGAGTATTTTGATGTAGGCACCACGTGAGGACATTGTGGGAGAGAAGTGAAGTAGATGAACATTGAAATTCATGGTCCTGACACACTAAGATGATAAACAAATGGTCTTCGAGAGCTCTGCTAAAACTTTGAAAAATTCAGTTATCCTTGCCATCTACTTCAGTGTAACATGGGATGCTGAGAACGAATATTCTACTAAGCATTTGCTGAATGCCTCTTGTGTCCCAGGCACTCTGATTGATACTCCCTAATTAAGACAGATATGACTTGGTCCCTGGCTTCAAGTCTGGTCTAAGACACAGACATGTAAACAGATAACTTACAGCACACAGTGCTGTGGCTGTACCAAAAAGGGAAGAGAGTTCTTTTAAGGTAAGTCAGGGAAGAAAGAGGGAACTTTTATCTGCTTCAGTCTGCTCTGGAGGTGGCTTGGCAAATGAGGAAACTGGAGCTCACAAAAACACAGGCAGGTTAACGAAGGCATATAGCTCCTAAGTGGGGAACCAGCATTTGAACCAGTTTTCCTTCTTCAAGACATCTTCCATCGTGGCAGGCTGTAGAGGTGAGGGGTGGAAAGACACCATGAGTTGTACTTGTGGTGTTTGCCCCCCTACCCCCAGTCACAAGAAAGCCTAGTGGTTCTCTCAGTATAGGATCTTAGAGTTTCTGGGTGTGTGACACTTAGCATTTTCTTTTTGTTCGTTGAGCAGGAAATAATCGAAACTGGGGTGGTTCGTACATCTGTAATTTAAGTGGGGAGAGAAAAAGATGAGGCCTCGGGACGACCTGCTATTTTAAATGATATGAAGAACGTTTTATTTTCCTAAGCAAGATCAAGAGCAGTAGTGGAGGAATTGTAATCAGGAACAATGTATGCAGAGTTATTTATGCCTTTTGCTCTCTCATGGACTCATAACTTGAAATTGTCTTTTGTTTTCTGTTAGTTGACCTCCATTGTAAGGCAGAATTAATCAAAACTTGTGATTGACCAGATTATTTGGATATAGAAATAATGAGGATTTTATTTTAAAAAGTCAAGACATAGGGATGTGAAACAGGATTTGGGAGCAGGCTGGTTGGTAGGATAGCGATGTAAAGAATCAGGAGCATCTGATGTTTAAAATACTAATTAGCATCCTAGCTGAAATAAGTAAGGTCCTCTGCCCTTAGAAGATCAACTGAGAGATAAGAAAATAAGAAAAAAAAAAACAAGGATATAATCAATTTACATGCAATTATCATAGGAGTTGGTGACATTAGTTAAGAATGGGTAGGGTTAATCAGAGAGGAGGTGAGGACAAGAATCCAGCACTTACTGGACACTTACTGAAGGCTTCTGTGCTATAGGTATTAATACTCCCATTTCACAGATGAGGACACCAAGAATCAGATATTTAGGATTAAGTACCTTAGCTTAAGGCCCCAAAGTGGAACTGCACACCGTGTTCAGGACTCAACTCTAAGAAAACTGTCCTCTCCCCTGTAGACCATCTTGTCTGATGGAAATACCCGAAAGGAGTTGGTTGGGTTACAGTTCCATGGAGGAGAGGAATGTAGTATGGCAATTACGTGATGGGAGAATGTCTCAGGAACACTGAAGTTCACAAGTTCTTGGAAGCAGAACAACACTGGGATCCAGGAAGCCAAGGAGACCATTGGGTAGGAGGAAGAGTGTGAGCTTGGGAAGGAGGGAGAAATGAGGAGAAGTCATCAGGCTCTGTGGTGCTGGCTGGTGGCGGAGTTTGCAGTAAGCATATGGTTCAGGCTGAATTCAGTGATGCTTTGGAACTACCTTTCTGAGTCAGGTGCTACAGGACTAAAATAAGCAAAGGCAAGCCTGAAAAGAAGATGGCAGTTGAGCACCCAAGATTTTAGCCTTAGGTCTTTTTTGAAAAGTGGTCTGATTTTTGTGTTCTATCTGTAAGAGTCTCAAAAGATAAGGTAGATGGGGTTCCTGGGTGGCTCAGTCATTAAGCATCTGCCTTCGTCTCAGGTAACGATCCGAGGGTCCTGGGATCAAGCCCCATGTCAGGCTCCCCGCTTGGCAGGAAGCCTGCTTCTCCTTCTCCCACTCCCCCTGCTTGTGTTCCCTCTAACTGTGTCTCTCTCTGTCAAATGAGTAGATAAAGTCTTTTTTAAAAAATGAAGTAGACTAATGGTGTTATTGAAGCAGTAGATAGGGAAGCAGAGTTTGATTACAAGGGATAAAAGATTCTCAGATCTGGATAATACAACTTCAATAAAACAAATGCTATGGTAATAGAGGCGTAAGGCAGCTGGGAGGCAGACAGGGGTCTTGGATTAGGAAAAGGGAGTGAACACACTTGTGAGGCATGGCTGGGAAGTGATGTTTGGGCTTGGCAACTCAGGTGTGACCAAAAGAGACAATGCATAGAGCATATGCTGTTCATTCTTAAGCTTGAACTGTATCTTTCTAGTAATTAGGAGAATGGAAGATTTTTTTTTTAACATATTCCTTCCAGCCTTATATTGTCTATTGTTAAATGAAGTAGAAACCACTACCAGAAGGAGTTCTGTGTGGTTAGCAATCTTGCACTTGTGTGTGTAAGTCAAATCCTTGGAGTTGCTAACTTGTAAAACATGAGATACCAACTCAAAATCTTGTAGAACGCGAGATACCAACTCAAAATCTATGACTCAAAATCTCGGTGTGGGGCAGGAAAGAGAACCTGCATGCAGTGCCCGTGCTTGCGATGTGTGATGTAAACTATTCATGATTTCAGTTGTCGGTTTCTCCCTTGTGATCCAGCAATGCTCGAAGCATACGTCTGTCATAGCTGGTTACCTTTGCTCTGAAGTGGTGGGGTTACTTTTCTGTCTCCACCAACGGTGTCTTCTTTTTTCATTTCTTGGCACTTAAAACAGGATGTGGCCTATGGGTTAAGATCAATAAATATTTGAAGGAATGCCCCAAAGAATCAATGATCGACTCTTCCTTTTTAGTTGTTATAGTTTACAAAGCAGGTATAAATATAACCCAGGCTAATGAAGCACTTTGGCAATTCTGTATGAATTTGTTGAAATAGAATACACCAGAAAGACTCAACAAGCTTCCTTGTTTAACTCAGACTAATGGACCTTTAGTTATTTGACAGACATTTTTTGAGCATCTACTTTATGGTCAGCGGTATGCTAATCATTAGGGGGGGTGTCTTCAACTGTTTGAAAACACTGTTGATTTGGAAGCTTAGTTGCTGAAACATATTGAAGTCTGTGGTATAAGGCAAAGGGCTGTTTTATTGTCTTAGAGGAAGAGGCACTGTGGGAGCTTGCTTACTTCAGTTTGGGTCTTGTAAATCAAGTGTTATGTGATCTTGATGAAGTCCCAAAAGTTTATTTTCGCTTTTGTTTCCTTTGCCTTTGGAGACATATCTTGAAAGAAGTTGCTGTGGCTGATATCGAAGAGGTTATTGCCTATGTTCTCCTCTAGGATTCTGATGGATTCCTGTCTCACGTTGAGGTCTTTTATCCATTTTGAGTTTATCTTTGTGTACGGTGTAAGAGGATGGTCGAGTTTCATTCTTCTACATATAGCCGTCCAGTTTTCCCAGCACCATTTGTTGAAGAGACTGTCTTTTTTCCACTGTATATTTTTTCCTGAAGTGTTATATGAAAAGAGAACACAGGAGGGCACCAGAGAACAAGAAACCAAATCCAAGGGACCGCTCAAGTGCTGGTTTTGGAATTGAGACTTTGCTAAATTTATCATTACTCTGCAGTCTGTTTCTAGCTCAGGCAGATGCCTATGCTTGACCAGGATGGGAACACGTATGACGAGATGCGCTTGCACGCGTGATGCTCTAAAGCATTTTGAGGTCTCCTATTGGTCCATCCAGAGGGTTATTTCTAGAGACCAAGCCCACTGGCTGATTCATAAACAGGAAGACCTTCACCTTCTCTTTGGATGCTTTTCTTCTGGGCCCCTCAACACACAGCAGGTCTTTCTGATGGTGGAGACCTGAGTGCTGCTTAAGAAGAGAGAGCCAGTGGATTTGAATATTGGTCCACCTCCATGTACTTCTCTACGTCCAAGCACATGGCTCCCAGGAACATGGGAAAGCTTCCGTCATTGTTTTGAGACATCAGTGCTTTATCAGTTTTTGGCACTGAGCTGTGGTTAGGATTTGAAGATCACTAACCATGGTTTCCATGACATCATTAGGCATAACTCACGATGTCTCAGTGAAGTCGTAACACTTCATAAGTGAGAGCAATTAATGAAAACCCAGGTTTATTTTTTTCTTTTTTACTCAAAGGGCTGTGGGTATGTGTATGTGGATATGTACAGTCCTAATCTGCTCCCTCTGGCTCTGGAATACTTGGTCCATATTTCTGATTACCTGCTAGTCATTCTCACATGTTTATCCCATGAACATCTTTGTTTTTTAATTATTATTATTTTTTTAATTATTTAAAAAAATTTTTTTAAAGATTTTATTTATTTATTTGACAGACAGAGATCACAAGTAGGCAGAGAGGCAGGCAGAGAGAGAGGAGGAAGCAGGCTCCCCGCTGAGCAGAGAGCCCGATGCGGGGCTCAATCCCAGGACCCTGAGATCATGACCTGAGCCAAAGGCAGAGGCTTTAACCCACTGAGCCACTCAGGTGCCCCTCCCGTGAACATCTTAACCTTACAGGTTCATGATGGAGCTTACCAGTCTTTCATCTAAACACAGCTCTCCTCTTTGTTTTGTTTCATCTAAAATAAGGGGCAAGACTGAATTAAATAGGCAGGAAATCTGGAATTCATCCTCAGTTTTGCCCCCCTCCATCTTCTATCTCTGTCATCCAGATGGTCACCTAATTACCTCTTCTAAATGTACCTTCCATTTGCTTCTCTCTGCTATAGAGTATTTTATTTTATTATTTTTTTTTTTTAGATTTTATTTATTTATTTGACAGACAGAGATCACACATATGGGCAGAGAGGCAGTCATAGAGAGAGAGAGGGGGAAGCAGGCTCCCCGCTGAGCAGAGAGCCTGATGCGGGGCTCGATCCCAGGACCCTGAGATCATGATCTGAGCTGAAGGCAGAGGCTTTAATCCACTGAGCCACCCAGGCGCCCCTATAGAGTATTTTAAATGCAGGATTATTTACCTCTTGTCTAAATTCTGTAGTCTGTCTGTTGTGCTCTTCATCAAATCCACCCCCAACTTTTTTTTTTTTTTAAGTAAACTCTCCTAAGATTCTCCATTGTTACAGAATAATGTGCATTTCCTTCACATTATACACAATCTATTATTTTTCCTACCTTAGCTGTTACTTCACAACTCACATTCTGTCTGTTCCCCAAAACACAAAAATGCAAACCCCCTTCCCATGTTATTATTATTATTGTTGCTGCTGTTATTATTATTATTATTATTATTATTATTATCTTCCAGCAGTTAAACATATTTTGCCTAGAGCAGCTGGATTTTCCCAAATGCATTACAGCATAGAAATTAAGCACAGGGGCTTTAAAAACTAGATCAGTAGTCTGTGCACTATAACCTGCATTCTGAATATTCCCCACCATCTCTTTCCATGAATAAACTCTTATTGGAACACAGGAATGTACTATGCTCACAATAAAAGATGCCAGGTAGAAAAGAGTATATGCGATACATTCCATTTCCTTAAATCTAGAAATTGCAAACTAATCCATAGGGTCAGTGCAGATCACTGATTGCTTTGGAGGGACATGAAGAAGGGATGGCAAAGTGATGTGGAGAAGCTTTGGGGGGTGATGGATATGGTTCTTATCTTGATTGTGGTTGATGATCTCATGGGCCTATTCATGTCAAAACCTATCAATTCATTCACCTTAAGTAGGTGCAGTTGATTATATGTCTGTTATGCCTCAGTTTAAAAGAAAACATTGTGAGTGGCATTCAGCATCATTGTGCATTCCATAGTCTCAGCCTCAGTTAGCATGAAGAATTACTTGCATTTTTTTTTTAAGACTTTATTTATTTATTTGACAGACAGAGATCACAAGTAGGCAGAGAGGCAGGCAGAGAGAGAAGAAGGGAAGCAGGCTCCCTGCTGAGCAGAGAGACCAATGTGGGCCTCGATCCCAGGACCCTGAGATCATGACCTGAGCCGAAGGCAGAGGCTTTAACCCACTGAGCCACCCAGGTTCCCTGAATTACTTGCATCTCGATAAAGATGTTACTGGCCTGGTTTCCCAGAGTCCTAGGTTCCCACTATTACTAGTTCTAAGAATTTGGCCACATCTCTGAACCTTTTTGTGCTTTTGAAACCTCATCACAGATAAAGGCAGACTGGACATGATTAGAAGTCACCTTCTAATGTCTGGAACTCTCCTGTTTTACAGATTCATCCCACAAATAGTTTGGGGTACCCGTACTCAGGTAGTATGTTAATGGTGCTCATCTCCTCTTCCTTGCTGTAGGTGACGCCTGTGCTGTAAGACATGCTTCTTTCCTAAGCATCATACCCCTCTTTAGAACTGCAGGGCCTTCTCTGGTAAAATATTCTTTTATAATAGCGGAGAAATAGGACTTCTTATTTTCCTTGTTTGGGTAAATTACCCTTCAGAATTGTACGTCCTATAATTTAGCCTCCCAATTTCATCTTCTCCTTTTCAACATTTAACAATCATAGGATTTTTTAAAAAATTTTATTTATTTATATTAGAGAGATGATGAGAGAGAGAGAGTGAGTGAGTGTGTGTAGGAGTGGGGAGGGGCTGAAGGAGAGGGAGAGCATCTCAGGCAGACTCCATGGAGCCAAATGTGTGGTTTGAGCTCAGGATCCTGACATCATGACCCTGAAGTCATGACCTGAGATCATGATCTGAGTTGAAATCATGAGCTGAATGTTTAACTGACTGTAACACCCGGGTGCTCCCATAATAGGATATTTGGAGTTAGGCTGAAGTTGTAATTTTAAAAAATGCAAGAGGGACACCTGGGTGGCTCAGTGGGTTAAGCCTCTGCCTTCGGCTCAGGTCGTGATCTCAGGGTCCTGGGATTGAGCCCTGCATTGGGCTCTCTGCTCAATGGGAAACCTGCTTCTCCCCCCACCCCCCACCTGCCTCTCTGCCTACTTGTGATCTGTCTTTCTCTGTCAAATAAAAAAAAATCTTGGGGCGCCTGGGTGGCTCAGTGGGTTAAGCCTCTGCCTTCGGCTCGGGTCATGATCTCAGGGTCCTGGGATCGAGCCCTGCATCGGGCTCTCTGCTCAGTGGGGAGCCTGCTTCTCCCTCTCTCTCTGCCTACTTGTGATCTGTCAAATAAATAAATAAAATATAAAAAAGAAATCTTTTTAAAAAAAGTGCAAGAAAAAATTGGAAAGTGTTTTGTGAGAATATAACAGGCTTTAGAAGATATCACTGAGCAATTCTCCATCTCTTAGGGCCTTGTCAATGACACTGGCTTCACACAGTGGTTTTAGAGCTGAGTTCACTGTAACAGGAATCTGTAAGCTTCTTAAGTCATCCCAAAGTGCTCGGTCGAACAGTGCTCCCTTTCTCCAAAGCCCAAGTGCTTAAAACCCATATGACCCAATGCTATGCCTGCTTATCTGTAGGGAAGTTTCCTTAGCAATGTACCAGCAGTTTCAGAATTTTTTTTTTTTTTTTAAAGAATCTTTTTTTTTTTTTTTTAAAGATTTTATTTATTTATTTGACAGACAGAGATCACAAGCAGGCAGAGAGAGAGGAGAAAGCAGGCTTCCCGCTGAGCAGAGAGCCCGATGCGGGGCTCGATCCCAGAACCCTGAGATCATGACCTGAGCTAAAGGCAGCGGCTTAACCCACTGAGCCACCCAGGCGCCCCCAGTTTCAGAATTCTTAAAGGAATACGGTTTTAACATTGGTATACATTGGAGACTAAAGCAGTAAGAATACCATGGTTATCTTTAGTTAAGTCATTACTGTTGACATCAAGGTAAGCTACTGGAATAGCCATTTTATGAATTGTGAATTATGCATTTGTCAGTCTACATGGAATTAATCATGGAAAGAGAGCCTGTGCTGGGCACACTCCTGTGTTGTGTTGTGTGTCTCTCACCATAGCTACTTGATGAAAAGTGATTGTTCTTACCAGTTTACAATTAGGAGAGACTGAGGCTAAGAGATATTTAGGTGTTTGGTCGAGGTCACACAGCCAGTATGTGCTGGGAAAAGGATTTAAAGCCAAGTCTAGCCAGCTCGAAATCCATCGGTCTTCCTCATGCCCCACTGACTCCCTGTTTACTGGGAGGCATTTGAATTCTCGTCCAGCTGTTTCCTTCACCTGGCATTTTAGTGTGCTGGTTTTCATTTCTTTGGGGCATCCTGCTGGCCTGCATGAGAGATTACGGAACTGTGTTGTACTTGTGGTGGGCTCTTACCTTCACAAGCTCTCGTGACACCGTTGGTATACCAGGAGGGATGGATAATCATAGGGTAGGTGGAGAAATCTCAGCCTTTATGTGGCATCAGGACTTTTTTTTTCCTCTTTGTGATTTTTTGCATGGATTTTAAGGAATTTTAGGCGTTGAGTTTATTTTGGTTTAACAGTAAAGAATTCAGTTCCTCAGGACACTTTTCTTCTTTCTGTGTTCCTGAAGCTTCTAGTTCCTGTTCATCTTTTGTGAAATACGAGTTGCATTTCTTTGACTGGGAAAGACAGTCAGGAGTTGGTCTCTGTGCCTCCAGCCTCAGCCCCTAACCTTCTGGGCTTTACACTTGAAGGGCCAGAGTGATTTTTCTAGAACAATAATCTGATCATATCACTCCCTGGGACATGTGGGAAATCACCCTGACATTCCAAGTACACTCAGGCATGCTGCTCTAGAGGTCATGGAACAGAAAGGGTCATAGACCAAATTAAGATGTATAATTATGTGGGTCATTAAATTAATGCACACAACAAAAGCAAGGGGACAGAGATCAGGCAGATGACTGATAGTGTACAAGTGGGATGGAAAAACTACTCTACCTGAATCCTTGTTACACGATGTTGATATATCTATGTTCTCTCTCTACCATATCAGCTTTCCCTGCTGATGAGGTGGGTGCTAGGACTGTGGACTAGAGCTGAGCGGTCCTTAGCAGCTGGGAGGCCTCTGGAGCCGTCACACACTTGCCCTAGTTGAGAAAAACAAGGACGGGTAGATCTCGCTGCAGGTAGAGCTCACCAGTTAGCTTGATGACCAGATATATGATTTATCTGTGTGTCTCAAGCCTGAAACAATCCATACTGAGAGTTGCTAGTGAGTTAACCAAGTTAGGGTTGACAGCAGTCAATCAGACATGGTCTGAGAGTCATAAATACTTAAGGTTTTTATGGACAAGGACCTTCTCTGTTCTGTCCTTTTTATCTTCGTTTAAAATACTTAGGTTCTGGGGGGACGCCTGGGTGGCTCAGTTGGTTAAGCAGCTGCCTTCGGCTCAGGTCATGATCCCAGCGTCTTGGGATCGAGTCCCGCATCGGGCTCCTTGCTCTGCAGGGATCCTGCTTCTCCCTCTGACACTCTGTCTGCCTGTGCTCTCTCTCTCTCTGACAAATAAATAAATAAAATCTTTAAAAAAAAAAATAAAATAAAATACTTAGGTTCTGGGGGTGACTGGATGGCTCAATGAGTTAGGTGTCTGCCTTTGGCTCATGTCATGACACCATGGTCCTGGGGTAGAGCCCCAGGTTGGGCTCCCAGCTCAGCGGGGAGTCTACCTCTCCCTCTTCCTCTGCCCCTCCCCTCCAAGCTTGTTCTCTCTCTTCCTCTCACTCTCTCAAATTAAAAAAATATATATATACCCATGGTCCGATTATTTTCTCTGTTTAACAGGTCTCAGAAGTTACCCATTTGCTCTCTATATTTAACACTTCCTGTCAGTTTCATTTATCCCATTTGTTTTCATTGTCATCTATAGCAAAATTGAGTAAACTAAATAATATAGCAAACACGCGTAGCAGCCTATTTAAGATATTGAAGAACTCTTTTTGGTCTAGGAGATAAAATACAACGTCTTATTGTGTTTTGCATGTTATTGCAACAAAGGTCCTTAAAATCTGGTCCTGGCTACCCCTTTGGACTCATCTCCTACCTCTTATAAAAATGCTCTGTACTTGCATAACATATGGAACTGCTCACCATTCCCTGAACTTGCCAGTGTCTCTCTACTCTGTGCATGGTACAGAATGTTCTCCCATCTCTGATCTAACCTGGAGTACTTGCTGCTGCTCCTACTTTAGGAAACATAAGCTTCGCTTTCTCTAGGAAGTCTTACTTGAATGCCACTATATTTCTGACCCCAAACCCAGACCAAGAGGTCTATGTGCGTGCATGCACACACCCACAAACACACACAGACACACAGACACACACACCTCTTCTCCCTTTCACTGTGTCCCTAAGGTGTAGTATAAAGTGTTCACCCAAGTGTTAGAGCACTTAAAACCTGTTTCTTCTAGTAGACTCCAACTTTGATCCAGGGACCTTAATATGTTTCTCCTTTTATCCCTAGCCACTAGCCAAAGCCTACCATGTTATAAATGAGTAGTATTTGATGGGATATAGAGATAATGAATCTTTATTTTTTTTTTTTAGATTTTTATTTATTTGACAGAGATCACAAGTAGACAGAGAGGCAGGCAGAGAGAGAGAGACAGAGGAGGAAGCAGGCTCCCTGCCGAGCAGAAAGCCCGATGTGGGGCTCGATCACAGGACCCTGGGATCATGACCTGAGCTGAAGGCAGAGGCTTTAACCCACTGAGCCACCCAGGTGCCCCTAGATAATGAATCTTTAATAACAAACAGATGTTATCGTGCAACCATTAGTTGGATATTTGTTCTTGGAGTAAGGAGGATTTTTATACTCATCATTTAAAAATTTAGGGGCACCTGGGTGGCTCAGTGGGTTAAGCCTCTGCCTTCGGCTCAGGTCATGATCTCAGGATCCTGGCATTGAGCCCCACATCGGGCTCTCTGCTCAGCGGGGAGCCTACGTCCCCCTCTCTCGCTGCCCGCTTCTCTGCCTACTTGTGATCTCTCTCTCTGTCAAATAAGTAAATAAAAATCTAAAAAAAAAATTTAGTCCCTATGGGACTTTCTTTCCCCTCATTTCTAACTTTGAACTTTCTTTTTAACTGCCATTTATTCCTATTATTTGATTTTTAAAAATCACTTAAATGTATTTTTGTAAATGAGTAATAACAACAAGTAGCACTCATCTGTTGGGCACCTGCCGTGTGCCAAGCTCTATGTTAGAACCTGTGTTTCCACTGATCCCATGGGAGCTGGATTAAATCACAGCACTGTATGAGTGGTAGCTAGGATTATGAATCAGTAGAAACATAGGTAGCTTCCAACAGGATAATTAGATGTAATAAGCACAAAACTGCATTTTCTTCTCATTTCCATGTTAGAACATGTTGGTTGATTCACCATTGGATTTCAGTGTCCATAAGCTGCATTTATATACATTAATATAAATGCATGTCGATGTCTAATCCTAGGACTAGAACCTGAAAAATACAGGCACTCTCTCTGGTCACATCTCAAAGTCAATGGGAAACGAAGTTTATTGAGATGAGAGTGACCCATCAGGAATCCAGTGGGGGGGGGGGGGGGGGGCTTGAGTTCCCACGGATATTACAGGCAGGTCCCAGTCAATGTAAGCTCACTTCACAAACACCCCAATATACAAGTGTCCCTTCCCACAGTAGCATGACCCAAGGCCCACAGGGATTCACCTCTACTCATCGTTATCGATGGCACTCTGTAGGGTTTCCTTGCTGCCTTACAGCCCCATTCCCATTCTTACCCGGCCTGAATATCTGTTCAAAGAAGCATCTCCTCTACCTCATTGCTATCTCCCAGTCTCCACTCCTGCTCCTACAGAAGCAGCGTGGCTCTGTTTTTATCCACAATGCACATTCCTTGTCCGTCCAGAAGGCAGTTTAGGATAAGAATGAACACCTGACCTTCAGATAGTCCTGGCTATGGTTCTGCTTACTAGCTGTTTGCTCTTGGCCAAGATAATTTAACATCCCTGTTTCATAATTTTATTATCTATAAAATGGGATTACAATGCTAGCTTCACAGGATTGGGAGAATGAAATGTGAAGCCCCAACATGAAGCATGGCAGTTATTTCATGTCCCATCGTCCCTACTAGTCTTCTGCAACCTTTTGCCCCAGCACCCCTGTGCCATCTCTGGAACCATCCAGTTACTCTCTGAAATGGACAAGGACCCTTTTTTAGTGCTTTGAATTCTAACACATCCACCATTAGAAAAAAGGGTATGGAAGGGAAGCATCATTTAGAGTCTTAGACTATCTGAAAGAGTTTGCTTCTGGGTCAGAGAATGGAGAGAACTATGAGCTTGTCTTCTAGCCACAGTGGACTGAAGTTGGGTGAACTGAAGTTGGGTTGGAGGTAGAAGGTCATCTGAGTAGACAGTACAGTGGGAAGCCAATATGGCTGGCTCCAGATCTGGAGGCAATGTATGGATTTGTCTCTTGAATCACTCCACATTGACAAGGGCCACAAAACTCCATCCTTCAAGTATGGAACCACATTATAAGCTCACCTAAGTCTCGCCTAGTTCAGAACACCATTTCCTCCTCCCTTCCCAGCTAGCTTATCACCAGCCTCTGACATTGTTCACACCCTCTGGTCACTTGTTCTCCCAGTCTTCCTTATGGTCTTCAACAGCCCTGTCTCTGACCCTGAACTCTTCCTGTCTTCTCCCATGGCCCTCTGTCCTCACCAGTACCATGAGGAGTGATTCAGAACTGCCCATATACCAGACATGAAATATTTGGAAAGAAGAAATCATAAGCTTACTGAATTATGCATTTGAAATGATTCTTTTCCAAGTAGATTTGGTACCTAAAAATCTGCCAAATAATATCAGAATGGGGAAAAAAATCCCAGTAATGTATAAAAAGAAACAAAAATGAATATCTTGAGAGAATGTCTTTAAAACCACTTCTTTACAAAACAGTTGCTGATGAGGGCAATACTATTTAAAAATCAAAAGTAGTTCTAAATGATCTATAAATGATATTATTTTATTAGCTACTGGTATTGCTCTCCAGTGCTGATGTACTGACTAATAAAAATATTTGGGTCGTGGAAAGGTTGAGGTGTATGTATAAAACACTGCTTTGGGGTCATAGTGATAAGGGTTTAGATCTGGTTTCTGTCACTTTCACCTTAAATGTCCTCATGTGCATTGCTTCAACCCTCTGAGTCTCAGGGCTTTTTCTCTGTAAAATCGGACAAGGAACCCAAAGCCTGCTGTCTCCAGATCCAGGCCTCACCTCGGAGATGGAACCCCCTACCCAGCTGTGGTTTGCATGCAGGAAGTGAAAGAGAAGGGAGGGTGCAGGGTGACTTTCAGCTTCCAGTTTGAGGAGGGGATGACCTGCAGGGAGATGCTGGAGAAGAGAGGGTTGGGAGGATAAGAGAAGCATAGGACATAACCTGGGAAAAAATCAAAATACAAAACAGAGTTGAGGAAAGAAGGAAACATTGGCCAAAGACAAAGTCTGGCATTCTGGAATCTGAATTCCTCACAGTATCCACAGATGCTTTTTATCAGGTTAAAAATGTTGGGACCATGGGCCTTGATTACTCCTTAGCAGCTCTGAAACATCTGAACATGAAAATGACAGAACTGCTGCATGCGTATGGCCTCCCCCCGCCCCACCCCCATCCCCTGGGTGAGATGTGCTACTTGCGATCCTCTCTAGTTCGCAAAGAGAGGAGCTCATTTTATTAAAATGGAAAACCCAGTTGATGTTCTTATTTGTTCTGCGTTCTGGCAGCATTTTAAAGACAAAAATTTTGAATTTTATTTTGCTAGGAGAGAGATTTGCCTTGAGCAATTTGACAAATATTGATATTTTGGTAATCTGTTTTGTTTCCCTGTCATTTTCTCTCTCTGTTTCTCTCTCTTCTCCCATCTTATTTTGCCTTCTTTTTCTTCTTTGCCTTTGTTTTTTGTCCACCTGGAAATTAAAGTCATGTTCATTGCATTTAGCTAATTCATGGGCTTAATAGACTTATATATATTTGTGTGTGTGTGAGGTTGTGTAGAATATTTCACTGTGAGGTTTATCTTTGTTCTTGTAGCCTTCTTTGGTTCATCCTTAGCCAGTAGAGGCTGTGTAGTGTAGTAGTTAATGCCAAGATGGAACCAGACTTTCCAGATTCAAATCCCAGCAATTGCTACATATGTGTAGTAATTGAAGAATTGACTGAACCTTTCTCTGCCTCCATTTTCTCAAGGGTAACGTACGGATATTAACAGGACCTATGTATCTGTCAGCTCCGCTCAGTAACAAATGCCTCCCTGCAATCTTAGTGACTTGAAGGAACAGAGCTTTCCTTTCCAATCACATTAATGTTCATCATGGCTTTGCTACAGCTCTGCTGCATGTTCTCTTCTTTTCTGGACCCTGGCTGAAGAAACAGCCCTCATCGGTCACCTCTTGGATTTGCAGCAAAGGAAGGGGGAGAAGTGGCAGAGCCACGAAATGCCTCTTGAACCTCTCAGGTGGCCCAGGCTACTTCTGCTTGTATTACTTTGGCAACGAAGCAAGTCACACAAAGTGCCTGACATAGTGGGACAGAAAATCTAATTCTCCAGGAAGGTTGGACCTATTAGGAAAAGGCAGATTGGAAGGGATGGCATATTTGGTCAACACATAGTACAATCATGACAACGTTGTGGAATTGATGTCAGTATAAAATTAATTAATATAGGTAAAGCACTCAAGATAATGTCCAACAGCTGCCATCTGGTAAGTAAAATATGCTTGTTTGCTATTATTAACAAAGTCTAATGCAAGTATGAAAAGAATAAGAAACATATTCATTTGCTCTTTAACTTTGAGAATTCACTTTGCATACCAAGGACAGTAGTATTTGGAGTGGTGAAGGGCACAGAAATGAAGGTCTTGGTCCCTGCCTTATAGGATCTATGTAGTCCTACATGAAAATGGGAAACAAAAGAATAATGAATAACTCAGACTTCCAGATGCCCCACTAGCCGGGTATCCAGTGCACACTTCTGTAACCCTTTCTCCCTCCCAATTAGTTTTTATTTGTGCAACACTTCCAGCAGACTGTGAGCTCCTGTGTCTTTTTGATCTTTGCACCCTCAGACATTTCTACAATGCCTTTATAGTAGGTACTGGCCTTTTTGATTAAACTCATCTCCCTCTATACAGGCTGGGAGAGGGGTGGTGACTTCACCCTGCATAACAGGAAGAGTGTCCTTCTGCTTGATGCCCTCAGCTCTATCAGGAATTTAGGGTGCATGGATAAAGCAGTCAGGGGTAGGAAGTTCACTTCCCTGCTATATCCAAACCATTGCACAACGTTGTAAAGACAACACAGGGAAGTGAGTCATATTGCCCAGGTAGCCACTTGCATGCCTTGCCCAAGGCCACATTTGGTGAGGAACCAGTTGCCTTTAAGTCTTACTTCAAGGGAGGCAAATACATTTGAATTAAAATATCCTCGATCTATTTTTATTAATGCTCTGGTTTTAATTTTTCCTCTATGTGCTTGTCTTGCAAGTTTTATTTTAGTGGGTACCATAAAGAGATGATATTTCTAGTGAGACGGAGAGCTATAATTTCTCATATTTTCAAACCTACGTATGTATTATTTTAAGAGGGAGAAGGATCATCATCTTAGTGAACCAGGGGCAGAGTAGAGTGATTGTTCTGCTAATCTAGCTCCCTGGATCCCCCAACTGCACAAAGCAGATGTTAAGAGGATAAAAGGGTGCAGCCACGTGACAGGACCATCCCATGTGGCAACTGCCTCTGTTCACGGTGGGTGATCAGCTAATACCATCAATCTCGTAAGCCGATAGACGTTGTAATTATCTTCCCAAGGAGATAGGCTAGAAATACCACTGCTTTTCCATTCTTACCTCAGATTTAGTCTTTCTGTTGTAGAAAGGAGGTGCTGCACTCATGGGGGTTGATACAGAAATGCCATTTCAGAGCTCTTTATCTCAGGATACTTTAAAAATCTAGTGACTGTATTTTTCTATCTAAAATAAACTTCCCAGCTGAGATATGGTAATGATTTTGGAACATAGAGCCAGGAGGGGTTCTGGGTATGGAGACTGCATGTCTTAATTTTGTCTCGAATAAACCTAAGCTAATTAAGAGTGACAGTGATCTCACCTTCTCAAAAACCCTCCATGGTCCTTATGGGTCCCACGGATCCTCACAGTGGAAAGCCTGCTGATTTCCCTTGGAGACCTATGCATGTCCTCAAAAGCTCAAGAGTTTGGTCACTATTTGGAAATTTTTAACCATTGCCCCTATGTCTACCCTTAGGGGTGAGAGAAGACCATTGTTGTCTGTTCTTTTTGGACTTTGTAGACTTTAGGAAGCTAGAGGTTGATGGGAGAGCTCCATCTGTGGAGTTTCATCTGTGAAGCCTGGCTTCTTGTTTTATTTTTATGATTCAATAACCTGTGACCTTGGGAAAGTCACTTAACCTTTCTGGATCTTACCAGAAGCATTGATATTCCCTACTTCACAGGGTTGTTGTAATGTTTGAGTTACTAGGGAGGAAATGATGAAGCACTGTGTGTCACCTTAGTCTAGCTCCCTTGAGAGCAGAGCCTGAGACAAGGACTCGGGTCAGGTGGTTTATTTGGGAGGGATCTCCGAAAGTGGGAGTGAAGTAGCAGAGAGCATGAGCAGTGAAGAAAGAAACACCAGTGGGAGTATCCATTGTCAAGTGGATGTGGGGGAGATGGAGGGTGTTGTAATGAATGCCCTCCAAGAATTGTCCACTCCGATGACAGATTTGGGGGAATTAATCTATTAGGTTTGTCCCTCCCATTGTTTGACAGCCCCTACTTGGTTGCTCTCGCATGTAGGCGATGAAGACCCCCTTGACCTGAGAGAAGGCTGAACAGCTGGCCCTGCTTGAGATGGGGACTGTTGGCCACGTGTGAGCTAACATCGGTTGACTGCTGCCATGGCCGAAATCTGAACTTGGCCCAGGAGACATGATGCTGGGACCACAGTGTCTGCTGCAGGTGCACACAGACATGATCTGTTACAACCCACTTTTGTCTCTAATATAAACTTCAACCTTCTGTTGGTTTTATTACTTGGTTAGGGCTTGGTCCTTGTCTTACAAATAAATTTTTTTTTAAAGATTTTATTTATTTATTTGACAGAGAGATCACAAGCAGGCAGAGAGGCAGGCAGAGAGAGAGGAGGAAGCAGGCTCCCCTAGAGAGCAGAGAGCCCGATGCGGGGCTCGATCCCAGGACTCCGAGACCATGACCTGAGCCGAAGGCAGCGGCTTAACCCACTGAGCCACCCAGGCGCCCCACAAATAAATTTTTAAAAAGTGAAATCAGGTCCTACTTTTCATTGATCCCCGAAATTAGATTTTCTGTTTATTATTTCACTGTACTCTCCCACTTCTCCCATGTCCTTTCCCTGCCCACACCTTATTCCTCCTCACATCTCTAGACTGGGTCAGCTCCGGGGCATACACGTGGTGAAGCCGTGAGGACAAAGCAAAGCAGGGACAGCTTGCAGGCAGACTAGGGGCCGTGTTCTGTAGCTGCGTGACCTCGGCAGGTTATGGCATTCTGTGCTACTTCTTTCCTTGCAAAGCTGAAGGAAACCATATCAGTTTCATATTGGGAAACCAGATAAGATCACGTATGCAAAGTAACTGGAAGCTTTCTCTCAATCCTCATATCAGTTTCTCAGAAAACAGTATTTTTTTTTTTTCTGGCTGGGAAAAAATATATATTTGAAATAAAAAGTAGTGTCTTATTTATATCTGCTGCCTGGTGTCTTTCAGCTCCAAGATGAATTAGGAATTAGCACCTAATTCACTCAGCTGCCAGAATGCCATGTACAAACCGCTTCTACTCCCTCTTCTTTTTTCTTCCTCCACCCTCAATAAATTTACTCTGTCATTTATTTTTCTCATCCAATTTTATAATTCGGTTATATGTATTTATTACTGTACTGAATATCTTCCCAAATCAGTCCAGTTTATTCTGTTGCTAAAATACAGTCTGCAGGGGCGCCGGGGTGGCTCCGTTGTTAAGTGTCTGCCTTAGGCTCAGGTCATGATCCCAGGGTCCTGCTCTGCGGGAAGCCTGCTTCTCTCTCTCCCACTCCCCCTGCTTGTGTTCCCTCTCTCTTTCGCTCAGTTTCTCTTTCTCTCTGTCAAATAAATAACATTTTTTAAAAAATGCAGTCTGCAGTTCTCTCCTACTCCCCTTGCATTTCTTCTCCCTCCCTAGACCTGCTTACTAGACTGATACGTAATCTGTCTAACTCTACTTATTCTTCTACTAGTTTTCTTCCCCCCAAGTATGTTGAGCATCTTCTTGGTGTAAGGTACTCGGCTTCGTTGCTGGGGATGATAAAGGTAGCATGTTCTCCTTCAAAGGGCACAGACTTGGAGGCAGTGGATACAAACAAATGTATGTGTAGATCTGTAATAGCAGGGACAGAGGGACAGAGCGATGAATATAGAGGACAAGCACAGCCCGGTTACTCGAGAGGTGCACACTCCCAGCTGGGAGGGTTGGGAGCCAGGAGGGTATGGGTGGAGGTAGAAAAGTTGTGGAAGTCTATGGAAGAGGAGTAATGGAAGATGTATGTATTATGCCTTCCTTAATTCCTACTTACAGCAAAATATTAATTATTAGGATTAATTAACTATACTTTTAAACTCCTAACTGGACATTTTTTATTCTGCTTTTTATTACCAAGGAGTCAATTCAGAAGCAAACGGGCTTAAACAGGCATTGATTAGGAGGGTATTAGGAGAGCGGGTTCTAGTGCATATCTTGGTTCAGCTCTCTTTAGCTCAGTCACCATCATCTTCAACATCTGTGTCTTTAGTGCTCAACAATATGATCACAGAGTCAGAAGGACCCTAAGGCACAATAACATTCTAAATTATTATAGGCAGCCTGATTTGTATTAATTATATCATGATAATGGTGGGGGGGAAGTATTAGGAAGGTTTTCTTTTTTTTAAATAAGAGTAGAATCAATATCCACAAAAACATCTTTCTGCCTATCCCTGAGCAAATTGCCCTCATCTCTTGAAAAGTGGCTTCATGGAGAGAGATTATCACAAGAAATTTTGACACTGTCCTCGGCATCCCACTCCTGAGCAATGCTGTAAATTTATGACTTAAGGTAGAGATTTGGCAGTAAATTGGGGACAGGATTTTTTCTCATCTTTTGTGGAATCATTTGTTCCTTCAGAGAGATATCTGCCCTGGATTCATTCCATTTCAAAATTGAGATGCTGTTCTAGCCAAGATGAGAGGGTTCATTTTACACTGTGATCACAATTTAGAGATACAACTGAGTGGGCTGCTGGGGTTTGCTTTGTAATGTGAGGCACACATCTTGCTCCATTCCCAAGCAGGGGCCAGTGTGCATAAGTGAAAGCGCGCGGGAATTAAGGGGGAAAGGGAGGGAAGTAAGGGAGGGAGGGTGGGGGGGATGGAGGAAGGAAGGAAGGGGAGGGGAGAGAGGGAGGGTAAGAAGGACAGCAGGAACCTAGTAACCCTGTGTCATTAGTAGGCCATGGTGGCCCATGGTACAGATTAACACCGTGCTAAGAAAATCTTGCAGTCAGCGGACTTTGAGCCACACTCCAAGCAGTAGGAAGCTGCCAGGAGCTGGTGCTGAGTGTGACTGATGCTGGGTAGGGAAGGTGTGAGGAACAGAAGCAAGCTCCGCTGGCTGGTAGGATCAAGTATGTCTTGCATTTTCTAGAATCTCTGCTTCTCATTCAAGGTGCTTCTACCACCTGCATTCTCAGAATGAATCTAGGAGTCACTGGGGATTCCTCTTCTGCTCCTAGTCCACCTTCTAAACCGACCTCAAGTCTCGTTGACCTCACCTCTAGCACACACCCCACATCTCACCACGTCCATTTTTCCCGCTACCATCCGAGACCAAGTCACCTTCATTTCCTGCCTTTAGCAGCTTCCCCGAGATCTCCTTGTTTCCATTATTGGCCTTTTTGGGTCCAGTGTACTCATAGCAACCAGAATGATCTTTAAAACTTAAGTTAAACCATAGGATCCCCTTGCCTGAACCCTCCCGTGGCTCCCAGGTGCATTGAGAAGAGCATTCAGGTTCTGTACCATGCGCTTTCGGTCTCCTTGTGGTCTGGCCTCTGCGTACTCCTCTGCCTTCTCTCCCACCGCACTCTCTCCCTTGGGCACAAGTTCCAGCCACAGCGGGGTGTTTTGTGATCAAGCCCATCCTGGGCTTCTGCACTTGCTCTTCCCATAGGGGCAAATTTTTGCATGTTTGGCTCCTTCTCAGTGTGCCGCCACAGAAAAGCCCGCTCTGGCCACCTCACTTAGGAGCCCTCCGTCCAACCGGTTGGTACTGTCCTTCCTCCTTCCCCACTCCCAACCAGGCTGTAGGCATCGTAAGGGCCGGGGGACCTTCTCTGTCCTGTTGTCTCCCCACCCTCCGCCCTGGCACCGTGCCCGATCCTGTGTTGGTGCTCAGTTAATACTTGTTCAGTGTGTGACTGGGTAGTCCCTGTGATGCACTGAGAGGTTAGCAACAGTGCTGTGTGAGCAGAGTGGAGGGTGAACCCTAGCAGAAGTGAAGGCAGCCCATAGTTGAGCATGTTGTATGTGGTCGGCTCAATGGGCCATTTACTTACTCAAGCCCAATAATTGTTGGTGGTGTTTTTAGTGGGTTTTAATGATAAACAGGGTCTCTAGGAAGATACACATACTCTGCTGGAATAACTGGGTCGCTTGTCTTTCTCACACACCTCCCTGGGAGACTTCTTAACAGAAGACTTCCAGAAAACGTCCTGCTTTTGCGTCTGTTGTTGGCAGAAACAGCCATCTCTGAGACTCCAGGGCTCCAGTGAGAATGGAAGGACCAGTTTCACCAAACTGCCTCTATAAGTAAATGATTAAATTTTTTTTCAAAGAAAATGAATGCTTTTGGGAAAAAAATAAGTTTATAAAAACAAAATACCTCTTACTCTCTGTTGGGTTGTCAGCCCCAAGAAAACATCTAGAACCTGAAATGGCTTTGGACAGAAAATGAGGTGCTTCTTTCCTATTTCTGTGTCACCCTCCTTAGTTTGTAGTCCCACTCCCCTACTCACCCCTGCTATTATTTGCATAATCTACTCTCTTGGGGGTGGTTGGGGTGGTGGGAGACTGATCAAATACATGGTACTCTAGGCTTATTAAAATGTTTGTATTAGTTCAGCTGGCCTACCTAGGGTGCTGGTGGAAGTGAAGGTAAGTTTTCTCTTTTTAAATATTTTTGGTGTTCTTTAAAGCTAACACAGTCATTTCGAGTATTTCTTTATCATGCCATTTAGATGTATAATCACATGCCTTTTGCTATACCTTTCTAAGGGAGTGAATTTCATGTTTTTGTATGCATTGTAGAAATTTTGATTCATGTGAAACATAGCTAACCAAGGGAAATCAAGTAGTTGTTTCTTTCTCTCTCCTGCACAAATAGAAAGATGTTCAGGTAAAGCAAAGTGATTATGGTATAGATAGTGTGCCCTTAATCCCTGCCCCTGCCTCCCAACCCCAAGCAAAGTAAGTTTCCAGTCTTACCCACCCAGTTTTGGAGATCATACTTCGTGGCAGATGGAAGGAATTTCTACTCCCTGTGTATGAGCAAAACCTTCTGGTTTCGTTGGTCTGGGCAGGTTTTAGAAATTTGTTGACAAACGAATGCATATTGGGGTGTCTTATAGTTGTGCTGGTTACATTGCTCCTGGGGGGAATGGCAAATTCATGTGCTCTGAGGAGTCTACCAAAAAGCAACAACGAAAACAACGCAAATGTAAAAAGAAAACAACGCAGTAGGTTCAAAACCTTCAAAATCCAAAGTCCACCTTGTGAAAGTGTGTGCCTTTAGGGATCCCCAAATACAGACTTTTTTCCCACATGCTCCTATTCCCTGTCCCCCCAGAGGGAACGATCTACTAACATCTAAGCGTCATCTTCCTCCAAGCAATCAGCAATGAATCCTCTCCCAAAGAGTGTCTTTCTCCTAACTTTTCACTTTGATTTTACTCTTAGTTCTGGCTTCTGGAAAAAATAAGCCTTCCACAGGGTTCCTGTAGGGATAGGTCAAGAAAATAATCTTGAATTATTCATCCGTGACATCTCCTCCTCTATCCACATTCATCAGAAAATTAGACCATTATTGGTGAGACCAGACTTAACTAAGAGATGGTGCCAAGTGAGTTGCAGTGAGATGAGGTCAAGAGTGGGAATTTGGTGGTATCGCCCAAAGGATTCATTAAAGGCTCTTTTTCCAGTGGTAGTAAACAATTGAACACTCGCTTCTACCGACCTCTGCGTCCTGGAAATCTCCAGCTGGGATTTTGCTTCTTTACTCCATCACAGAGGTCATTACTTGGGAAATTCAACTATAGGGTCTCAGATAAGTTTTTCGCTTCCTGTATTTAGATCAAATGGTGATGACCTAAGCAGCCTAAAGGAAATCAAACGCTGATTTCTTTTTGTGTGTGTGAGATCAGTAGTTACTATGTAAACAGCTTAAGGAAGCATCCCTCTAATTCATATATCCAGTATGTACCGAATCACAGATCCCATTTCTCCCTGCTACAAAAAAGAAGAAGGACAATGTAGGAAAATAAGTGGCTTTGAGGTTTTTTCCTTTTAATTTTTAGAAATTAAACTCCCATCGGTTCTATTTTAAATTTCAACTTTAAAAAAAAAAAAGTTTCTCCTCTTGGTCTAATCCTTGTCTTCACATTCATTGTTTTACTGATGCTTGACTCTGCGGGGGAAGTCTTGCCTAGACTTAAATCCTCCTTCTCTGAAGACCTAACAATGTGTATGTTTTAGCTTTCGGCTTATATCTACATCTTGTATCATTTACTAATCCCATTGTATGCCTAGGCTACAAATTAGATTTGTTCTTGCCCTCTGTTTGCCTACATTTCCAGCTGCGTTTAAAATCACTTTCTCTCTGGTAGGGATGCAATGACCTTTTGGCTTGATTAAAGATAAATGCCATTGACTTTCCACTTTTGGAGGCAGAGACTTTTTTGGATGCTCGCTGGGATTTCTGTATTTATTGCTTGAAAATGAATATTGAATAATATTCATTTCCCTACCATTGTAATGGTATGGGTATGGAATTTTTTTTTTTTCCTCCTGGCAGAGTCATGAGAATTATTGGGGTTGGAGACAGCAACTGTAGCCAAGCGGTAGGGCATGAGAGGTTTCAGGTCTTTTCCCACCTGTTTGGTCATAGACCATCACATCCTGAAGTTTTAGAGTCAAAAGGACAATTAAATATTTTTTGTCTGAATTTGACACAAGAAAATTCCAAGCACCTGCAAGGTGTCACCCAGCATTTAAAACACACTGGGCTGATTGCAAAGCTCGTTTTACACCGATGACTAATAAGACACCATTGTGGCCATGTCGCTACTTGTGACCGTGTTGGTGTTAGTATTTCTCCCTCTCACTTTGTCCCCAATTGTGAAAACAAAGTGATGCACAAACATTGCCTGAAGAGTGGATGCCACCTACAGGTGTTGGAAAAACCTGTCTTTGTCACAGTGCTACCTCCGTAGCCAGTGTTTCATATGTCTTTCTTCACATTCCTCTCTCTTATTGGAACATTTGCATGTAGAATAAAGAGGATAAGAACACACAAAAAACAAAGGCAGATTTGTTTCTTCTGAGAACATCTGTTCTTGCTTCAAAGCACCCACATGATGTGGCCCATTTTCTCTCAATGCCTGCACAGTTTGCATTGTAAAGGTGACTGTTACATCAATCTTAGACCTGAATTTAATGAGATAATGAACAACGTTGTCTAATGAGGTGAGATGTAGGAAAAATTCTATTATAGTGTATAGGCTTTAGATAATATTAAGGCAGGCATACTCACAAAGAACAGCTAAAATCGAATATAAAATGGCTTATCATGGAATTTTTTCCCCCTCAGATTCATTGATCTCATGGCATCATACCCAATTTTGGGTACATTTGGTCCACTTTTAATTTCTTCATTGATTTGTTAGGATTCTTGTGCATTTGCATTGCACTTGAGATATAGATACATTCTAAAATATATATATATATATATATATATATATATATGACCTGTTGTGTACATTTTAATTAAAAGAGACCTTTTAACTTTGAAAACCTTTATTTTTCAAGAAGAAAATTTCTCCAAACTTCAACTGCTATCAGTATTCTTTTTTAAAAAAGATTTATTTATTTATTTATTTATTTATTTTAGAGAAACTGAGTGAGCCAGGGTAGAGGCAGAGGGAGAGAGAAAAAATCCTGAAGCAGATTCCTGCTGAGTGTGTTTCCTGCAGAGCTTGATGGGGCTCGGGGCTGGACCCAGGATCCTGACATTGGGACCTGAGCCAAAATCAGGAGTTGGCTGCTTAACTGTCTGAGCCACCAAGACACTCCATCATTACTCTTAAAAAGAGCATTCAGTACCAACAATAATAATTAAGAATTAAATGGTCCAGTTTAAAGATATTTACACAAGTGATACTATTTTTTTTTTATAATTTTATTTTTTTTAAACATATAATATCTTTTTATCCCCAGGGGTACAGGTCTGTGAATCGCCAGGTTTACACACTTCACAGCACTCACCATAGCACATACCCTCCCCAATGTCCATAATCCCACCCCCCCAACCCCCTCCCCCCATTAACCCTCAGTTTGTTTTGTGAGATTAAGAGTCACTTATGGTTTGTCTCCCTCCCAATCCCATCTTGTTTCATTTATTCTTCTCCTACACCCTTAACCCAAGTGATACTATTTTTAAAATTTTCTTCCCTAAATGTATACAACACTGTTTTGGAGCCTTGGAGGCAGAGGAGGGGTGGAGTGGCCAGTCAAAGCTATAGAATAGAGCTCTCAAAATTAGCTCGATAAAAATGTATTGACCTTAGTTGATGGTTTCCAAAGAAATAAATACCTATGCATGTATCAGTTGTTCAGTAAGTGCTCATTACAGCACCTACTGTGTTTTTAAATGTTGGATACAGCTGTACGCTGAAATATTTCAGAAGCATAATAACATAGGGATATATTGGCTAGTTACATGTTCATCTTTTTTTTCCAAGTTATTTCCAGAATAGGGCTTTCTACATAGTCATTGACCAATCTAGGAAGACTCATGTGGGGTCCTTCTGCACAGGCTCAGCTAGCCACATAATGAACTTGGAACTTGGTCTAAGTTCTCTGGTTTATGTAATCTTCTTTGTCTTTTAAATTTACATCTCAGTTCAATGGTGAGCAAAATATGACATTCTCCCCCCATAACTAACCAAATTCTTATAATGCCTCAGTGTTTATCTTGTCATCTTTGGCCTCTAAGTACTGTAATTCCTTGTTGAACCTGATTTTTCCTAGCGTACACCTGAACATCCTCTTGAGCATTTTGATCCTGGATCCTTTGAGACAACTTGGTTTATTTCTGTATCTGGTGGCACTTTCTCCTGAACATTCTTTAGACCTGAAAGGGTTCAATTTTGGAATTTTCCATTATTTCACTTTTTTAGATATTGAGATCTTTTTGGAGGATGATGAACAATGGGATAAGTCTGGGGCCCCTCACATTCCCTTCAGGAGCATTACTTATCATGTGGGTTAGACCTCAACATTTTTATTGTGATGATTTCTGTTTTGATTTCTATGGTTACTGTATCCTGGTAGGACTGTGGGTTAATGGCAATATCAAGTTAAGCGTATATATTACAGAACACTTTTCTCATCCAATTGATGGATACTCCAAAAGCCAGACTGGTGTATTATGCCTAAGTGATCAAATTATTCTGAAAATGAATGATGAATTTCCTGTATCTTCAAGAAATT
This sequence comes from Enhydra lutris kenyoni, assembly GCF_002288905.1. Classification (NCBI taxonomy): domain Eukaryota; kingdom Metazoa; phylum Chordata; class Mammalia; order Carnivora; family Mustelidae; genus Enhydra; species Enhydra lutris. Next base: position 15,503,744 of record NW_019154104.1, on the reverse strand, counting down.
CATCTGAAATCTAAGACTTTGGGAAACAAAATGACAGCTGACTACTGTTTTTTATAAATGTTCACTTACTGCCCTTGGTGGTTTAGAACTTTCTCTCTGTAGACAAAGGAGGGCACATATTTCTTTCACTGCTTTGCCAGTGTCCATATGAGTTGAGACTTTTGCATTTGGGGACAGTTGTGGAACACCCTGTTGGGGCAGTGACACTGGGATGGGCTTTGGTGGGGGGGCGCATGTATGATTCCTTGAACACTCCTGGGTTCTGTGCACCAGTGTGGCTTTGACAGTTCTGATACCATGATTGCTACTTTCAGAATCAGTTCTAATTTTGACACTTACCATCGTCCTTAGGCAAAGGACCCGAGACCCTGTACGCGGGGCAGAAGCTCAATGACAACGAATGGCACACCGTCCGGGTGGTGCGGAGAGGAAAAAGCCTTAAGTTAACCGTGGACGACGATGTGGCTGAAGGTGAGTACAGCTCTACGTAGGGAAATGTGTCTCTTTTTTTTCGCTCTCATCATCCTCTTGGTCATTCAGTGAGCAAAGGATTTTTTGAAACACATTTTATTTTACTTAACAGAAGTCATGTGACATGTTCTTGTTGAAGAGCTCAGGTAAGGCTACTTCTTAGGTCTTCCTCTGTATTTTCGTAATCCCTTTTCATTGATCGGTCTTACAGAATTTAGCCATTACTGTCATTGTATGTTGATGGGTCTCTCTCTTTAGGCATAGAATATGTGTCTGGGGAGTAGATGTAGAGATCTGTGGCTCCTTTATTATTCATTTATTCAAAAATCACTTATCAATCATCTTCCCAATGGCCAGTTTTTTCTTTCAGTAAGTGACTTACTCTCTAGGAGAGGGAGATGGGTCAACCAGAAATTCAGAGCATTACAGGTAAAAATAAGTACTGAGATCGCTACAGGCTACTTAGAAGGGTCTGAATAACTATTCATTTATGTCATCATTTATTTAATTGTTATTAATTGAGTACCTACCCTGTAGTGAGCACTGCTTCAGAAGGCACTGAAAATAGGGAGGTAAATAAATAGGCAAGTCCTTGGCTTGGTGGAATTCAACTTCTGGGTAGGCAGTGGATAAACGAATGGATCCATCCATAGGTAAAGGAACATTCAGAGCTTCACGTAAGTGATAGGTGTTTCTTGAGAGCGTGGTACACATCAGCAGTGTGCTAAGGATGTAGAAGGTAAGAAGGAAGCACAAGAGCTTATCTGTTTCCTCAAAGAATAAACCAATCTAGTTGATTAGATCGGACACAGGCATTGAAAATAAGACAAAAAGTATATAATCAGATTCTAACATGGGTGGGTAAGAATGTAGTCATGGCCAGGCAGAAGAGAAGATTATCATTTTGGGTTAGAGAAATCAGGAGTGTCTTCTGAAGGTAGCTCAAAATTGGGTGGGTCATTTGATGAGGTCCAGGGTAGAAGAGAGAGGGCACCGTCCATGTTGTGTCCAAATAAGTCTAGACTCCTTGAGATTCCAGGGCGGTGCACTTCTGTTCTGCAGAACTTTTGTCCATATGGGAGAAGACAACTTGGGGGCACCATGGAGTATCACATAGAGCACTGGGGATGTCAGGAGATCTGGGCCCTGACGTGAATTTTCTGCCACATGTTGGAAAAGCCACTTACCATGTCTGATCCTTGCCAATTGAAGTTGATGGCATAAACTCTCTCTAGAGTCTTCTGTGAATAAGACAGTCAAGGTAGTCAGGATCCCTGGGATTTAATATAGTCATTGTAACTAAAACACTTTTTGCCATTGGGATAGATAATAAAAGATAATAAACTTTTTTCCTCATTTCCTCATTTTTAAACTTGAAATTCTATTGCTGCTAAGGACCTCTCCAGCTTAAAGGTTGTGCAGTTTGGGGGTCCTATAATTTAATTTTATATTCAAGAGCCTGGACTGCTATCCTTCTGGAGTCAGGAATTACAGAGAGCCACATATATAGCGTGCAGGTAGGAGAGAGAGAGAGAGGGTGTGTGTGTGTGTGTGTGTGTGTGTGCGCGTGCGGGCGCAGAGATGAGAAGAGTCTATGGATAGGAGAAGAGCAGGAGGCATATATCCAGTGCCCAGTAGGCATTAGATACTGGGATAACTGTCTTACGTGTATCAGCTTCTTAAATCTGTAATTCCCCATTGCCTTGCAAGATCATTGTTCTTATTTTACTTAAGAGGGCATGGCCTGTAGAAGGCTCTGTGTAATTAAGCTCCAAATCCATGTCTGTGTGACGTCATCAAATCAGGCTAATCGCTGGGCTTCACAATCCATCCTAAGAAAATGGTTTGTTTAAAGATACAGGAAAATACAAAGGCATACCTTAGCGTGAGGTGAGGAGTACATTTTAGTGAAGACTGCAGCACTCGCCCCTCTCTCCTCAAAAATGAAGTCAAACAGAGCCATCGTAAGTATCTAAAACTCCTGTTGTACGTACATACTAAGGGGTAAGTTTACTCTTCTACCCGTCTGAAAGGGTAAATTAGCTTTGCTTAATGAATGTAAGCAAAGAGAGGTAAAAATGGTTATATGGTTTAGAACCCACAACCATCCCCGAATTAATTATTCAAGACATCCCCATGGGCTGTTAAAGCAGACGGGGGAGCCTGCGCGTGGTACATCCCTCGCTTGTTCCTAAGGGCTGAGCCCAGCAGCCCCACGGTTGTTGCCAGCATGTTTTTGAAGAGCAGCCACTAGATGGCGACCTCGCCCCAGTCTCTCCACGCAGCGAATCCCTTTTATTTTCCCAGGAAATTGCATACCCTCCAAACTGTAGTAGTAAAGAACAGCAGGACTGAGGGTACAGTGATGTGCAGAGCCTCCCATGGTCATTATTCTTTTATAGAAACTTTAGAATAAAGGTAATTATAAAGTGTGCTTTCTCTTACCGCTAAGAATTAAAAAGCAGGACTACACCATAAAGGCCCCAGTCATTCAGTAATTTGATATTCGAAATTAATGAAGCTCTTTCATTTTCAACCCTTATCCCCTGCTTTACTGCTGATGGAAAAGAGCAGCCATAAGGATAAAGAAATCTGGGAGAAGAAAAGCGCTATTTTGCTTATGAGCTACAACCTTGGATTGCTTCTTACAGTGATAATGGGTTTGGGAATTTTAATTTTAGCTCACAGAAGTCATAAAATCAGGCAATGAAACTAAAATACCACACAGCCCTCAGGTTATTAAGTAGTGTCTTATTGGCTTATTTAGTAGTCCCTTTCATGCTGTTTAAGGTCCCCTAGGGTGTCAAATTTTCAGCTAGTTTGTAGAAATGATGCAAAGAAGAGGTCACACTCATAAGAAATCAATGGCAAGGAAAGAAATAGTCCTTGGCCTGGTGGTTTTCGTTTATTGTAATACAATGTATTCCTGGAAAGGTATTAAGTTCAGTTGACAGTTAATAAAGATTGATGGATTGATTGATTGAGTTGGATTTCTATTATCACAAGTAAATTAAAAGAACCCTTGGGTTATGCTCCTCGGAACTGGGATCTAATGCTGCAGGACCCCCGCCACTCCACCCAGAGTGTACCAGCTTCTTGCTACGACAGAGATTCATCCCTCTTTTGACTTCTCTGGTTCATGTTGACTTCCTTGTCTGTCACTTACTCTACACAGCACCTACAAGCTGTAAAAAAGTCATTTTCTGAGGAAGATTTGTTCCTCTCATGAATAAAAAGACATGATGAGGCGGAGTTTGCAAATGTTAGGGTTCAACAGAATGCAATGGTCTTCTTTATTGCAAGACTTTTAGTGAAGACTTAAAGACTGGAGCATTCACTATGCTGATACATATTGCTAATCCTCCATAATCACATGTGAAGTGTTTTCCAAGTTTATTTGGCTCCAGAACTTTCATCATCATCATCATTATTATTTTTATTATTATTAGAACATTTTACAGCATATACGTTTGGAAAATTTTGGTATTATGGAGAGGAGGGTATGGGAGTGGTGGAACTGGAGGATTGTGGGCAAAATATGCATCCTTTGCTGAAACTTTATAAGCCTTCATTTTCTTAACTTCCCTCCCTGTGTCTGGAAGCCGTAGGAGGCCAAGTTGCCTCCTCTAAGTCTTTGCCATTATTTCTTTGCTAAGCTTTTAGTGTTGATGAGGAACTTCATGTGTAGAAATGGCAATGATCCAAACTCTGACTCCAAAGCAAATGTCTCAGTTACGGTCTCCTTCCTCACATGTGAGGGGTGCTTGCTATCATCAGGCCCCTCTGCCCAACACTACAGGACATACAGAAGAGGTGAGAAGTGGTTTCTACTTAAAAAGAGATTGTGTTCTAGGAAAGGGTGACAAATAATCGAAATACTGGAAAATTATTAATGCATTTCAGAGAAAGAAGAAAAAGAAGAGTGATGCATAATTAATAGCTAGCAATTTAAGCCCTAGGCACCATTCTAAGTAGTTTTTCTGAATTGATACAGCTAATTCTGAAAACGTCATACCTATTTCATAGATGGGAAACTGAGGCACAGAAAAGCTGCCTAACCCAGGTGGCACAGCCTCAGAGCCTATATGCTCGTCCAGTGCATGCCTGGTAGGAAAGTTACAGCTTGAACTTGGACAGTTTTTCTATAGGTTTATGTTCTCCACAGACATTAGCAGTGTGAGGGCTGGTGTGCAAACTGCTGTTGACCATCAGGGAATTAAGAGGTGAATGTGAGGTAGGAGTCAAGGCAACATGGCTGTTCCAGGGAAGGTGCTGGATGTATAACACATGACTTAGACGGAGGGACGTGATGGTTCTTGGCTCCTGGGAAGGAGCCTGAGCCCATCACACCAACTTCAGCAGAAATGGCACCATTTAAATTCCACCCACCATCACGTAAGGAATAAGTCGAGCTTTATCTCTGCTGTGTTGGGTACAAGCTAAGATGGAGGCTTGGGAACTGAGCTCACCTGGGTTCAGTAAGAGGGTCGACCACTTAGCACCTGTGTGAACTCTGATCGCATGGCTTCACCTCTCTGAGCTACATGCCCTCCTCTCTAAAGCAAGATAATGATACCTATTAATTGTGATAAGGACATTTGGTGGTTATGAAGTGCCTAGTACAGTGCCTGGCACATGAACAATATTCAGTAGTCTTGCTTTTTTTTTTTTTTTTTATCATCTTTCTCCCAAACTACTCCTCTTCCCTCTGAAATTCGAAAGCAGCTCCTGTGAAGTATGTATGTATTTGCCCCTTGAGCGGAAGGGAGTTTTAGTCTATAGATAGCATTGGGGGCAGATAAGGAAAGATTCCCAGTTACTGATATGGATTAGATGATACACAGATATATATCTATATATCTAAATATCTATATGTTTATTTGCTTGGTTTGGCACAAGGTTCAGACTTCAGGCAATCTCTTTAATGCTTTCTCCAGGTGCAATACGCTTTTTGGGGGCCCTCCATCCACAGCCAAGTGAGTTCCTTTAGTACCTGGAGAAGCTGTCCCTTTTCTAATTTGGCCCCATGTTGCCCACCCCCCCCCCCCCCCCACTGCAACTTCTAGTTGAGGCTCTGGGACTCATCCTAAAACCTTAAATCAGTCCGTGTCCATGGGCTGTGCTCTGAAATTCCATGGTTAGTTTCCTCCCTCTTAACCTTCTTCAGTCTCTTCTCTCTGTCAACACTGTACATGATTTTGTTGCTTTATTTATTTATGTTTTAAAGATTTTATTTATTTATCTATTTATTTGACACAGAGAGAGAGATTACAAGTAGGCAGAGAGGCAGGCAGAGAGAGAGGAGGAAGCAGGCTCCCTGCTGAGCAGAGAGCCCGATGTGGGGCTTGATCCCAGGACCCTGATCATGACCTGAGCCAAAGGCAGAGGCTTTAACCCACTGAGCCACCCAGGGGCCCCGACTTCATTGCTTTATGAAATCCATTTTCTAGTGAGCAGAATTTCCTAACCCCTCAACTGTAGAGTCCAATTTATCTATAATTTTTCTAAAAGCTCCCGGTTGACTTTAAATTTGCCTTTTCCGGTTTCTTTTGGAATCCCAGTTTTCACCAAGGATCACCTCTTTATCACTTCTTAGTTGTCATTGCTGGTTGCCTCTTTCTCCTACCCCTCCCCTCTCCTTCTCTTCCTTCTCCTCCTTCTCCTTCTCCTTCTTCTTTTTTAAAATAAGAATTAGCATGGCTCCCAGCATCATCATGGTTTAGTTCCTGGGTCCCCAAGGAGATTGGCTCTCATTTTCCCTCCCCATCATTCTCCAGCCCCAGTCTCAGCCCTGTATGAACAGCTGTAAGCTAATCGACTGTGAATATTTGTTTAAGTCACTTCCCTGTTCTATGGCACATGAGTTTAGGTTATGCTAGTTTTCATTTTCATGACCAGTCCGATTTTCAATACTAAGTAATTTTATACAGTAGTTCTCCTATTCAGTTGTTAGCAGATTTATGTTACATTTTTTATTTTTGTTCTATTACAATTTTATCTTTAATTTAACCAACACCATTATGTTGTTTTTGCTTACGTTAAGCGAATGATTTGTCACTAGTCGTCAAAACACCACATAGAAGCTCATGAAACATAAATCTGATTTTTGTGCTTATAAACAGTTCCCTGCATCAGATCTCAGAGAAATCACATTAATACTGAACATCTGAAGGTGAGATCTGGTTGGTTCTCCCAGGTACTGAAGTTTCAGGGACCTAAGAAAATACAATCCCTTCCTCTCTCTCTCTCTTTTTTTCCTGTTACTTTAATTCTACACCAATACCAATAGAGGGAAAAACAAAACAAAACAAAACAAATGCAAGGCTGGTAAAACCCAAGTATTGTCTTTGCTAGTGGAAACACTGGTATGGAAAACTGTGGTTAACATCTACTGAATTTCAGAGTGGGAATTGCCCACTTGAACACTCACTCATTCAGGGCTTAGGTCCTAATTCAAGTCTTGCTCCACTGAAGCAAGACTTGCTCCTCTAACACCAGTGCTGTGGGTTGGGTGGGGGTACGCTGGGTGTTTCTTGAAGACAGCTCGTTCCCCTAGAGAGAAACAGGAAGTGCCAGGGGCTGAGCTATGGAAATACAATTTCTCGGTAGTTTCCTTAACCTTCCAGATTATGTCACTCCTTTACCTCTGGAAAGCTGTAACAGAGGGAGTAGAGATGCTAGGAGTGCCTTGCTAGTGGAGTTTCTTCAGTGTGAATGGAGACAACAGAAGAGGGTAGGAGGAGGGATTCTCCCTGTCCTTCCGTCAGTGCTGGGGTATCCTCAGGACATGGTTGGTTAAATTGCAATGATTTGCCCATATAAATATTGGGGGAGCCACCTTCTACTCTGACCATACTAATGCTGGTTTCCTTGACTTTGTTATTAAAATTTCCATTCTCTCTTGTATTTATTTCAAGCCCCCTTCATGACCTCCTGCCCTGGTCATTCACTTTTTCTAGGTAAGCCTAGTCTAGGTAAGTCATGAAAGGTCCACTGGTTCATTTGTTAGCAGCTGGAGATCACTTAGTTTCAAATGTCAGACACCCATCTTAAGTGCTTGAAGCACAGAAGGGAATCTATTGCCATCTAGTTTTTAAAAGCCTGGCTTTGGCTGCTGAATCCGGACCTTCAAATGGTACCATTCTGTAGAAACGGTTTCCCTCCGTTTTGTGGTTGGCTTCTGGGTTGGCTTTCTCCTCGGGCAATTTCTGTGGTTATCACATGGTTTCCAGCAGCTCTGAGCTCTCTTCTTACCCCTTCAACAAGCCTTGTTTACAAAGAATGCCTCTCTCGTAGGTGTTCTCGCAAAAGCCCTGGAGCTGAATATTACTAGACTTAATTGAGTGACTACTAAATACTCTTAAGCTTTTGTTCCTGCTGATCCCTTGGTTCTAAGGGTGGTCCCTAGAACAGTTCCATAAGCATCACCTTGGAATATAATAGAAATGCATGTTCTCAGGTCACGCCCCAGACTTTTGGATGATAAATTCTGAGGGCGGGGCACAGGAAACGGTGTATTAAGAAGCCGTCCGTGTGATTCAGAGGTGTGCTAAAGTTTGCAGACAACCTTGTTAGTCCGTAGACCATACTCTGTAGCTAAGGGGATAAATTAATGTTGGATGGTCCAGGATGGGTAGGCTGATGACTTCAAGAGCTGGGTTAGGATCAGCTTCCGCCAACCCAGATGGTTTTAAGGTAAAGTAGGGAGAGTAGCTTCCCAAGGGGAAGTTAGGGGTGCTACCAGAAAAACCAACAGTTGCTGGTCAGAAATAAATGAACCTATGTGCTACCATAGAATCTTTCCACAAGTACTAGATGGTGAATTACTATATCACGAAGCATTTGGTAGTGAATGCTCCGTGCTTGTTTGTTGTATCTTTACAAGGTTTGGGGCAATTAAGACTTTTTTTTTCCTATAGTATGCATTTGTACCTAATTGTTTCCTGAATGGAGAAAACGAATCGGTCTGTCCTTCAACCTGAGTTATCCATGATCTCATATTCTCTTTTATATGCTGGGATGTTCTGAGCAGCTGCATGGAGAGCACGGGCTGCAGTGCACAGAACTCAGCCCAGCCAGGAGTCTACCCTCTGACCGAGGTCTCCTCGGCTCTGTACTATATGGAGCATTTTGTTTCCTGGAACTAAATGTAAACGTAAAAGATACAGTAAGTCTGCTGTGACAAAACATGATAACATGTGTGTATCTCCTCTGTGACGTTCATAGGTACGATGGTGGGGGACCATACCCGCTTGGAATTCCACAATATCGAGACCGGAATCATGACGGAGAAACGCTACATCTCCGTCGTCCCGTCCAGTTTCATTGGCCACTTACAGAGCCTCATGTTCAATGGCCTGCTCTACATTGACCTGTGCAAAAATGGCGACATTGATTACTGCGAACTGAAGGCTCGTTTTGGACTGAGGAACATTATCGCTGACCCCGTCACCTTCAAGACCAAGAGCAGCTACCTGAGCCTGGCCACGCTCCAGGCCTACACCTCCATGCACCTCTTCTTCCAGTTCAAGACCACCTCAGCTGACGGCTTCATTCTTTTCAACAGCGGCGACGGCAATGACTTCATTGCAGTTGAGCTGGTCAAGGGGTAAGTGGAAGAGATCACATCGTTTATACCGGGCATCTCAGCTCAAGCTTGAAAGCTTGACCTAACATGTGGACATGAAAAAAAAGTGTCCATTCTGCTACTCACCCTCTCTTCCCAAGACCTGGTCTCCTCCTTATTGGTGAAACACAACCTTTGTAATGGTTAGGGCTGGAAGGAGGAGAAATTCATTAGTTTATTTAAAGATCTTCCAATAGCTCAATCCTATCAGACTTTTTACTATGAAATATAATCCTTTAAACCTCTAGGGAAAAAGGTCATTTTTACAAAAATGACCTTTTTTTTTTTTTTTTTTTTTTTTTTTTTTTTTGCAAAAAGAGGATAGAGTGTATATCCTCTATATAGTGCCCCCCAGGCAGTGCTTTACCCAACCACCAGATCTATAGGAAGGAATGAAATACAGATATTTTCAGCACTGCCATTAGCCCATATATGTGCAATTTTTTAAAAAGATTTTATTTATTTATTTGACAGAGAGAGATCACAAGTAGGCAGAGAGGCAGGCAGAGACAGAGAGAGGGGGAAGAAGGCTCCCCACTGAGCAGAGAGCCCAATGCCGGGCCTGATCCCAGAACCCTGGTATCATGACCCGAGCCGAAGGCAGAGGCTTTAATCCACTGAGCCACCCAGGTGCCCCTATATGCTCAGTTTTAAACGCTGTTCTTTCTGCAAGATATTTTACTACCATGTGTTGGAAAATAATAAAAACAAAAACTAGAACAAACCCCCCAAAACCAGATCCACAATCCACTGATTTTTTTTTAAATGCCGCCCCCTAGTGGTTGGGGATGTACCACCTGTACTACTTTTGTGGCTCTGGATTTTTAGATCGTGGGAAAGAAGTGAACCTTGTAAGTGTGGAATTAAAGTGAAGTCTGACAGAACAGGCTGTGACTCTTCTTGGAATCCTAGATCAAACCGTAATTATTCCTGCACGATGCCAGCTTGGCGTGGGGGACGGGAAGCCCTCAGGCTCCATTATCTGCACGTTGCTGTTCACCTACTTGAGGGGATCTCCACTCATGGGGTGGTGGTTGTTACTCACAGGTACATACACTACGTGTTTGACCTTGGGAATGGTCCCAACGTGATCAAAGGCAACAGTGACCGCCCCCTGAATGACAACCAGTGGCACAATGTCGTCATCACCCGGGACAACAGTAACACCCACAGCTTGAAAGTGGACACTAAGGTGGTCACTCAGGTTATCAACGGGGCCAAAAATCTGGATTTGAAAGGTAAACCTTGTAAAGTAGTTTATCCTTTGTAGAGCAGTTCTTTCTGGTTTTTGTTTGTTTGTTTTGTTTTTAAGATTTATTTATTAATTTGAGAGTGAGAATGTGCATGTGTAGGGGGAATGGCGCAGAGGGAGAGAATCCCATGCAGATTCCCTGCTGAGCGCGGAGTCCAACACCACGCTCCATGTCATGGATCCCGAGATCATGACTCTGAGATCATGAACCTGAGATCACAGACTGAGCCGAAACCAAAGGTCAGACGTTTAACTGACTGAGCCACCCAGGCCCCTTTAGATCATGTCTTACAACCGAAGGGCTGTTCGCAGAGACAAACTGCGGGTTAGGGGCGCCAGGCATATTTGAGACCTCATGCATATCCTATTTTAACAACATTGAATGATACCAAAATGCAGTTTTTACTTAAGTCGCTCCCCGAGGGATGGTTCATCTTCTCTGTAAATCTTGGGCATGCAGGGGCTGAGTGTGAGGTGACAGATGTCAGCATACGGGGACGTCCTAATACAGAGGAGGTGGTGCAGTTTTGAAATCTCAGCTGAATCACTTACTGCCTGGGTGACTTTGGTAAAATTTCTTAGCCTTGTTCAGCTTCTCTATACTTTTTTGCAAAATGAGGACAATAATTGTTACTACCTTTATGGGCTGTTACGAGTTTTGATGGGATAATGTCTGTAAAATCCTCCACATAGTATTGGTAACAAGCCCATAAAAAGCACTAGGTAAATGGTTGTTTTGTTGGAAATCTTGTTAATCTTTACTTCTTCATAAAATGGGAACAGTATCTACCTCATGGACTGAATATGGCAATGAAAATTTGTGAGATGGCACGTAGAAAATGAATGACACAAGCAATGTGAGTTTCTTCTTTCTACACTATAGGGACTCTGGTAATTAGTTGTTTGTGCCATTTCCCTTCTTCTCCCCCAGCTCTGTCACCATTACCTATGAGATCGTTTACTGTGCCTTGGCTCTAGCTGAGTCTGGTTTCCCTACCCTTTACTCATCGGCTCTCGCTACTTGCTTTCCCATCCAGGTGACCTCTACATGGCAGGTCTGGCCCAAGGCATGTATAGCAACCTTCCCAAGCTGGTGGCTTCCCGGGATGGCTTCCAGGGCTGTCTGGCATCTGTGGATTTGAACGGGCGTCTGCCAGACCTCATCAACGATGCCCTCCATCGGAGTGGACAGATCGAGCGTGGCTGCGAAGGTACAGCCTTTTTACTTGTTAAGCCACAGCCTGGACGCAAGCACCAGGCCTCTTTGCTCCCTCTGCCAGTGCCTCCTTACTGTTTCCCAGTCCTCTCTCCTTCCCATTTGCCATCTGACATTGCATCATCATTGGTGTCCTCCTGTCTCTGGTTCAGTATGTCAAGACATGGGCCACAGATGTTGGCAGATGTCTTTCCGGTATCACATACTTGCCAGTAGAGGACCTTCCCTGACGTTGACATCAGACTCTTCCTGACTTGTACCTTTGCTTCCAGCATGGCTGAAAGGGCAGTCGGGGTTTTTATTCATATTTTTATACATCAGGAGGTATACCAGAGCCTTTTATGTGGGTGTCACCATGAATGAAATAATGTAAGAACTACTGCATCATTTAATGCAAACACAGCAGGTGGTAGGAAAATGATGTCAGAATGCCATGATGAGGGAAGGGAATTGACATTTATTGAGTAGTTACTAAATGTCAGGCGTTCTTAGGCATTTCATCAGTGTGACGTCATGAAACAGCATGGGTGTTGATGTTAGAAAGACTTGGATTTAGATCCAGGTAGTAACTCTTGTTCACTGTGTGACATTTGGAAAGTCACTCAACCTCTCTGAGCTCTATCCTCCTCAACTGCAAAGTGGGGCAATAAAACTTGCCTCGGAAGGTAAGCTGTGTAAATCAGAGCTGTATGTAAAATGCCTGGTAGGAACGTGGTAGGTACTCAATAAACAGTAAGATTATCCTTTACAAATGTGATCTTATGGGAGACATCTAATAACATTGCCTGCCCATCAGTGTCGCACAACGTCAGCCCGTTGCGTAGATGATCTTCTGTCTCTTAAGCTACGATCTGAATTTTACAGGTCTTCTTGAGCCCAGGTTTTACAACAAAAACCATCTAGTTTAGCCAGCAGAGGGCAGCAGTGAGCCGTTTTCAGGCTTTCCCCTGGGGCCTGGGTAGGTCAAGCCCGTGACCCTTCCCTAGCTTGGAAGTCAAAGGTGTCTGACCAGTCCGCAGAATCTCTGCATTCCTTTGTCTGGTTGAGCCTCATGGTCCTCTGTGCAATTTACCCGTTTCGTTTTTTTCTATCCCATTGATTTACTGCACCCCTAAGTATTTAACTTCACGTTTTGCCCCTGTTCTTGACCAACTTTCACCTGGGTTCGCTTGCACATTTTTATAAAGGCTTCCTGGCAGCTTCACAAGCTGATGTGCAGTGTGGAAGTCATTTCCCTTTGCCTAAGAGTCAGCTTCCCACCCACAGGGACTAGAAGTAAGACTGGTTGTTCCCGTAAGCCACTCCAGTTTGCCTTTAACCGGGAGTCTGTCTTCAACCAGTGGGCCAGATAGGGTCTGTGTGTCTGTGTACATGGGAGGACTGGAGGCTCCAAATCAGCGTTCACTTAAAGGAGCCGCTTTGCTTTCTTTTCCTGGAAATGCACTCTGTCGTTCAAATCAAGAAGTTTTGTCTCCTTGGCTTGCTCTTACTTCTCTCAGGCATTGAGGGTGATGCTGAAATAAATGTAACATGTGGGAATTGAATCGAATATCTCCGTTTCAAAGATTGTGGAAAGACAGAAATTCCAGTTATCCTGCAGTAATTAATCAGATTGAGTTAAAACTCAAAAGCATGCGTTAAAAAAGCATGAAGTATTCTTCAGATGTGAAATATTCTTATCATGTCATCCGTTTTCCAGATTTACAAATTAATGGGAATTACCCATTTAACTCTATAGCCATGTTGCTTGATAGAAATATAATGTGAGTCACGTATGTAATTTCAAATCTCCTAGTATACTAGCTACATGTAACAAAGATAGAAAGGAACACGTAAAGTTAATTTTCATTTTACATTTCACTAAACCACGTATATCCAAAATATTATCATTTCAGCATGCAATGATATAAAATTATCAACAAAACATTTCACGTTCTTTTTTTTCACGCTAAGCCTTTAGAACTGAGTGTGTGTTTTGTACTCGTAGCATACCTCAATTCAGACTGTATACCTTTCTGGTCTCAGGAGCTGCACGGGTCTGTGGCCTGCTCCATCAGAAGCAGAGTTCTACAGAAAATTAAAAGTTGGGCTGTAAGAGCTAGAACTGTTGGAGATAGAACTTCAGAAGAGGGGATTATGGAGTCCACTTAAGAGAACTTGAAGAGAAGCAGTGAGAGCATTAGCACAAGGAAATTACCCATCAGATTGGGGAAAATGGTCCCATCTCTACCTCCCTCTCTGTGTGCGGCTTGGCGTGACTCATCACATGCATTATAGAGGGGTCCGACCTTGCTCTGAGTATGGGTGATTGTTCAGCCCCGGATATTGGAACTTGATGCTTCTTCCATCCAAATCTATGGCGAGTCCCATGAGCCTAATAACCGTGCACTCTATTGCCATGGAGATAATTGCGATGATTACCCATGGAGCATTATGACCGCCCCACTGGGTGGGATGAAGTGGAGGACGAGTGAGGAGGGAAGGAGGTCCTTGTTTATTGTACACAGATGACTTGGATAATTAGCCTAAGTGGCCAGGAAAAATGGCCAAAAACTGGGTTAAGGCATAAATTAGTGTCATTGGAAGTTTACACCATGTGAATAAGCCCTTATAAGAGATCCCGGGAGCCTTTTAGGGCTCTGTGGAAATGAAGCTGAAGTAGATGGCGAGGAGGGAAATGAGGAGCACAGAACCTTCGAGAGACTGCAAACAGGTGTCCTTCTCATTCTGAATCTCTGTACATAGTATGGGACCCTCAAGAAGGCCTTTGAGTATTGTGCGGGATGGAAATCCCGGGAAATAGAATACATTTCCCGATTTATCATTTCTATATATAGAATAATGGACAGGTAGGGAATGAGGACCCATTACCAAAAACTAAGAGGTACATCCCTTCGAGATGGTAAATGTGTTCTATTCTCGCTATCTGGGGTACACAGGCCAGGATGTATCATATGTTCTTATCAGAGTTATTGATGACGATATTTCAAGATCTCCAAGTAGTAAATGTACTACTTTCCCTCTCCTATCGAAGGGCAAAGAGTCCAAAATTATTTTAAAAATGTATTAATCTATGACTTTGTCTCCCAATTGTTTATACTAAGAAAGAAAGAAAGAAAGAAAGAAAGAAAGAAAGAAAGAAAAAACTTCCAACCATGTTCTAATTTTTATGCAGAGTATAATAACGTCAGAAATTAAGCACAATTTCTGGACAACTTAGCCAACATCTAGCTGTGACCGGCAACTTCTCAGTTGGGCTAGGGATTTTGAAATGCTGTCTGGTTCTATTCTCAGCTGGTAAATATCTCTTTCTGTCTTGAGGCCAGCTTTGCTACAGAGACCAAGGCATGGGTTGGCTGGAAACGCGATTCCGCAATTGCAGATGGTACCCATCTGAGAGAAACACACGTGCTTCATTTCGAGACTGGCATGAATAAATAAAAAGGACACTGGTTTGGTGCCTTTTTGCTCACAGCCATTTGGGTTTGGCTTCATTGTTACCAATCAAACAAATTGAGCTTTCTGGAGTTCCCAAATCATGTTGACGCACAGACACAGTTCGAGTGCCACGTTCCCTGGTGGCATTTTCAGGGGGTTCCCAGGAAGGCTCCCAAGCGACTGACTCTTCCCTCTTTAACTCCTAGATGTGCAGAATTATTCTTTTGCGGGCTTGGTCTAGCTGTGCACACGTGTCTTTCAGTCTGGCAACGCACTCTTCCTTATTTCTTGATGCTTATCCTGACTCACGGAGAATCATTTTCCTGGACCACGTGCCTTGGGGTTGGCTGTGTGGATGCGGGAGGGCTCTTGTTACCCCTGCTTGTGCTTTGTCAAGTCCAGTGTTTTCCTGCCCCCGCTCTGCTGACGTGGCTCTGACGAGGTCTGCTCTGCCCGGGTCCCTGCATCCCCCATCTGTGCTGTCTCTGGAGAGCCCATAGAGCATTTGAAGTGTTTGAGCGATGTTGGTTATGCCGATTGTTATTTTCATTTCTGTAATGTTACCCTGGTTGACTCCACCTCTTACTAACCTCTGGTTATTGTTTTCACCTTTTCTGTTCTTCTGCTAACAAAGTTGTGTTGACCAAAGCTGACCTGCAAGGTAGAGAAGGTTCTTGCTCCCATTACCACTGGACGGAAAGATGCCCTGTGTCATCCTTGGCATCTTTTTCTTAAGGGCCTCCAAGCTGTCACACCTCTTGGACAGCATCAGTTTTGGGGAGGGGGCTGAACCCTGTGTTCTTTAGAAACAGCGGCAAGAAACCCAGATCAGTGAATACAAAATAGCAAATGCTGAGACCTTTTAGGGATGGGACCATGAGGATGTCCGCGTCCCATACTGTGACACCTCCCAAGCCTACCAACCCACTTTTGGAAGCGATTCAGGCCTCTGCACATAGTTGCCGTGGATGGGCTGGCTCTTTTTAATTTATTCACCACAGAGGAAGACTATAGTTGGAAAGAGAAAAAGAAAGAAAAAAAAAAAAGATCAGTTGAGTTCTTAATTTATTATTTTCTGGGTCAGGGAGGTCACTTCTCAGGACTTTTGAGTGCTTGGGCTTTATGAATGAGAAGGGCATTTTCTCTTAACTCATTTTAAAGGAATATTTTTAGGCATTTGGGAGATATTAATGTCATTAAAATGTTCTAGAGATTTATGTTTCCTATTGGGGATTTTGGCTGAGCACTTTAAGTTCCTGTTGTGTGATCTAAAGGAAAAAGTACTCTTGGGGAAGAAGAGGATCTGTCGGTTTTATCCTGAATTCACTTTCAAATGCCTGCCTGGTAGATGTCCGTGAGTCTCTACCACAGACCCTGCTCCTTCTACCAGCCAAAGAGGCACCAAGCAGGGTCTGTAATGGGCCACTGGTCTTATTGTGTCAGGCTACCTGACTCAGAATAGCAGGCCAAGAAGGCAGTTTGGGCATCTTTTGGCTGATAGTTGCGTAGAGGATTGAGCTTTGGATGGCTTCTGGGAGTTTGCAACCAGCAAACATTGTTGAAAGCGGTTAAGAGCAGGGTAGCTTTAAAAGCACTACGTTTCCCCTAAATTACCATTGACTTTGCTGCGACTTGCTGTACGTCACGTAGGTAACCAGTACAGGTATCCATGTCTTGGGCAGACCTCAACTACATGACGTCTCTCTCTAGTCACTCTCCTGTAACTTTTTTCTCCATCCTTTCTTAGCAGATTCACATATATGCTGATGTATAATAAAATTAATTCAAAAGAATAGTGGATTAGTATTTTGACGTCCAAGGTAGCTATACAATAGATTTCAATTTTTTTTTCTTTCAATTTCAAAGAGTGTCAGGGGCCTTTTGGTAATACTGAAGGCTGTTGTTTTTCAGGAACTTTGCTCCATTGTCAAAATAGGGCTACTGCATGTCACTCTGTAACTGGAGGGGGGGAGGGTAGGATTTGATCTATAAGAAGAGAGAATCCAAGGATATCAAACCTTATTGTGATCAGTTTTTATTAGATCAAACTAGAGAATGACATCTCCTCTCAGACTTTGTTCCTCATGGTAAGATCTAGCTGGATTTTGAATCCCCAGGACCTAGCATAGGCCTTTTCACATAGGGGCTCCCCAAGCAACAAAATGATCTTAAAGTTACCTTCCAAAGGAAAAATGGTCTGTAGGCATCATACAGAGTGCTGGTCGATTTCTATGTGTCTTGTAAAATTATTGGCTGAAATCTAGTACAGATTTAGGAATATAATAGTTTGGAATATCTTAACTTTGCCATTTATAGAATCAGCCAAGTCATCAGAATGGTTTTTATGTTGTTACTGCCTTGACTGAAACTCCCTTCCACTCTTGTAATGACTAGAGAGTCTCTGTTTGTGACAAGAGCTGTTACTCTTGGTCATTATTTTGGGTCATCTTACTCGTTCCCCATATTGTGTGAAAGACCTTTAGGATGCAAATTCCTTCACTTTTTATTCTCCTGATATTGGGGTTTGGACCATTACTCATATCGGCTTTTTCAGCTGCAACCTGTGGGCACAGATAGTATGAATTACCATAAGGGTGAAGGGCAGTAAAAACATACGAAAAAGAAGTGAGACAGTTTGAAATGTAAAGGTAAGTGGTATTCAGAAAGAACTATAATAGTGGGCTCTAGAAAGTGGCCTGATGAATCTGGAAAGTCAATAGCTTGAGTCCTCTTATCATTGTGTTTGGGGTATGGTTTGTTATTTATTTATTTGTTTACTTACTTACTTAACTACTTACTTACTTACTTATTTGAACTTCTCCAGTGGTTGTGTTGTTCAGTTTTAATGGTAACTCAGCTATTCCTATCTGTCAGGCACCCAGCTAGGCACTGGGATAATAGGTGTGATACTGTCTGACCACACATGAGTCAGCAGGGGATCGCCCAGTGTGGACAGTGCAGAGTGAACACTGCTTTTCTAGAATGGAGAAGGAGCACACAGCGTGAGCAGGGAGGAGGCCTGCTGGGCTGTGCCGGGTGGTCATGGTAGGAGCTCAGGGGATATTTCTCAGGCAGGGTTTGAATTGAGTTGGAAGGATGACATATTTGAGGTACATGAGACACGGAAGCACATTGGAGAGCTTGGGCAGTCTGAGACCAACACGAAGCTCGGGTTGGTTGAAATAGCGCGTGTATGGGGAAGTGATCAAAGACGAAGCTGGGAGCCGTAGGATGGAGGTCGACCATGACAGCGTGTTCATGTGAGGAGTCGGGCATTTCCCTGAGGGCACTGTGAGGAGGACAGAGACTCGGCTAGCTCTTCATTTTATGGAGATCACTCTGACACCAGGTGGAGAATAGAAAGGAAGGACAGGAACTGGAAATGGAGAACAGAGTTTGGAGGGAAGTAGCATATTCCAAGGTTGAGGGAAGAGGCTTGAAACTCCCTCCCAGATGAGACCTCTGAGGAATGGCCTTTTTCTCCTGATTATTTCCCTTCCACCCCAACTGTATTACTCTGTTTCATATAGCAGGTACATTTACACATGATGATGAAAGGTGTGAAGGAAGAACTTCATGGATGGCCCTAGGTCAGGCCAGACTTTGCCTCCTTCCAGGTGAGGAGTGGGAGTAGGGGCTCCGTGGAGGCACACAGGGTGGGAAGTGTTACCCTGCTGAGAAGTACAGCCCCTTGAATCACAGGGTCCCTTGAAGAGAGTGACAATATCGAGGGACATTTTGGAAGCTATTTTAGAAATCCTTTTTATTGTAAGAGGGGTTTTCCTGGAGAGATCCCCTAAAAAGCTGTCTAATAAGGAAAGAGCTGTATGACTATCAGAGAAACATTAAGTTAGACCTGTTGAGAATGAAGCAGATGAGTTATACGCTCTAGAAAAAAACTAAGAATAGCTTTTTATTGGGTTAGATGATTAATAAGAATATGTTCTCTCCACTTTCCACTGTAATTCTCCTAAATAGGTCCCCTCTCTGGAGTTGAATGGCTCTTTTTTAGAAATGTAATTTGTTCTTCTGCCCAGATGGTGGAAAGGTGGAGTGGGTCAGGGGGAGAACCAAGGATTGATTAGATCTGGTTCTGAATGCTTTGTATCTTGAGGAAGTCAGTGAATGTACTGGGTTTGGATGCCTTAACGTGAAGACCCTTTCAAGTACTTTTAGATAAGAGTTGCCATCAAATACTTCTAAGGGGAATTTTCATTCTGCAACTTTTTTTTACTGTGAAGAATATGGTTTCCCACTTAATTTTCTCCAAAGCTAGTACATTCTCCATTGTATTTTATGTAAAAAAATATATATATGTGGCATTTGGCCCAATAGAAATCAGTCTCTCAGAAATGATATGCATTATGAGAAATAATGGAGATGGGAATTCAATAGAACTTCCCCCAAAGATTTTGCTTTTTTCCCCTCAGCACTGTCTGCTGAGGGGTTTCTTACAAGAGTGTGCATTTGTGACCTACTACCTTAATGTGTCTTGTTTCTGGACTCCTGTTCAACTATACCCTAACTAAAATACAGAGAACATGATTTTCCTCCCCAACAGAGTTGATAATACCCTTAATTGAGGGTTAACTTAGTTTAAGCACAGGCTGAGGAGTTGGTATATTGTGTCTCCCTCATGACCATGACCTTGCCACCTCAAGATGACTTTATGGGCTTTACATACGTTATCTCATTTAATCCTCACATCGTGTGAGGTACCAACAATTTCTGTCCCCATTATACAAACTCAGGTACAGAAAATTTAAGTGGCTAGCCTAAGGTCACATTGCTAGTAAGTGGTAAAGCTGAGTTTTAAAGCCTATGACCTCTTCTCTACTGTGGCATATGGTCAAGTCTGGACTTGTCTATTTCCAAAGCAGAGGCACTACCCAGGTGACCAGAGGTTATCTGAGAACATCCTCTAGATGGCTTTATGGTAGATGGTGTTTATGTCAATACGATTTTACTAAATTCTAGATGATAGTTGCACAATGTTCTTTAAAACAAACTATTTTTAAAATTAGCTGTCTTTTCATTGAGCATGCCCTTTGAAACCTCTTTGCTCTCTTTTTAAAAAATGCCCTCTACTACCCCAAAGGACCGCTACATCAGTGTAGAAAAAGAAGGAAAACCAGAACAGGAGGGCTCAGTTTACATTTTTCTGAGGCAGCATTGACTTTTTGATAAGCTGTTCATGATCTTAAAAAGGAGAAATGATCTGATCATTGTGACCTTTCAGCACTCTGTGAAAATAGGGTAGGTTGAGCGAGAAGGTGATATGATGCTAGCCATTCTCATTCCTTCACCAATAACCCAACAGGGGCAGGCATTAGGGGTGGCACTAATGCCACCCCTCCATTGTCATGCAAGTGTCACGTGTATAAATCACTTTACTCACAAAGTGTGCATACTTTGGTGTTCATTGACCATCAAGGGCAGTGCTGTACTAGAATTGGTACCAGCACTGGAGTTTTCAGGAATTTTGCAAGCTGGTTGACGTCATGTAACAGATATTGGCTTGAAATTGGCCATGGTGGGAGTATTTTACACTATGGAAATCAGGTTAGAGAAATGTTACAGATCAGGGTTTTTTTGTTGTTGTTGTTCTGGTTGTTAAATATTTACCTTCGCGGAGCTCATCAAAGGCCATTGGAGATGAAGACTTCATGAGGGCATGTTGGTTTCAACCAATATCCATGCTCACCTTGACTCATTTTATACTCAGTATATGATGAGAGGGCTGGAGTGATTGTGAAGAATAGGAGTGTTCGTGAAACCACCCCAGTGTCTTCAGAATGTTGGATTTTATTATTAATCTTTTTCACTCATCATCCTAACCAAGTGACTTTTTTGAACCTTCATTCAAGGAGAGGAAACTATAAACACCTGAGCATGCTTCCTAAGAACATTGTTGATGCCTTTCTGAGCATTAGGAAGACATAGATCTTGCCTTCTAGACGAAAAAGTAAGATCGTGGGAATACAGCTACTCTTACGTCTTTCTGTCAGTGAAATTTTTAAAAAATATTTTATTTATTTTATTTGAGAGAGAGAATGAGCATGCCCATTCATGAGTGGGGAAGAGGCAGAGGAAGAAGGAAAAACTCCAGCTGACTCCCCACTGAGCAGGGACCCAAGCCCTCTGGACATGGTGCTCCATCTCAGGTCTTGGAGATCATGACCTGAGCTGAAACCAGGAGTGGGACACTTAACCACCTGAGCTACCCAGGTGCCCCTTCCAATGAAATTTTATAATAATATTTAGGACCCTGTTCTCTGGCTTTGCTTAATCTTCTGTAAAGTGTGAATTAGAGCATTCGCTTCTCAGTTAACTCTATATGGAGGACACTTGACACAGTTAAGGATCAGTGCTTTCTTATTTTAAAATTACATAGAAGTGAATTGGGTTTCTGCCAGTTACTAAAGATGAATCTTATGTTGTCTGCAAATGACTATCTTCAGAAAAGGCAAGAGGACCCAAAGCTGTGAATGTAGAGTTACTCTGAGAGCTACAGAAGGATCTTTGCTGCAGGGACCAAGACACAGAGCTAAGTAGGCTATCCCTAATGTCACAGACTACTGCCCCTGAAGCCTCAACACTTGAGTCCTTGTATTTTAGCAGCGGGGCTACAGGTGGCTCAGGAAGCTAGTAAGGGTCTTGCACACATATGTACACGCATGCATACATATATCTGTATGAATTCATCTTCCTTTTTCTATTTTTTCCTTCCTTCCCACTCCATGACTTCTCACTCCTTCTTCCTCTATGAAACAAGGTGAATATTTTTTTAAAGATTTATTTATTTATTTGACAGACAGAGATTACAAGTAGGCAGAGAGGCAGGCAGAAAGAGAGAGAAAGAGGAGAAAGCAGGCTCCTTGCTAAGCAGAGAGCCTGATGTGGGACTCGATCCTAGGACTCTGGGATCATGACCTGAGCTGAAGACAGAGGCTTTAACCCACTGAGTCACCCAGGCGCCTCTGCCATGTAAATTTTAAAAATGTGAAAGTGGAAAGGTTTATATACATATCAGGAGTGGAAAGTCAAGTTGTAGATGGCTCTGCAGAGCTCTCTGGAGAGTCCCTGGCAGCCCTCACAGGGCTCCTCCCACTGTGGCTGTGCTTGGGAGGGATGGACAAGCCCTTTGGTTGGCACAGGGGTCGGTTGTGATGAAGCTTCCCCATTCAGGGTTCATGCACGGCTTCCGAATCCTTTGACAAACACCTCCTGCTTTGCAATTAAAGACGATGAGTGTTATTAAGCCAGCCTTGCCCTGTGCCTATTACTAGGCTACCAGCCTTGACCCTTTAGGATAAATGGCTATAGGGCATCAAAACAGATGTTCTCCCCTGGTCACCAAGCCCACCCCACCCCCAGCTGGTGCTGGTTTAGCAACATTTACTAAATTTGAGACATAGGCTTGGTTGAGTCCTACTTGGGCACTAACAGAGGGAAAATACACTCTTCTAGAACTGCAAGTCATAAAAGATAGTCTGTCAACTTTTGATTTCCTAGACCGTGAAGAGGAGTTGACCGAATCTGTTTGCATGTACCCTGAGGTGGGTTTTAGCAATAACAGGCATGAAATGACTGTCTGGGACAGTACTTGAAGAGAAAAAAAAATCCCAAATTCAAGCAGAGTGGTGGGGAGTTTGTGGCATCTCTCAGAGGTATCATCTGAGAAAGAAAAGACACAACGTGATGCTTTTCTGTGAACTAAAAACAGAGCAGGGAGTTAGAAACCAAAGTACCACCATCACTGAGGACTTGTTTAGTCTTTTCTTACACACTTCTGTTGCCTTGTCACTTCCCTGCTAGACAAAAAAAAGTTACCATCTTGTCTCAAAAAGACTATGTGGCTGTTTCAGTGAGGATTGGTTACATAGCAAATGCAAAAGTCGTATACACGATCTGTATACAAGGGTTTCTGAAAGGTTTAGTGCACTTTTAACTTTTTTTTTTTTAATTTTATTTATTTATTTGACAGACAGAGATCGCAAGTAGGCAGAGAGGCAGGCAGAGAGAGAGGAAGGGAAGCAGGCTCCTCGCTGAGCAGGTAACCTGATGCAGGGCTCGATCCCAGGACCCTGAGATCATGACCTGAGCTGACGGCAGTGGGCTTTAACCCACTGAGCCACCCAGGCGCCCCTGCACTTTTAAGTTATTAATAATAATTTTAAAAACCTTTTAAGTATATAATTCTAAAGGTTTATGTTATCTTAGAATTGTTATAATTTTCATTTGATGAGGAAGAATGTTTTAGACAAACGTATTATTACGTTCTTAGGAGTGCCTTATATTTATATGTATTTGATACAGATTTTTGTTCTGGTGTTATATATAAGCAGATAAAACTAGATCTTCCTCTTAATTTTTTACTGAATGTTGAATCGAAGAAATCAAAAGAAAGTCATCTTTCTCTGATTATAGATTAGAGATACCTTATTTAAATTGCTCTTGCTAATCCAGTGGTCACACACACACACACACACACACACACACACTCTCTCGCTCTCCCTGTATGGTTTACCCATATTCATAGAGGTTAGATGGCTCAGCTGTTGAGTTAGCAAGCCTGGGTTTGAGATCTCACCTACTACTTATAATGGGGGCTTCACAAAAAATATCACGTAACTCTCTGGCTCAGTGTACTACTCTGAAACCCTTGCCTTCCGACTTGATCATCAGTCAAAAAAATCCTTTATTTTTAAAGTTCTGGGTTATTTTAAAGTTCTTCCTTGAGAAAATTATTCCTGTTTTCTGATTCCCTAACACCCTTAATTGTAATTGCTTTGTCATGTGTTTATGAAGATTGAGTTAATATCTGAAAGGTACTTAGTACAGTGTCTGGTAGATGATAAGTGCTATGTAAATCCCTTGGTTTGTTATTGTTATATCATCTTTAGACAGGATCATTTTACATCAATGAGGCACCTTTAGAAGTATTATTGAAGATTTTCTTTTTTTTCTTTTTTGGGGGTAGTTTGGCATGTTTCTCTAATTTCTTTCTCTCCTTAGTTTTGGAGACACTGCTATCTGAGAAATAGACAAATATAAAATATCCGTTCAGGAAAGGATGTACTTAAATACATATATTATCATCTAGGAAGCTTTTTAGGCTCTAACGCCAACACTTAATCATTCAGCTGTTTATACTGTCCCTGGACACTGGGGACACAGAAGAGTTCTTATCTCAATATCTGGTAAGATTGTCCAAATCTAATAGTTAAGTTAGGGGAGGGAATATGGCCAATTAAATCCTACCACCATCAATACCTCCCCCAAAAAAGTGATTCCAAGTTGAAAATTGTTTGCAGGAAGTGATATTGATAAATTTTATGGGTAAATTGTTAGGAATACCACTTGGCTTTAAGTGATAAAAGAATGACTTCATTTTGGGGGGGGGGTTTGGTTCTCTTGTTCTTTTTTCATTTAGCAACATTTTCTGAGCTCTTATTTTATACCAAATACTTTATCAGAAGTTAGAGCTATAGAGGTGCCTGGGTGGCTCAGTGGGTTAAAGCCTCTGCCTTCTGCTCAGGTCATGATCTCAGGGTCCTGGGATCGAGCCCTGCATCGCATCGGGCTCTCTGCTCAGCAGGGAGCCTGCTTCCTCCTCTCTCTCTGCCTTCCTCTCTGCCTACTTGTGATATCTGTCAAGTAAATAATAAAAAAAAAAAATCTTAAAAAAAAAAAAAGAGCTATAAAGTTGAGAAGAGCAGATAAGACTTCTGCCCTCACAGGGCTTTTATTCCAATAGGATGAGACAAACAATAAACATTTTTTTTTTCTCTAAAGATTTTATTTATTCATTTGACAGAGAGAGATCACAAGAGCCCGATGCGGGACTCGATCCCAGGACCCTGAGATCATGACCCGAGCCGAAGGCAGCAGCCTAACCCACTGAGCCACCCAGGCACCCACAAACAATAAACATTTTAATAAATGACTTAGTTCTAGGCACTGCATTGTTGAGTTAAATCAAGAAGGAGCTATGATGGAGAACACAGGAAATGCTGGTGGGGACCGCCTGAAATAGGAGGGTCTGAAGAAAGCCCACCTTAAGCCTGAAACTTAAACAGAATAAGAATGGACCAATCATTTGATAATCTGCAGATAGGACATTTCAGGCTGTAGGTAGAACAAGAGCAGAGGACCTTGAAGGTAGATGGTCTTGAAGTGTACGAGCAGAGGTCCTGGAAGGTGAAAAGGCCTCAGAACCACCCAGAGGGCTTATCACCCCTCTGATTCCTGAGACCTGTCCCGGGCCAGTAGGTCTGGGCGGAGCCTGAAAAGGCACCTTTGTCCTGAGCTCCCAGGTGCTGCTGCTGCTGTGGGGCCCACCAGGTGAGCACCACTGGGGTCGGGAGGGAGTGAAAGGATGAAAGGATGGCTGCAGCGCTGTGAGCTGGGGGCCACGAGTGGGACATGCTGCTGGAGGAGGAGGCAGGGCTCCGAGGATCTCAGCCTCAGTAACAAGTGCGAGTTTAGTGTCAGATCTATGAGGAGTCGTTGCAGGTTCAAGCCCCGCCTTGCCACAGCCGCTCTTGTTCTGAGGTGATTACAATGTAGATGATTTTTGGTCTTTTTTTTTTTTTTTAAGATTTTATTTATTTATTTGACAGACAGAGATCACAAGTAGGCAGAGAGGCAGGCAGAGAGAGAGGGAAGCAGGCTCCCTGCCAAGCAGAGAGCCCGATGTGGGGCTCAATCCCAGGACCCTGAGATTATAACTGGAGCCAAAGGCAGAGGCTCAACCCACTGAGCCACCCAGGCGCCCCGACGGTCTTTGGTCTTTGAGGACTATCTGATTCTGCATGGCACTTGCCCCCATAATGCATGTGCAACAAATTCTCCGCTTTGTGGAGCAGAGTCACCCATGCTCAGGTTTCAACAGTAGGAGACATAGGCAGATGGGGGTTCAGATAGCTCAACACTGACTGAAACACATTCTCTGTATCTGGCACAGAACATTGAACCCAGCAAGGACATAATCAAAGCATATTTGTGATATCTAGCAGCAGGCAGCATTCTGTCTTTTGGGGACAATACTGAAAAAATATGAAACAATTAGAGGCTTCTATAAGCAGAGGACATCACCATGTGTAATAAAGTGTTCAACTGAATATTACCCTATGTAAATGTTAATGATGCAGATAATAAATGTCATGGCCACTAAGAAGTGGGAGAATTGTTCGAAGTTACTAGGGAACGCTTTATACAGGGGAGGCCTTTGAGCTGGTCCTTAGAAAATGGTGAGCATTTGCCAAGTTAAAGGGGAAGGGAAAAGCATAGAAAAGCCTTGGTCTCAGATTCAATTAACATTCAAGGGATTATTGTGTTTTCCCCAAGTTTTTGCCGGTTCTACTGCCTTTCAGGGGAAAGCCTTACATGTGTTTCTGGTTCCTGAGTACAATTGAATTACTAGTCCATTGTCTGCTAAGAGCTGTTTGGTCAGGGAGCCCTGGGGACTTCTCAGAAACTTTTATCCTTTGAAAGAAGCTGTCCTGATTTGCCGTTGTTAATGAAACTTGTACTACACAATGCTCAAGTTTAAGACCCACTGAGAGCATGACCATGAACCTCCTTTCATCTCCACATGGGGGAACCACATGGCAGATAGGAGCTGCAGAGACCCAGCAGCAGTGCTGCTCCCCCAGTGCTAGTAATTGTCTTGAACTTTCTTATGTCATATACTAATAGCTTTGTATCAGGAGTGACTGTCTGTATTGCTTCTACCCCTCATGAATAAATACAGAATGTCTTGCCACCCAGAAGATAAACCCTTTGTAGTCGTGTGTCTCTTTTGAACATGCATCCCTAGGACTCTGCATGCATACATTTCAATATTCCGTGCCCACGTGAGGCTTTGCTTTGGAAACGGTGAAATACGCGCTTAGTGCGGTGGGTATATTTTTACTCTGTCAAGTGCTTTTTTGCATCAGATCTTGAGTAATATATTTGATGAGTCAAAGGGCTCACCTCCTTTGCTGAGGCTCTCTTGGGAGTTATCTTGAATATTAAGATAGTTCTTATTAGCTCAGATAATTCCAAAGGTGCGGGTTTATCTTTAATCCCAAGGTTAAGGCAGAAGACAGAAATGAAAAAGAGCAAATGGTAAAAGAGAGGCCTCAGGCTGACCTAAAGAGAGATTTTAATGACAACCTGTAAAGTAGAGATCACCAAACTTTTTCAGTTGCTTTCTCATATCCAGAAAAGATTTTGAGGGTGCCTGGGTGGCTCAGTGGGTTAAGCCTTTGCCTTCAGCTCAGGTCATGGTCTCAGGGTCCTGGGATCGAGGCCCGCATCAGGTTGTCTGCCCAGCAGGGAGCCTGCTTCCCCCTCTCTCTCTGCCTGCCTCTGTGCCTGCTTGTGATCTCTCTCTCTCTCTCTCTCTGCCAAATAAATAAATAAAATCTTAAAAAAAAAAAGAAAAGAAAAAAATTTTGAGAATGCCCCCACATAAGTGTAATTATTTCTACATCAGATACTTGTACCACTGTACTTATATATTGTTGACTTATGAAAG
This sequence comes from Enhydra lutris kenyoni, assembly GCF_002288905.1. NCBI lineage: Eukaryota > Metazoa > Chordata > Mammalia > Carnivora > Mustelidae > Enhydra > Enhydra lutris. The sequence continues at coordinate 15,476,212 of NW_019154104.1, read as the reverse complement.
ACACATGAAAATAGAAATAATAAAGAAAAAAATTAAAAGAATGCAATTTCTAATATTTTCTTCCTATCCCTCAAATAATTCTCTTTTGCATCCTCTGGCATATGGACACTGCTTTTCAATACACCCTTCTGTAAACCAATAGCAACAGCACAGTATAATATACTGGTTCTCAAACTCTAGACTGTGTCACAACTTCCTGGAAGCTTGTGAAAACACACATTTTTACCTCTTTCTGAAGTTTCTGATTCAGTAGGTCTGGGGCCCCATCTTTTGCCTTTCTAACCACTTCCCAGGTGATGTTGGTCTGATAAATAACACTTTAAAAACTACTGATGTAGCTAAGAGCATGGTTCCCAGAGATGGTTTACCTAAGTTGGATATCATGGTCCTTTCATTACTGAATGTGTGACCTTGGGTAGATTACTTATATAAGCTTAGTTTTTTTCTTTTTCTTTTTCTTTTGATCTGTGAAATGGGTGATCATAATTACTTACTTCTTAGTGTCACTGGAGAGCATAATGAGGTAATGTAGACAAAGTTCTTAGTACCCAGTACTTACCACCTACAAAATACCAATATATGTTGGCTGCTACATGCTTCTCTTTCTCCTCCCCTAATGTCATCAAACATCTTTTTAATGTCATAAAGTAAACTTTAGGGACTTTTATGCCTTAATTCATAAGAATCATGGGAATAAATTTTTTTGCTTTACCATTATATGTCTAGAAAGACCATATTCCAAATGAAGTGTCTTTCTAGTTGGGTGGTAGAGATGAAGCTCTTTTGAAAAGTCTGCCTAAGAGAACAATGTGCTCAGCCCTCTCCCTTCTGTGTGTAACTGTTGATAGTCTGTGGCTAAGTGTGTATCTCTGTAGTCTTTTGTATATCCTGATTCTTGTTGCATGATCTAGAGATGACATTTTGGGTGGTTGTGGTTTTGAATGTTTTGGGGCATGGGAGTCGCAAAGTCAAGTGCTTGCTTTGAACTTCATTGTGAACACTTGTCTCTCTCCTTTTTTCTTCTCTCCCCCTCTTCGTATGGATTACTAGGACCAAGTACCACCTGCCAGGAAGATTCATGTGCCAACCAGGGGGTCTGCATGCAGCAGTGGGAAGGCTTCACCTGCGACTGCTCCATGACGTCATATTCCGGAAACCAGTGCAATGATCGTGAGTGCAACCTTTTCATACTTGGGAATTTTTTCACTGTTTTGAGGTTTAGAGAAAACTTAAGGAACATAATGTAAAAGGATGGTTCTTCTGAAAGAATTGTAAGCAATTTTCTCCTCCAGAAACTTGGAAAATATAGCACTGGTGCTCTTAATGGAAGAGCAAAGAGATATTACTTGTTCAACATTACTACATGTTTTCCCATTTGCTTACTACATGTGTTTTTTCTTTAGATTAGATTGCCTGTGGCTGAGAAGCAAAAAACAAAAACAAAAACAAAAACAACCCCCCCCACAGCAACAACAAAAACAAAACAAAATCCAGCTCAAGCAATATTTTTGCTCTAAGGAGTTCAGTTTTTCCATAATTAAGTCATCTGGATAACAGTTTTGAGACTCTTCCATTTGTATTGTCTAGAATTTAGAGGTTATTTAAGAAATCTAGGTGTTTTCTCAAAATTCTGAATTTAGAGAATTTCTTAGCTCTTCCAAATGATGAAGACATTCAGAGTTTATTATTTTTTCTAACTAGAAATGTTTAAGGCATTCTCAGGGGCTTTTCAAATATTTGGAAATTCCCTGTAGCTAACTCTGTTGATATCTGTTTGGTTTGTATGTACATAGTCGTTCTGTTTATATATGCATTTCTATTTTGTACATATATTTATAAGTATGTATCTGCATATTCAGTTCATATTGGAAGAGAACCAGTTGTTAATTTTGTCCTCTGGTAATGCTTCTATCAGCTGATTTAATTCTAGAAGACTGATTTCATGAAGATGATTCTAGAGTTGATGGTAGAGATACTTCAGTTCTGTGGGAATCTATAACCTGTGTCTCCACTGCCTTCTTATGTTACTTTCCTAACATGGCTATTTTTAAAGAATAAGCCAACGCCTGAATTTTCTGAATACCTATTCAAAGAGATTTTTTGAAAGCCCTGATATAGTGGGTCCTGCTGATCTTCTGACTTTCTAAATGGTAGGAGTTTATATTGTAATCTGAACTTGTAGCCCGTTGACCTCTTGGTTTTATAAAAAGGTGCGTGGTGTTATCTGAGCAGATACTAAAGTCACAGTATGGTTGCCTAAGTGGGAGTAGGTACTGACTACAATGCCATCTCTATCGTGTTCACTTGGTTTTTCTTGAATCCTTATTTCTCAACTTTTTTGTTTTCGTGTGCATAGTTGCCCCATGTTCTATTTCTCATTTTTTCTCATAGCTTTTTGTCTTTATATGCTCTGTCAGTCTCTTAAGATCTACCTGGAGAAACAGGTGGGAACTGTAACAATGTAGAGATAAACATCTTTGATTCTCATTGATCTAATGTAAGCAGGTACCTCTAGGTCTGTAACATAAAGGACACAGTATCTGCAGAAAGTTTTGGTATCAGATTATTCTTTCCAAGTACTTGGTATTATTGAAAGTCTTATTCCCACACTTATGAGTCAGAAATGCTGTTGTTCCACTTGGAAATAGGCAGTTATGGACCCATCCAGGATATCTGGGCAGTTGTGCTACATGTTCTTTATTCGCCCTCCACTTTGTTTGCATAGGACTCATTGGGAAAGCTTTTTATCCTAAATGGTGGCATAATGCTTCTTTATCCTCCCAAGTTTATTCCATATCATAAATAAATACCACTCCTGGTAGAAAATGGTCAGGATGAAACTGCCCACAGAAAATGCAGAAAGGTAAGTGATTCTAACTGCGGTGGATAGCATGGTCTTCAGAAGGTACGTACACACTTTTCTCTCATTGATATGTTCCTTTTGGCCACCCAGGCCCAGGCACTATTTTCTGCTAAAAATCAACCAGGATTCTTCCTGGATTTCTATGATTTTTTTTTTTTTCTGACTTTGTCAAGAGCAGATGGCATCTCAGTCCAGAATGAAGACGGTTACAGTATCTGACTTGAACAATTTGTCAGTATATAATGAGGTACTAGAGCGGATTGGGAAATGTCAGCTTCCTTTTGTGGCAATACCACGTCATCCTTCAAAGATGCTTCTGAGATATCCAGGCCTAGGTATTATATTATGGATTTTATTCTGTAAACCAGACAGATGAAGGTTTTATTGTAGAAGACCTTGAGCCCAAGTTGTTAAAAGAATCTTCTTGCCTCGTCTCTGGTTGGAGAGCAGACCAGGGCTGGTATGACTAGACGGCTATATGGAAGTGTGAGCAAGTTCATTTTAATTGCAGAATGTAAGGAATAAATAGAGTTCAGATAAATTGGATATAACTGTCATGTGTAGATATGCACTTTTAATGAAATCGACCGCATATATCAGAAATTTAGGTTGCTTAGAATTGTACAATAGATGCCTCTGTATCCCATGATTGACGTTGAAAGTATCGGGGGACTTTTCTTTTGGAATATTTGCTGCCTAAGCAAGCACGGGACTTTTCTTTTGGAAATAGCATCAGAGGCAGTTTGTTCAACCTAAAAATTCAGCCTTACCTGTTTATATCATAGATCATTACTTTCTGTGTGAACCTTGACCTTTAGCGTTGTAATTTGCTACCTTATCTCACAAACGTCTTCAAAATTGAGTTCGCTATTTGATTTTCTCCGGGCCTCTGTTAGCAAATTCTTGGTAGTTTTGCTTGCATCAGGAGAAGAGTCTTTACCTTCGGAGTCACCAAGATTTGAATAAAGCTCATGCTTATCATTGGGAAAGGCTGTGGGGAAAAGTGCAAAGGAAGGGGAACAGATACAATAAGTGAATGGAAGAGGAAAGATGAGCAGGGCTGAGTCTTATATGGAAGAACACAGAGGCCATTCATGATTGCTTTGGTAGCATGTGTGCCGCAGGTGGCCTGCCTTTGACCTAAATAACAGAAATAGAGCATGATGTGATGATTGGAGTGTCAAGGAAATATGGCCTTTACCTGATTTTTAGGAATGGTGTATTCTACAGAAAGTCGCATATATCTAAAATACATTGTATTTCTGACAATGCTGTCATAGGACCCTATGGTTGATTTAAGAGTCTATCTAGTGGCAACAGACTTTTTTGGTGGATGGTTGGGGGAGAAGGTTTGGATCTCTCATTTTCCATGAAGTATTTCTCAGGACAGCAGATTGATCTCAGTTAATGAAAATAAAAAACAAAACAAAACAAAACCCACAATTTCTTAAGGCACGTCCAAGAATAGAAACTAGTTCAATAGGAAAGTGCTAGGTTTTGATATTTTTCAAAATAAAGGGTTCTGTTCAGTTCATCATGTATAGAAAAGTTACTTGTATCTGGGCATGATTTGTAAGTTTCTAAAGAAATGTTTGCGTTTTAGCATTCTCCACATCTTTCCTAGCATTGGTTCCTTCATTCATGACCTTTTGATTTTTCTTGGCTTTTTGCCAAATTGGGTGTTTGCTTGATGATTTTCAGGTGCTGTCACATAGTTGTCACCTCCATGAATAGAGCTTATGTTTAGACACTATATCTCATTTAGTACGAGTAGACCAAGCATGGATGGGTTTAACTTTATTCCATCATTTTCTCTGAGAGCATGGTGGATTGGTAGAGGCAGTGGGTGAATTTCAGATTTCATTTTAGAGAGAGCCATGCAAAGCTGACACAGTGATTGTGAAGGTGTGGCATGTCTTCTCCGTGGCTGGTTACCTTGTGTAAGAGTGGCTCTCTTATACTGGATAGAAACCAAAAGTGATCTGATTGGAAACCCAGGTATAACTGATTTATTACTTGTCTTATGTAGTTTTAAGATAAGATCTTCTACCATTTCATCTAAGAGCAGATTCACAGGGAGTTTCCTCTAGGTGACTTTTAAGGCTGTTCTGAAACCATAATGAACAAAATCATCCCAGAAGTAATTTTGGGTTGATGTAGGATCCCGTGAGATCTAGGAGAGGACACACCAGTAATGTTCTCCAAAGAAAATCTTCAGTTCTTCTGAAAAACTCAAACCAGAGAGGGCTGACTTCTCAGAAGGTGCATACCACCTGAGTTCCAACTTAATGATGGGGCTACATTTTAAGAACAACAGAAGAAATGGAACTCCACACAGTTTCTCATAGGGATATTCTTTTTGGATACTGGGTTCCTACTGGTATTTAAAATCAGGGCCAAGGGCCTGGGAGATTTCAGTGGGTCGCAGCTATCACAACATAGCAAATCCAGTTCCCTTTCCTGTGATGTGGGCAGGGTGACTTATTGTTGAGTCCCTCTCTCCATACCAACACACAATGTTGCACAAAATCCAATGCCACTTGTACATACCCACACCCATACAAAAGCTTTGTCATTCCTGGGGGCTTTGTGAAAACAGCAATTTTAAATACCTTACACCAGTCCTTACCACCACAGCTCTCCCTGAGCATGCATATGACAACGGTAGTGAGTCGCATACAACGTTGAGGTCTCATTATTGCTCCTGGGCCCTGGAGAAGTGAATGTGAAACAGTGTATTTCGTGTGAGTGCTTAAAACACAGCAAGTTGCTGGATTTAGAAATTGGGTGTTTATAAAGGCTTTGTGGGAAAAACAGAAGGAAATAAATGTGGGTCCTCAGCCCACCCTCCGCAGCCAGCGACCTGCGCTACATGGCTGGTCCTACATTGCGGGCTACTTGTTGGAGAAATTGCTAGGTTCACACTGGCATGTTATAATAGATGTTCTTTGCTTGCAACAAATCAATAGCAAGCAGCTGTGCATCGTGCAGACAGTGGAGTGTGAGCGCCTTTTCAGACAGTTTTCTGCTGGAGTGGCTGTTAAGCTGCACTGTTGGCTATTGATTGGCCTTTTGCTTTTTTTTCCTTATTGTGTGGGTTTATTTATTTTTTTAATGTAGGTTGGTGTATTGATTAAAGTTGTTAAAAACACATTTCCCATTCAGGCTTCAGAAAAAATGAGCAATATATGCATTCCTTAGTGTACAAACAAGGAAATAGACATGCGTATGTTCTTTCTGTCCTCTGGATCCACACAGATACACGTTACGAGTCTGTGTTGTTATTTGTACAGCAATAATTTCCAGAGATATCAGACTACGGTGTCTTCATGTTTTCAGTTACGTGTTTAACTCCTACCTCTGTTTCCGGGTTCTGCCCGTCCTACAAATAAGCCATATCTGAGAAGTTTAGTTTTAAATTATTTGTTTGCTGTTTAGAATACTTTGTTATTTCCTCATTCGTTCACTCACCAGACCCTTTTTGCAGATATGATCGTGAATAAGATACACCCCTGTTCGCAAAGACATTAGAGTCTCACAGGGGAAGACACACACGGAAGTGCTTTAGTAGAAATATAAACCACATGTAGTGAGGGCTCATGAAGTAGAGAGGCATCAGTTGTCCCTGGGGTGGAGACTCCATCAAGAAGAGCTGATCTTATTGAGGTTTTTCATGGACCTACGAGTCTTGAAAAATTTCTAAGTAGCTTCTAAGCATATATGGTAAGGAAGAAGACGGGAAAGAAAAGATAGCATCCCAATGAGAGAGAGAGAGAGAGGCAGGCTGCAGCCCAAGCTGACATTCTGGCTGCCTGATTTTGCTTTATGGTGCATTTTATGCATTTTTCAAAGTATAGAAAACATTATTAGATTTTGTCATCTCGTTTAGTAGCATGTCCAATATGGCGCTCGTTTCTTTGGGATTAAACCTCCATGTTGAGTCTTGGATGAGGACTAACAGACCCCAAATCTTTTTTCTTTGAACCACTGTTGGACATTTATCTTGGAAATGTATTTTAACTGAACCCAAATTTTAAAAGAGTTGACTCGTAGTGTATATATATTATTAAATTATAAAAGATAGCACAGCCATTAAGTTAATTAGCTTCAGAATCAAACTACTTTAAATGTCAATGCTTACTCTTAACTGAAATTGAGTTAGTCACTCAGCCCCTTGAAGCTTTGGTACAGCACCAGGAGTGTGATAGAATAGAAGTAGTGATAGTTTTTTTATTTTTTTTGTAACTAATAATATTTGACATTTGTCAAATCTTTTTTTTGTTCCTGACACGCTACTAGGACCTTTATAGAGATGCCATCCCTTTAATCATCCCAAAGTTCCTGTGAAATGCTATTGTCCTGATTTTCACAATGGGGACACTGAGGTCACACAGGAAATAGCTGAGTGAGGACTTGAATCCAAATTTGTCTGATGTGAAAGCTCACATTCTTACTAGATTTGCTACTACTTGCGCCGGGTGTTGTACACAGATAATGAATCATGGAACACTACATCAAAAACCAATGATGAACTGTATGGTGACTAACAGAACATAATAAAAAGAAAAGATTTGTTACTACCTGATAGTCATTAGAAACAATAACAGTGTAATGTTACTAATTACTAGACTGGAGTGGTTAAAATGCCAGGAGGTCAAGTCTTTATAGACAACCCAGTTGCATAGGAATATAGGGTTGCAAAAAAAGAAGCTCTGGTTCTTGATGGTTCATTTTATTATATTCTGGAATTCTGAACCCTTTAGATATCTCTGCCTTATCTCTTACTAAGATAAGACTTTTTAATTAGAATATCTTGAGATATGATAGAATTAGAGTATCTCCCCATATCCCCAAATATTTATATCTTTATTCTCTGTTGATCTGGATCTTCTGATTTCCATGTTTTCCCTTTATTGCAGTCTTTATATATGCCATATAACACAGTGAATGAGACCTCGGATGGGGAGAGGATGGTCTGTGTTGAAATTGTGACTCTGATACTTAATAGTTATACTACTTTGGAATTAATTAATTAAGTCCCCTGTGTCCCCCAAATGTGATGTTTGTAGGTCCTATCTCACAAGAACGCTGTAAAGATAAATTGAATTAATAATCGTGAAGGTCAGGGCATGACACATAGTAGCCTGCGTGGAACTATGAGTTAGTTTTTGATGTAATTTTCAAAAGTTAAAAACTGGACTCACACAAACATAATTTTCATAAAGTTAAAAGCATAACTCACATAAACACAGGATGGATGTGTCCCGGATTTATTTAACTCCTTAGTGAGGAAAACAGTAAGATGGTAAAAACCTAAGCAAGATGGCAAAAGAATATTTGAAGAACTGGATATTTATAGGCATTAAAAAGAATATTAAATATTTGGGTTAAATGTAAAAATGGTGAATGTCTCATGGGGAAAAAGCCCTTAGGCTTGGGTTGTCATCTTTCCTACCAACTGCTATATCTCTACTGAACAAAAATCCACAGGCTAATCATCTTGCAGAGTGTGGATCTCAATTAATAGTAAATTCCAGTGTCAAACACAGGTACATTTTTCCATTGAAGTAAATGCTTCTTGGATGGTATTGTTAAAACTGTGTCTTTCTAGGACACCGTAAGGGCACATGACTCTCTCCTGGCCTTTTTTTTTTTTTTTCTAAATTTTGGATAATTTTTGTTAACAGCAGTATGATCTATTCAATTTCAAGTCCTTTTTGTTACCTTGAATACCTCCATCATACTCAAGTATCTTTTCTTTTTTAGTCATTTAGCTGTGAACAAACACTGTGCTGAATTGTTGTGTCATCCTATCCTCTTAACAACCCTGGAAAGCAGATACTATTATAACCCCAGTTTTACAGATGAGGTAAGTGAGACATGGAAAAGTCACATGATCTGCTCAAGGTCACAAAACCATTAGGCTGGAGGACAAGAATTCAGTTTTATGTGTCTGAGTGCAAAGTCTGAGCACTGGACTACTGATGTCTTCTGAATGCCTCAAGGAAAGCTTCTTCATGAGGACGTCTCAGAATGCTTCATTAGCCATGGAGCTTGGCCACTTCTGCTGCATCAATTACACTCTGATTTTTAGTATCTACATTGTTATTTGGTAGGAGAGACATAGTTTATACTTTTTACTTTGTTTTAAATAAGGGCATCATTGAGGATTGATCTGCTCATGTCATAAGATCAGAAATTCCATCAAAGTGCCATTTTGCAAGTTGGGTAGGTCTGGGCAGGCAGGGGCTGACTCCAGAAAATTCAGGAAGGCTGGAGGAGCAGCCTCGTACCATCAAAGGCAAGATCCAGAAGCTAAGACAGTTAAAGAGAAGCATTCATGAGCCAGCAGGACCTAAGGTAATGGCCAAAGTTATTTCTTTGTGTCTGTTTTTCATTCCTGGACCACAGACATGCACTGTAGCTAACGGGATGTCAGGAGATGGCAGTTGATCCCAGGGTCTTCGAAGAGTAAGGGTGATGGTGCTGGTATTTTGGGGGGGGACAGTTTCATAGATGCGGGTTTTCACTTGTTGCCCTTGGGAATCACTCTTGCTTACAATTTCCCCTGATGTCAAGAAGGGACAATTTTGTATCACAGATCTGTTATGTTGCTGATTTCAATACAAGTGCAGAATCAAAAAAGACTCATCGAGCCAGGATTACTTGCAGGTTTGTTCTGTATAACCCTCCATGGAAATGAGCTGAGACTCACAGATAACATGTTAATTTCTACAAATCTCAGATGACACTTGGACGTACTGCTCAAGGAGAAATAAGTCTCCACCATGCAGGGTCCTGATAGCTTACCAGGGTTGATTAAGAGTTGTTGGAATCTGTGGCTTCACTAATTTTGCTTCAGCCATCTTTAGCATGCTGTATTTGTAGACCGATTTTATTGCCTATGTTTAATTACAGCCCATTTATTTCTGGTGTGCTTGGCTGGCTACTTATTGATAGTGATGGCAATAATCCACTGAGAGCCTATTGGTTCACAGAAGATAATTTTATATTACCTTGTTAGTCACATACAGGTACATTTTTAACGTTTTTTTCAATATAGACTTATAATTTCCTACATTTATTTCTATCTATATTTATTTTAACTTACATGCAAAGGCAAAAAAAATACGTAAACTACTTTATTTTCTCTTGTAAAATAGAGCCAATAAATATAATTTGGTTTCCTTATGTTACTTTTTTCTCTTAACTGTCCCCCCCCAGAGGTATGTGCATTTTTTGATTGAGGTAAAATGTATATTCACCAAAATGTACGGCTCTTAAGTGCATTATGAGAAACGTTTATAGGCGTGTGACTAGCATGCCAGTTGAGATAAAGGACAGTTCCATCTTCCCAGATAATTCCCTTGTGCCCCTGGAGTCCTTCTCTTCTCACAAGCCACTGCTATTTGAATTTTTATCAACATACATGAGCTTTATCCGTTCTTGACTCTATATAAATGGAATCACATACTATGTGATCTTTTCTTTCTGTTCTATCTCCATAGAACGTGTATAAGATTCCCCCATGTCACCGTCATTCTAGCTGCCTTGCCCTCTCCTACCCCTTAGCGCTTCTCATCTGGAGGAATCTGCAGGTGTCCCCCCACCCCGGGATTCCTCCTGGCCACCCACCCCTGCAGTTCTCACCAGGCAGTGAGCTGGGGTAATCTGAGCCCTTTGTCTGTCTTCTTCCTCTCAGGAATGCCTGTCTTTCTTTCTTTGATGTTCAGCGTCATGTGCACCCTTGTTTCACATCTATTGTCTTTTTCTCTGTTGTTTCAAGTCCATTTTAAATCCAGTCTCAAGGACTCTCTCTGGGTTGGAGGTGGCTATCACCTGTTTCTTTTTACCTTACACTCTGAGATTGAAGGTGGGGGCAGAGAGAGGAAGACTTAACACACCACACAACGTGCCTTGCTTTAAGCCACAGCCTCTGGGGACGAAGTGAGGTTTTGCATCAGTCCTGGAACAGCCCTGTCCTTATTTCAGGAACCATATTTTGGTTTTGGGAGGAACCACGGGCGGTGGGTAGAGTGGGGGGAGGGGAGAACCCTTCAACTGTAGTTATAGGCCTTCTTCAGTCAGAGCCTTCTGCAGCAAAAGGAGCTACGCCAAGCTACTTATGCACCTGCGAATGTCTCCATCAAGCATTTCATTGTCCAAGTTTCTTGGATGGGGTCCCCATTGCTTTTTCCCTCCAGTCCCTCGGATAACACTTGATTAAGCTCAGTGGGTGCAAGGATTGATGTGGCTCTTGCAGTTAGCTGTTCTTGTTTGTGTATTTATTTATTTATTTTTACCAAGAATTACAGTTTGCTTTCTCACCTACCTTTATCCTGTGATCTTCGCTGCCTGATGCATGTCTCTTTGCCAAGTGAAATTAAGAGGTGTTTCCAAACAACAACCAAAAAATGGAAGATGTCAGGAAAGTGGAGATGTTTCTATGCCAGGGGGTGTTTTGGCCGCTGACTGTTCTTATTTGGATTTTTAGATGCTAGTATACCCTTACTATTTTGATGCAAGTCTATAAAAAAAAAAATGAGGGGACCTTGCGTTGCTGATGCTTTTTAGTTTTAACTATTTTTTTCTTTTTTTTTTTTTTTTGATGATTAAGGTCATACAAGCTCACTGTTGAAATGTGTAAAAATGCATGAAAGCGCAAGATAGAAAAAACATGCATAATTTTACTGATTATTTATATGACTTTGTTTTAGACTATGCATGATGTCAAGCACAGAAGAGATGCTCAGATGTATCTGTTGGATGAATGACTGAGCCTTGCACATTTGCAGAGTCTGAGTTGTGCAATGGTCCTAGTGTTCTTTTCATGAAATGAGTAGTATTTCTAAAGGACTAGGTATTTTCTTGCTAGACTGAATGCTTTGGGCATTCAGGAATTATAATGAGCATCTCAATATACAATTTTCTTGTTCAAATAAAAAAATAGAAATGTCAAGATGTTTTCATTTCTTTTCTTTCTTGTCCTTACCTCTTCTGCAGAAAGCCTTGCCATTTCTGAGCTAATATGTAGATGTATCTACATACAAGTAAAATGGTTTTGTAGTGAATTTTTGTTAGAGGGCGAAACCCTTATATATGAGGAAGGAGCCTCAGGTCCCAGTTTTTTTGTTTGTTTGTTTTTGTTTTTGTTTTTCCGTCTGTGGCACCCACTTCCAAAGGAACATGATGGTTTATTTCACACGATGAGATTTCTTGTAACAGTCTACTCTAGAGTTCTACTGTGAGACAGAAGAACTTGTCCACTTTGACATCATCTGTCAATTTCTGCTCGATTTCATGTTGGCCAAAACTAGCAACATATAAGGGAAGCATTTATATGCATTGTATACTGAAACATAGAAAACCCAGAAAGATTTCTTGATTTTTGTACACTGTGGACTGGAAAAATTTCAAATTTCTTTGCAGGGGAATTCAGCCAAACCTAGTAAACTCTTTGCAGAAATGCTCAGGAGCATTTATATGAAATGGTAGTGTCCGGCTCTCAGCATTATTTCCTAGTAAATTCACTGGAAATTTTTTGTAATGGGCTCCTAACTAAATTTAAAAAATTGCAGTTTTACCTGGATGTCTTTATATGAGTAAAACTAAATACATATTCATATAAATAAAAAAAGAATATGTGAAGATATACATATTATAAATAAATACAGATTTCCTTTAGAGTTTTTTCTAATTGTTCTTTAAAAAATTTTCTATCCAAAAGTCTTTGTTTCTATGTCTTACAGTGTCATGTGTGAACTTTTGGTTGTATCTCGTCAACTGACAAGTTGTGTTTATCTGTAATTATATAGGTAATATGTCTCTCTGGACAACAGATGAGGTGTCTGTCTCCCTTTGAATATATTTGGCAGAAAGCCCCTTTATCCTGTGTGAATACTCAATATTTGGGGTACAGTTTTATGTCTGAAAAAGGATTTAGGCAGGGATCTGGGATTTATTTATCCCTAAGAATAATCTTTCTCCTCTTGCTACCTAAAATTCCCGTATGGCTTCCTCATGCTGCACTCAAGTGTATCATCTAGTTAAAACTCACATCAGTGCCCTGGCACTAGTGGGGGCTGGGGGAAGCTTTGGAAAAGGGCCTGCAGCTCAGCACACACACACAACATCACACATGCCTGTTGTCCCTGACTCGTGAAAAATCCCGAGAAGAGGGAAAAATGGGAAGGAATGTATTAAAATAAGTGAGTTTAGCCAAACACGCTCTCAGTGTTGGTAGAGGCTTTATTCCAATCCCCACAACACCCCACATGGGTTTCCAACATCTAACTTATTTAATTTGCATTTGGATTAATTTAGCATATTTTCCTATTACATAAAGTTTAATGAACAATAAACACAGCTATAACCAAATCTCACAGCTATTTCCCAGTGTGGGGTAACATTCTGTATTTAGTTATATTTGGTTTCCTAGGTAATATTTGACTGTGGCTCTATCTCCTAAAACTGCATCTCTTGTCACATGGAACGTTTTGGTGGCAGGTCCTTCAGACAGAGCAAATCGGGAAGGAGCATCCCATGAATTCTGCTGAAGCCGCGGTAATGAAAATCCACTGGGCAACACAGGGTGTGTTGAAAATGCTGCTCCCTGCTGCTTTCCCTTGGCAGTCTTTGAGCTCCCTTGTGGTGGCCTCCCTGCTTTTATTTTTATTTCTGAAATCTATCCTGTGTACCAGTTGGAGATTAATTTTCCCAGAGCCCTTCTTTTTTTTTTTTTTTTTTTTTTTGGGTCTTATCCCTCCTCCGTTCATAAACCACCAGTGGCCTCTCTTGTAGCTTAAACCCTACTCTTGGTTTTTTAAAAATTTGTCTCTTGGACCACCATTCCTTTAATATTCGTGGCAGTGTGCCATCTAATAAGGCCGATGTTCTCATTGTCACTTGTCACTGTGTCGGCATTTCCTGTGATCTTCATACCTCCATGCCCTTGCGGCTGCATTTCCTCTTGTGGAAAAGGTTTTCTTCCTCTTGACCTGGCTTTAGGGACCAGCCCGGGCCTTACCTATTCCCCTGTGTTTTCTCTGACCACTTTTCCATATTGATCTCTTCTCCAAAATCCCACTGCATTTATATTCAGAGCTGAGAGACAGCACGACTCAGCATCTAAAGGGGAATTAGTGCAGACTTAAGAGTAAAAAGAGGGTTCACATCCTGGCCCCTTTCCTCCTAACTAGGGGGCCTTCGGCAATTAACGCAGCACATCCTCACAACACAAGCCTCGCAGAAGTTTCAGTTTTGTTAACAGGCTTAGAAATAATAGATGTGAAGCAGAGTATTGACTTGGGAAGAGTTTTTTTGTTTTTTTTTTGTTTGTTTGTTTGTTTTTTTCCTGGTAGCAGCTTAAATTAAACCCATAACCCTCTCATTAAAGAACAATGTTAACCAGTAAATAAAACAAGTAGAATTTTGACTAGATTAATTACCACTTTTATGGCGCATTTACCCTATTTCCTAGACCACCACCTTGTATATATCATGTTGACTATTGTTTCCTCTAGAAATGATAGACTTGAGCTGTGTTGGGTGGATGGAGTGGGGGGGGTTATCAGTACTAGGTCATTCAAGTGGCACTGATGTTTTATATGTTCTAACTTTAAATGTAAACATATTCCTGATTCTGGGTCTGTATGATTCAATCAAAACCTAAGGAAATTTCAGAGGACTCTACTACCTTTCCTGTAAATATCGTGATTTTTTAAGGTAGTGCTTGCCCAGGCTCCCAAGAACACACCAAGGGCTTCTGGTACCTTCCATAATCTCATGTCTTATTTTTGGTGCTTTCCTGGAAAAGAGGAGAATCGCTGTCCAGGAATCTTTGGTTCTTACCACTTGTGAGACCAAGAGAGTGAAACTGCAATCTTTTCTGCCTCCATCATTACCAAAAATCTTAACACATAAGCTTAACTTTGTACATAGTACCTCATTTTCAAATCAGCTCGTTTGGGGCAGTAACACACAACCTAATTTAAGCTTTCACAGTGGACTGTTTGCAATAGGTGATATCAGCCATCTCTCCTCAGTGTGTTTCAGAACTCTTTGGGTCTGGGGCTCTAAGGACAGATCAGGTCACGTTTGACACTTGATACAACTTTAACTTTGGATGTGGGGTCAAATAGTGGAAGACCCATGGCCAGCCTCTTGTTCCCTATTCACTTCTGACAAAACAAAAGCCGAACAAAAAAACTAGGGAACTGTGGAATCCCTGGTTTATTATCTGAGCAGCCTAATGTGGTAATTCTTGCCTGCCATGTGAAGACAGCTACCTCGTGATCTCCAGTGGAGTTTCACTGAGCAAGAAGCCAAGCCTCAATAACATTGCATACCCATTACCCAGGAGTCCTCCAGAAGGGGCTCAGCTGCTGAACACCAGGGGATTAGACCCAAATCTCAATCATGGTGATTTTGATAATCAGTTTCAGTGAGCAGGATGCTGTTAGCTTTTCGGAACCTCTAAAGCTGAGCGTGTGACTGTTTAATGTGTGGGGAGAGGATTGATGGAGAGGGAATCCAAAAGAGAAATTTCAGCCATCTTAAGAACAGGCACTTTTAAGAATATAGGGAATTTTCACTTCCAGCCTCTTGTTGTTCCTGAGAACAAAGGTGTAAGAGTTTGAGATGATGGAGATCTAAATGCATTTTGAAGTCGAATCACATGGGAATGATTTTTCTCTTTGTATTCAGTTTATTAATTAGAGGGAAGTGTGATTTATTTACTCCTGAGCCTTTGTATCGTAGAAATGTGTTTATATAAATGGTGTTTATTTTTGATGACAAATAGTTAATGCCAAGGAAGTAGTAGACCACAAATGATTAAATAATTGTCATCACATGGGCGCTCGGGTGTGTATTTCCCTAATGAGAACAAACTCCCCCATTGCTTCAACATCCATGCCTTAACTATAATCCAGGTATGCCACAGTCACATACCACACGCTACAGTCCGTTTCAGGGATGGAGACTTTCTTCTCAGTCCTTTTGTTCCTGGAATCAGAGCACGATTCATACTCACCACTTTGAGACTCTTAACCTGTGCTCTGTTTCCCCATCCTCACCATCGAGGTCTGCTTGCCTTAGGGATGTGAAGAACATTCTGAACTGAGTTCCTTGCTCATACCCTTTTGATCTTACGCCATCCTTTGCATTCTCCTTGGTGGACTTCAGTTTCCCTGTTTCGGTTTTTCTAATAACCCGACTTCGTCAAGAGCCTGGTCATCTAGCAAAGAGAATTTCCTGTTGCTGTTAACTGTTCCCTGAGTTTCTGTTCTTCTCGTCCCTTACACTTCCTTAGCCAGCCTTCTACTTTCCGTAGTCTCAGAGGTGACCCTTGAGCCCATGCACCATCTGGTCCTCTGCAAGAACCTCCTTCTGTTATGCACTTTCTTGACACTACTGGAAACCTCTTACCCCTGTGTGTTCTTGGAGAGGCAAATATGTGACCCTACTGTGCTGTGTCCTAAAGAGGGCCCTTAACATGTGATCTAAGTTACTCCCTGTCTCTTGCAAGGAAATAACTTGATTCTTATGAGTGACTTTAATAGTTTTCTCTATTTTTTTAAACTTCACTAAAAACTAAATCCATTTCCAGGTAGACAGCATCACTCGAGTTTTTCTGCAGAGCCCAGCGTATCCATTTCTCTTTATTTATTTTTTAATTTCTCTTTAATTAGAATATAGGCTCAATTCTAGTAAAGCTCAGTGTCATGTAGAAAGGACAAAGTGACCGAGAGCAGGGGAATAGGAAAAGGCAGGGATTATTTGGGGGATGGGAAGTCTGACTGGAGAAGAGGTGGTGTGGTGGGTGGTCAGAGGTAGCTCAGATAAGGTCCTGATCCTGGGGGTCTGATGGCAGAAGGTTTTGGAGGGAGGGGATCAATGGGAGTTTTTGAGCAAGTATTTGGTAGGGGCAAAACTGTTTCTTAGAAAGAGCCCTCTGGCAGAGTGTAAGCAGTGATTTTGAAAGAAGATAGTAAAGCCCGTGAAAGCAGACACCATATTCATTTGGTCACTAAATAACCAGCCCCTTGCATGGTGTCGGATACACAGTGAGGAGTCAACGAATCTATTTTTAGAAGCTGAGTGATAACAGGGAAGCCATTTGGAGGCTCTTGTAATAACCAGAATAGATGAGGAACAGACATGGACCTGGAGAGTTGGCCGTGAGAATTTTAGGATTAGCCTCAACTTTGACTATAAGCTGCATATAAGCAGGCACAAGCACTTATAACATTCAAAGAATTTGTGAAGTGGCAAGCATTTAAAAAATCTTCCCCATTTGTAACTTAGAAGCTTTGCTATTATTCCTCGTAGCCTTAACTTTCTTTTTGATTTTTACAATTAAAGATTTTTTTTTAACTTTAAAAAAAATCTACTTCTCATGTGAAAAAAACCTTTTCTCTCTTCCTCTAACAGTGCTTAGCATTTCAGACCCATATTGGTTTAAAAAAGTGTTAGATCATATTTATTGTATGATTTCCAATGGAAAGACCTATTATGGCCTCTCTGATTAAATTATAATTTTAATGCCCTTGGTTGTATATGGCTGGGGACAAGTTCATTCCAAGTTCACTGTTTTCCCTGATGTAGGCAAAATTGCAGTCAGCTAAGTTCTGCTACTGTGTCCAGGCTCTATCCAGGCGTCTACCTGATGGAAATATCAGAGGCCTCTGACTCTTCCTCAGAATCCTCCCCAAGCACCCTGCTGCAAAGCCGAAATGCATGAAGTATTCCAAACTGTTTTTTCCTGCCTCAGTTTGCAATGTGTGCGGTTTCTCCTTTTTGAAAAGGACACATTCTGAACATGTAAAGTGCACAGATAACCTCCCCTACAACGGGAGAATCTTTTGCTATATATTTTGACAGAATTCTGGCCAAAAAAGTTCATATAGCAAAGGTATGAGGTGTATCAAATGTTTTAGATCCCCCCCTTCTTTTTTTGGGGGGCACACTGTGGTGTGAATATTATCAAGATGTCTGTGGTACGCACATGTGGGCCGTGTTCCCAACAATCTTTTCCGGGCCGTGTTCCCAACAATCTTTTCCAGGCTGTGCACAGTGAAACGTGGAACTCCATTTTTTTCACTACATAGTTGTTTCATTTATTGTTCCTAGCTGATTGTCTTTTCTGTCAACTATTAGTATTGAAGAAAAATCCTCAAAATGTGGTATTGGGTAAAATTCAGCTGTGTTATAGGTCTGGGATTGTATCTCCTAAAGAAGTCTTAGTTTTTGTTTTTGTTTTTTTTTTAAGGACAACAGAAAACAAAACAAATGCGTTGATAATAGGATTAGGTGGGGAAAACAGAAAAATCATGGTCATCTACCACCCCCAAGAAGATGGGTGCAAGGTCGGCTACTATTTTCTTCTGTCTTAATCCTATGATTTTCCAGATCCCTGGCTTAGAAAGTTTAGGCTCTTTCAAGTGGCTGAAGCAGGACAACCCAAGGTTACTCAGATTCTCTATAATTTTATTTTACCATTTGGGAGATAAAACCCATCACTGTTTTGTAAATAGTTTAGATATCCACAGAACAGTTATTTAATATTTTGAGGGCACAAGACAGAAACTGTCCCTCTTCAAGATACTAGAAAATCATTCCTAAGAATTAACACCATTAAACCCTGTTACCTAAAACCAATTTAGAATGAAAAACAGCAGCATGTGATTTTTTAAAGCCCAACTGAATGTTAGAATTATGCAAAATTTTATACATACAGAAAATGTTTCACACCCTGTACCCATCATCGTTATTAACAGGTGTTAGCTTTTTGTCACAATTGCTGAAGACTGTAATTTACTTTTCGTTTATTTTTAAAGACTTTCGTGTTTTTATTAACTGTTGCACAGCATGGAAATAATATTTGTAATATGTTAACATGTGTAAAGTATAAAAATAACAAAACAGGTATGCACCTGTTACTCAACTTGGGAATTATAGTTTCCTTTTCTTAAAAACAGAAACAAAACCAAAAAAAAAAAAAAAAAAACCACATGATTACTGTGTTCTTACCAGTTCAAGGTTCCCTGCTCCCCCAAAGGTGATGTACAAAAGGAAACTCCGGGGTTTATGTTCTGGTGACTGCCTTGAATCTCAAGAGTTTTTCTTTTGCTCTTCAAATAAGGTGATATGAATAATGATATTTAGAAAGAGATTTGAGGATCTAACCATTAGCTAGTCCTACCCTGTTCTGGTTGCCCGTGTTCTGTCGTTAGTTCTTTCAGCTTATTCTTGGGAAAGCTCTTCTCTATATATGTATATGTAACATATATAGAGAAGAGAAAACTCTTCTCTATATATGTTAAAATACCTAAGTGGGGCGCCTGGGTGGCTCAGTGGGTTAAAGCCTCTGCTTTTGGTTTAGGTCATGATCTCGGGGCCCTGGGATCGAGCCCCATGTCGGGCTCTCTGCTTGGCAGGGAGCCTGCTTCCTCCTCTCTCTGTCTGCCTGTCTCTCTGCCTACTTGTGATCTCTGTCTGTCAAATAAATAAATAAAATCTTAAAAAAACATACTTATTAAGTATGACTATTTTAAGTGCTTATCAACTCTTGGTTCATACTCTTCCTATGGCCCAGGGAGAAATCATCCATATCTGGAAAGGCACCATTCTTAGTGATACTGGTTTTGAGAGCCATGTAGACAGAAAAAATAGATTCCAAGAAAAAGAAACAATAATATCACTTACAGATCTAGATTGAAAAATATAGCCAAAGGAATATTTTGAAATAAGTGATTCTCTTCCTTTGTTGTTTTTATTGAAAGGCCAAGGACCAAGCTGAGTCCATTTACCTCTGGTCCTTGTGGTTCAGAGTGAGCATGATGCTAAACCTCAGGGACTCCTTATTTCCATGCGCAATTAAATCCAGTTGTCAGGTCTGGACAGGAGAGAGGCCTCCTTTTCCTCGAGATGCCTACAGAGCGATGTTTTGTGGGGGCGGTTACTCATTTTCCAGAGTACAGAGCAAGGACCGTCCATCATGATCAAATGGGAGTATTTTGTACGATCCATCTCTAGTGAAGAGAGTAGTAAAAATTCTGTCCTTTCTCTAATTTTTTTTATTTTTATTTATTTATTTTTTTTAGTGCTGTGATTGAGGTTCAGGTTATAAGCTGAAAGGAAAAGTTTGAAGTTATTAAAACACACACATATACATGCAAGAATTATTCAGTCTCTGTTGCTCGTTTTCCCCTCTGTGCATAATTTCTGCAGACAGGTGACCAGTTCAACCATCTGTCTTTTTGTTACAAATGCCTGTGGTTGGTCCTCTCCCTCTGCCTTGAAGTTAAATGAAGGCTTTTTTTGCAAGAGAATGAAAGAGCCAGCAAAGAAGGTGAGATGGCAAGGCATTCCTGTATTGTCACCTTTTCTCCTGAGGAATATGGAGAATGACTCTTTCTCCATTTCAAATATACAGATTCCTTAGAGGCTCCGATGCATGTATATTATTGGAAAAAAGTATTTTTCATATTGGTCATTGTGGAAAACAAAGAGAAGGCCTTTGGAATTTATACGATCAGCTCCTTCTGTACTTTCTTTAGCCAGATCCATTTAAATATTTTGTTTTTAGCCTGACGGCTGGTTCAAAGTATTCTCTAAATATAGTTAGGGAAAATGAAATTTAGGAAGCATATTGATGGTGTGCTTGAGTGTGGGTTGTGCTTGGGTCCTGCTTGGGTCATGTTTGCACATCACTCATTATGTCTGCAGAATTTTATCTAGGCCTCACAAGAGTGTAACTTATCCTTAGATTGATAACAAAATCCCAAAGGTTGGTTGTCAACATGTATTAGGTGACTGCATTGAAGAATTACATAATCCACGAAGGGAGCGTGTATCTCCTTCAGTGAAATTCCATTTCATGGATTTTGTTTTGCATCAGTGAAACAATTAGGTAGAAATTGGAATAAGTTAGTAAAGTAATAGAACTTTTAAGAAATTCTCATGGCATGTTTCCTAATTTTAGATACAATGCTGGGTTATTTATATTCTTGTTTCATTTTTATAACAATCTTTCAAATAGGTATCATTACCCCAGCAAGTAGATATTATTGCTCATATTTAGGGAAGGAAACTGTGATAAAAGAATAGAGATATTTGGCCCATGAGACACAACCAGGAAGTACCTGGGATTCAAATCCAATCTTGTCTGTTAGGAGTTCAGGCTCTGCTCACCTCTCTGCCATATTGTCTTTCCATATGCTGTGGCACAAAATAGAATTTTGACCTTACCGCCTTCCTAGATTGGGAGCAGACAGAGTCCAGAGACAGGAGATGGCCAGGAGCTCTGGTCACGGCAATGCCAGTTGCTAGAGGCTACTTGGCAAACAGCATTACACACAGATGGCGTGCAACCCACACATCTCTATTTACAGAGAGGCCCTGAGTGTTTGTGTTAACGGGTTTGAGAGATAATAAAAGAAGTTGTTGTTTGTTCTTTCTTTTTAAGTCTGCAATTAATTTTTAGCATAAATTTAAAAGGGGAATTTGTAAATTCAGTAGACACCGAGAGACTGGCGATCCAAGAAAACATTTGTCTGTGGGGTTTAAAAAGGAGTTTGCTCAAAAGCGGGTTGTTTTCCATTTTTCCCACTAGGTGGTGCTTTGGTCCTGTAGGTCAAATTTAATGAGCCTGGGTTCCCCCCCCCCCCCCCCCCCCCCCCCCGCCGCTTCCTCCCCGATGTTGGTGCAGGGGAAGAAACCCCATTCAAGGTGGATTAACAAGACTGTGCCAGTTAGCTTTGTTCAACTGGGTTTTCTTCATCTTTATCACTGTTTAGAACCAAGATAATTAAATGCATTTGAAAATTTTGGATGCTCCTTTTTCAACTTTTTTTTGCAATAAGTTATATTCCCTCAGTTTGGAAAAGAACATCAGTAGTTGGAACTAGTTCAGTTACCTCGTCAGCATTATGTTGACAGGCTACACTCACTCGTAATGAGTCTTTCCTCATACAGCATGGAGCAAGCCATTAGAGGCGCCGGAAACTGTATGTCATTTGGGGGTCCCTGTATGAAAAGCGCTGGCTCCAGACATTGCTCCGGGACATGCATACAGCCCAGCACCTCATTTTCTTCTTTACATTTTAAAGAAGGAAGGGGAAGATAAAAAGGGGAGAGGGCAATGATTTGAACAAGTTGACTTATATGTACTGAATTCACTCATTTCCCTTGTTATACAAGGACTTTATTTGTTGACTTGTCCACAAATGATGCCTTCTTGCCATCAAGGAGTAATTTTTCCGAGCTAAAGCTAAAATACCAGGTAGCAGCAGGTGATCACAGACAGAAAAGTCTCCCAGATGACATGGGTTAAAATAATGTTTATTCATCTACTCACTTACGAATGTCTGCTTAAGTACCAAGACGCTCGGAACCTTGAGATCAAATGTACACTACAGGGACGCCTGGGTGGCTCAGTTGGTTGAGCAGCTGCCTTTAGCTCAGGTCATGATCCCAGCATCCTGGGATCGAGTCCCACATCGGACTCCTTGCTCATCAGGGAGCCTGCTTCTCCCTCTGCCTCTGCCTGCCATTCTGTCTGCCTGTGCTCGCTCGCTCTCCCTCTCTCGCTCTGACAAATAAATAAATAAAATATTTTTAAAAAAAAATGTACACTCCATTCCCCTAGAAGCCTAAAGTCTCGTGGGGATGGTAAAGAGATGCCCGAAAGAGCGTGTTAAGTGACTGGTGGCTGTACGCACAGCAGACCAGGGGGAAGCGGGGGACCTGGGAGAACACCGACGGGGCATCTAATCAAGACAAAATGGCTCATAAGATCCAGGCAGGCCTAGTCTGGAAGGATGACTAGATGGGCAAGAGAAGAAAGGGGAGAGGTAGACACAGGAAGGAGAACTTAAAACAACAACAACGAATACAAAAACGGATATAAAACTTGAGACCCTCTGTGAGTGTGGGGAATTGAAAGAAAGAGTTTGGTAGCTGATTGCATAATGGTCTTCACTGGGGACATGGGTGGGGTCAGAATGAGGGAGATTTTGAGTTCTAAATTGAGTGTGAGCTCTTTTCCTAAAAGCTATAGGAGAGCCTTTAAGAATATGTGCCCTTGGAGCGCCTGGGTGGCTCAGTGGGTTAAAGCCTCTGCCTTCGGCTCAGGTCATGATCCCAGGGTCCTGGGATCCAGCCCCGCTTTAGGCTCTCTGCTCAGTGGGGAGCCTGTTTCCCCCTCTCTCTCTGCCTACCTCTCTGCCTACTTGTAATCTCTGTCAAGTAAATAAATAAATAAATCTTTAAAAAAAAGAATATGTACCCTCCCATAGTCCTCCCAGAAGCGGGGTCATCTCTTTACAGAAGGCACAAGAGGAGAGCAGTGAGCAGGTACGTCACTCCAGGTGACCACCCAGAGCCAGAGTCTGTGCAAAGTGACTGTGGCCGTGATCTTCCCCTCACGGGAATTTTAGATCTTGACTCTCCTTGAGCGTTTCCGGCCACTGAGGAATTGATTATGCAAGAGCAGATGAGCTTATTGGCTTAATTATTTAAAGAGTGCTTGCTATTTCCAACATTTTGTTTTTCCTCAAACTGTAGACGGAGAGGCTTTGGAAGGGTTTCGCTGCGATTATACTCGTTTTACCTTTTTTTTTTTTTAATTTATTATTTTTTTTTATTTAAAGATTTTTATTTATTTATTTATTTGACAGTCAGAAATCACAAGTAGGCAGAGAAGCAGGTAGAGATAGAGGGGGAAACAGGCTCCTCCCTGAGCAGGGAGTCTGATGTGGGGCTCGATCCCAGGACCCCGGGATCATGACCTGAGCCGAAGGCAGAGGCTTTAACCCACTGAGCCACCCAGGCGCCCCTCGTTTTACCTTTGATGAGCACATTTCCTTCAGCATTTTGAAGCAGAAATTCATAGTGATGTTTTTGACACTGATTCTGAATCCTGCTCTCTCTGCCTGTCTTACTGTATCTGAAGGTGGTGGGGAAATGCACTGTGTATGTGCCTTTATGGTCGGGCTCGTAGGGCTTTGGTGGTAAAGATTAGCTCAGGGACTTTCTAGATTTGCCTGTATGAAATTCACCTAATAAGAATATGTATCGTCAAATTTCCAGCGAGCCAAAAAGGGTTCCTGAATTGTTTTAAAGCCCACCATTGCTTCTTCCCAAATTAAAATGTGGTTTTAAGGGAAGTAAAAAAGAAATGTCTTTGGGGCGCCTGGGTGGCTCAGTGGGTTAAAGCCTCTGCCTTCGGCTCAGGTCATGATCCCAGGGTCCTGGGATCGAGCCCTGCATCAGGCTCTCTGCTCAGCAGGGAGCCTGCTTCCCTTCCTCTCTCTCTCTGCCTGCCTCTCTGCCTACTTGTGATCTCTGTCTGTCTAATAAATAAATAAATTCTTTTTAAAAAATTAAAAAAAAAGAAATGTCTTTGTTGCTTGAATGTAATAATGGCTTACCCAAGACTTCTTGGATTGTAACCATCATGCATTTATTCTGTTCTTTGTGTTATCTGTTCTCTGGTTTTCTCTGTATTGTTCAAGTGGCAGGATTTAAAGCAGACTGTGTTTTGTCTAACTCTATATGTACCAAAGCTTCTTATGCAATGTTGGTATTTAATAAAGGCTAAAACAAAAACAAGATGCCAGTAACAGCCCACTTCATTTTCTGTGGGTCGGCAATAATCTCAAAGGGATTATTAACTTCTTCCGAAGAAGCTCTTGTTCTTGAAATGCTGAATGCATTTCTATCCACATTAGACTTTACCAACCAACTACCTTCACTGGTTGACTATGAGATGCTAAATCAGGGTCTTCATTAAACAGGCTCTGCTTTTTCCTTAATAATTTAATAGGCCCAGAATTTACCTGTTTTCCCAAACCAATACTTTGTTGGTCATTCAACCCAGGAGAATCTGTAAGTAATTACCTTACATGTCTATAAAGTGAGTGATCATTTTAATACATTCATTCACTCATAAACATATATATATATATATATATATATATATATATAGGATACACAAAACAAAATATAAGATTCATTTATTAGTTTGTTCAACCAGTTATAAAATTCCTGCTGTATATCAGATACTGTATTTGGCATTAGAGATAAAATAGGAAACAAGGTAAAAACCTTCCCTGCCCTCATGGGATTTACACCTGCACTACTCATAGGTCACTGAATCACAAGTTCCTAAGACCTGGTATGAAAATCCATTTGAGCAGAATCAGTGATGGTTGGCACTATCATTTGCTCAAGTGAGCTGAAAAGTGGAAATATCCTTATGGCAAGGGGCTGCTGGACCTCTCATTGTCCCTGGGAATCCCCTTCTGCATTGTCACGACCATACCAGCTTCAAAAATCACTGCTTCCCCCTCCCTTCCTGCTTTGATTCAGATGTGATGTTTCTTCAATTCTGCAAACCACAGCTGAGACAGGGTGCTGTATTTTAGACTTGTCTGATAGATTCAGAATCATGGAAGAGGAAGCACATCAGCTACTAGCTGTGAGTCCTTAGAGAGAGCCCATAGGCCTTGGTCCTCCCTCATGGGGCCCCTACAGGGCTTTCTCCCAGTCAGAGACTACCTTGATCTTTTATCCTTGAGCATGACTGGAATTCTGACCTCAAAGCAAAGACAGCAAAGCCCAGAGAAGGAGTTTGCTGATTCCATTCCAAGGCTCGCCTCACTTTCTATTCTAAAATCCACTCTTAATTTCCTCTTTCAAGGTCTAGCTCATCCCAAGAAGACTGACACTGGAATCATGACCTAGAGGACAGCCTCTGTGTTCTCTCTAAGGGGATGTGGCCTTGCCACGTGATGCCAGCTACAGAGGCACATTTGAGCACAGTAGTTCGACACCCGTCATCAGTGTCCTAGAGCAGAGAGCCATTTCCTTAAGGTTCTCCTGGGTTCTCTGGACAGGAAATCAGTTCTCCTTAATTTTAGGCTTTCTGGTTTCTCTGGTGTGGGTAGCTACTCTGTCCTCAAAGTCTCATTGGCCTTCTACTCCTTCCTCTTGAAGAGTACTCTCAAGTGGCTCCTCGATGTCTAGGGCCAGGTCTGAAAGGTCTTTGGCCACTGGTAATTTTCCAAAGAAAGTGTCTTTTCCCTTTTCACTTGCCCATGTCCCCTCCTGTCTACTCTTTGCTCTTTCT
Source organism: Enhydra lutris kenyoni (assembly GCF_002288905.1). Classification (NCBI taxonomy): domain Eukaryota; kingdom Metazoa; phylum Chordata; class Mammalia; order Carnivora; family Mustelidae; genus Enhydra; species Enhydra lutris. The sequence goes on along the minus strand of NW_019154104.1, from coordinate 15,450,215 downwards.
GGATACAGAAGCCTGCCTAATGCAGCAGCCACAAGCCAAGGAAGCTGGCTGTGAAGTGGCGGAGGCTGAACACAGCATCTTTGGTTGATGGGGAAGAAATCTGTGCATTACTACACATCTAGAACCTCTGAGTCCCCCTGCTTCCCATCTATATTACATACCTGGAATATCTTTATTCTCACTTCTGGCTCATATCCAGTTTTCTTTGGGTTTAAAGATTCCTGACCTTAGGTGCAAGTGCTCCTATCACATCCACCCCTCCTTCATGGTTCATCATCTCATCCCCATACCCTTCCTTCTTATGGTAGGGGTGGCTGGGAGGGGAAATGGGGAAAGTCACTCTGACAAATGACAAGTGACAAGTCCATCTAGGACTAGGACTAAGGTTGGCCAGAGTACTGGAGAGGCAACTGAAGCAAATTGCCACAGTAATTTTGAGTAGCTTGGACATTTGATAGCATATGCATGATGGAGACACAGTCTGCTTGGAAGTTTCTCTGTTAACAATGGGCTGAGGCTTGGGGATCAAATGATGGGCTGCAGGAAAAGGAAAGAAGGAACAGAAACTTCTCTCCTTAGAAGTACTTGCAAACTGGTCTGTGGGCATTTCTATCATTATCAGGTGAAGCTAGTTTGGCACCTACACAAAAAATCAAGTTCTGTGACAAAGAATGGAAACCAACAGTCAGTAGTCTTTGCTCTAAAGAGAAGATTTTGAAGAACTTACAGTAGGCACTTCTTATAATCAAAGGGTTTGGTAATAGAGGAAAAAAATGTTTTAAATAAAAGAAAAACAATAGGAAAAACAAAACACAAGAAAGCTTTAATGGGAGAAAAAGAGTTTTCTCTGGCACCACCACTTCCCTTCAACCCTCCCTAGCAGTGCCCCCTCTCTGTGCATTTCTCCGTTGTCTGAAATCCTAGAGGGCTTCACTGGGATCTCTCTGATAATAATTTTACCATTATTATCTTTTATACTATTTGTTTTATTGCTATAGGGTTGTGGACTCCTTGTAGACAGTGTTTTACTATCTTCTTATCTCTCACTGTCCTTTGTAGACAGTACACCCTTAATAAACATATGTAGAAGGAATAAGTGGGTCAGTAAATGAATACATAGAAGTATATTCATCCTGACTTCTCAGATTCTTTCTGTCTTCCCTGACATAGGTTTTTAAAAGTAGTCCAATAAACCTATTACTGGTGTCTCAGTATTTGCTTCCAAGAGAATAAATTGTCTGTTTAAGGACAAAAATCTCTAAAAATTCCCTAAATCAAGGGTGACTAAAATATCCAGGTGCTTCCAGGATATGCTGCCCTCCTGCTCTGTCTCTCAGGAATTATAGCTGCTGATCAAACCTCTGGCTCCCCATCCTTTCTCCAGTTATCAAAACCTTATTCATATTTCAAGACTGGTTTAATTTTTAACTCCTTACTCGGTATAGGCTTTCTCTGTCTACTAGAGATGGAAAAAAATATCTCTCTTTTCTAATCTCTATTCCAACTAATTTCTGTCCTCATTCCTTCAACATAGGTGATGGAGTGAAAAGCATTTTATAGATAGTGGCCCTGGTTCAAGGCTAATCTTTGCTGTACTGCACTGGTCAGTTCCTTCCCTTGACCCTGGTTCTCTCACAGTGGTAATGGACCTTTGCAGTAGGATGTCTGGTCTAGCGTCTGAGACGAGGATGCATTGTATATGCCTGTTCCAACACCTGGACCATATCGAGGCCTCAGATATAGGCAGCTGCTCCTATTATTGGCACATGTTTCACTCTCTAAATTGTAAATTAAAGGATTATGTGTCTTTCCCAATAACCTGATGTCTCACTTGGTTTTAGTGGCAGATAAATGAATAAGTGTATGTAATGAAGACAGTGGTAATTGCTATGAGGACAAAGCAGGGTAAAGAGAGAAGGAGCAGGGCCAGGGAAAAGGTGGTTGAGGAGGACTTCTGTGAGGAAGAGATGTTTGAATAGAAATGGAAGAAAGTGAGGGAGAGCCTGTCCTTCGGAGGAGGCAGTCGATGGAGCCATTGATGGAGAGAGAGAGGGAAGGTCAGAAAGGTATAGAACAAGAGCATCCCAATGACACAGAAGCCAAGGGAGTACAGTTTTACAAAGAAAGGAGTAATCCTCAGTGTCGGAATCCTCTCTTGCTGGAAGAGAAAAACCAGCTGGGGTTGGCAAGTGGCAGATCACTTTAGTAAGAGGGCAAGAGCTATGGCGGTGCCACAGTGAGAACACCAGGGTCAGGACTGAATGGGTTTTCCTGAAGGAGAGTGGTGAGGGAAGACACCAGGCAGCTGAAGACTATAGTTGAATCTGAAAGACCTGTGTGCGTGTCTAGGCAGAGAGAAAGGGGGGAATTAGACATGTAGGAGGGAGATGCTGACTGATGGCCCATGGCCATGAGGGAGGTAGGAGCTGGTGGAAGGAAAGGAAAGGTGGGGGATTTGGTCAGAGGAACGATGCCCCATGCACAGCAGAGAGAGAAAGCTTGGGTGTGGGTCAAGTCAGACATGGCTTCACATTTCCTAGTGAAATATTCTGAAGGTACTGGTGGTGAGCTGGAGTAGAGGCGCAGAGATTTGGGTTAGGTCAAACAGGGAACGAAAGGAAACCCAACGTTTAAAAACAAAATTTGTTTTTTTTTTTTTTTAAGATTTTATTTTATTTTTTTTATTTGTTTGACAGAGAGAGGGAGATGACAAGTAGGCAGAGAGGCAGGCAGAGAGAGAGGGGGAAGCAGGCTCCCTGCTGAGCAGAGAGCCCGATGTAGGGCTCGATCCCAGGACCCTGAGATCATGACCTGAGCTGAAGGCAGAGGATTAACCCACTGAGCCACTCAGGCACCCCCAAAATTTGTTCTTTTGATCTTGAGTGGAGGAGGCCAGGTAATCCATCTTGTGTACAAGGACATTGCCATGGACATGACCTCCAGCCATGTCTGCCATATTGCAGGTTCATTTCTGGAGTCTTAGTCTTTTCTTTTCTTTTTTTCTTTTTCATTTAACTATTGAGTTTCCAATTTACATATGTGATCTTTACATTGTGCTCTTTAATAGTGTAAAGTTTAGATTCAGGTCATACCACAGTGGAGCTTAATTCTGGCCACAAAGTGTGGTTGGTAGCTTTTAAAGACATATACTCATTGTGACTCAGAGATTAGGCTGGACCCTCTGACGTATATTTTATACCATTCAAAATCCTTATAACCACACTATAATCTGACAGGGGAAGCGAGATGATGATAATGACCTATGATAATATGGTATTTGCTCAGTATCACCCAGCTTATCAGGGAACATTTTTGGGGTTGCAAGTGCAGATCTTCCCGACCTTAACTATCACCACGTCCTCTAGTTCTAGCAAAAGGCTAAAGAACAATAGTCTTTCGTTTTGATACTGAAGATACTTTCCAGCTGATGCTGGCTTGAATTTCCTGTGTGGCGGAGGGAGAGCTGAAAGTGCATTTTAATAAGCTTCAATTAAATTAATTTCATTTTACTTCTTTTGATCTATGGTATCTTCAAAAAATCCAATTCTACTGATGTTTATTAAGTGCCTGTATTCACTTAGAAAGTGCCAGACACTTCAGGGAATCTGTGGACGAGTGTGATTCCGCCCATGCTTCAAGAGCTGACAATCTAGTGGAGAGGATGGGAGTGCACAATTTGCTTGAATACTAGATTGACGGTCATGAGCACTATAAAAGGTGGCGCAGACAATGGGTTCTTGGTGCGCAACTGCAAGGTTATGTGAGTAATTAGAAAAGTGGCTCCATCATACCTAAATGCTGGCAGCGTCATACAATAGAACTCTTGAAGATTCTTTATTTTAAACAATGGTCGTCCATTTGTTTGAATCCATACCATATACTAAGTAAAGAATGCATCGATGGCAACGACATCATCTTAGACGTTGTGGAGGTCGGCAAGGTCAGCCCACTTTGTGCTGTAGGCGTAGGTGATTCAGGACTCAGGGGCGAGAGGGTAGAGATGCAGCAGTCCCGGGGTGGTGTATGACTTGTTCTCATTTCTTTGTGTGTTTTGTTGGGTGACAGCTATTCGTGACATTGAACTGCAATTGTGCAAAGATACGTGTTATGTAAAATTGTTGGTTTTATGTTTTCTTTTATGCTGCTTTTTTGTAGTTAAGGAATCTAAACTCCAGAAAAACTGTGAACCCAGAATAGGTCAAGTCCTACATATTCTGGGTAAACAATGTTTTAATACGTTTTCTTAGGGATTTAAAAGTAGGGCACTAGAAATTGCCATATAGTTCCTTTTCACATTGACTGCAGGCTTTCAGAAGAAAAGCACCAAACCTGGAAAACACGCGCTAGTCTGTGCACAAACAGGAGTTTAGCAAAGGCTTCCCGATTCTCCCCTTATGGTCATTTACATGTTAGGTGCCGTCAGAGTCACTTCGAAATGCACACATAAAATGAACATTGCTCTGTCTTCTCAGAGTTCATGCCTAACTAGATGGATCAAGGGATGGTCCTCGAAAGGTCAGGAGTGGGATTTCTCCTGCCGTGTTATTGAGGACATACATCTGACTGCAGGAGCGGTCACCCTGTAACTTCCTCAGCCCTCCGGCCACTCTCCAGCACCACGGGGATGTCTGTCTCCATGTTTATCTGGACACTTTCCTGCTGCAGTGGGTCAGTGCCTCCCCACCCCCCACCCCACGATGGATTTCGGTGTTGCCTGGGTGACGTGATGGATGCCTCTGTCTTCTCTCTGGCTGCTTGGAGCCGGGATACAGAAGTGCTGGTTAAACAGCGATTAATCTTTCCTAATGGTACTGTGTACTGCAAACAGAATTTCGGCCACCATGTCTTCATTAGCCTAGATCAAAGTCCACATTACCTCAGATGAGGTAATCGGTCATTTGTTATAAAGCAGAGGGTAGAGGCCTTTTGAGCAAGTATCAACTGCATGGAGTCCATTTGAAAAAGAAAAATGATGAGGCCCCTATTGCCAAGAATCCGTAGGGAAGGAATTAAAGCCGGTGTGTGGTCCCTGGCCCCTCTCCTGCTGAGCATTCCTATTGATGGAGAGCAACAGAGCTCTGACCCAATCCCAGTGGACACTCAGCAGCCGCCTCTTGTCTGACCCTAGGGCTTGAAACTGCTTGGGGAATGTTGTTTTCTAGAAGTTGAGGACTGATTTTTAGCATCTCTGGGAGTTAGGTATATTTCTTCACATAGGAGAGTGTGCCCAGTGATATCTAGAAGACTGGAGGGTTGGGGAGGGCCCAACAGACTAAGCTCTGAACTTCTGAAGCTCTCATTGGATGGGAGAGACAGATAATAAACAAACACACATATATCAAATGATGAAAAAAAAAGTGCTCTGAAGAAAAATAAATTGAGTAAGGAGAGAAGGAATGGGACAGGTGGTGATCAGGGAGGACTTCTTGGAGGGAGAAGTGTTTGAGTAGAGATGAAGCGAAGTGAGGGACACCCGTGGTTGAGATAAAGGTCTTCAAGGCGGAAGGGACAGATCGTGCAAAGTTCATACTTCAGGTGGTCTACGTTCCGTTTATGTGAAGTTATTGTAGCAGCTACCAGGAATCCTTCAGTATATACAGTCATGTTAGACAGGCTGGAATTGGAAGATCTCTAGCTCAGTGCCTAGCAGTTATTGATGTTTTAAAAAATGTGAGCTCCTTCTTCTTCATTCAAAACTCCAGGAAAGGACTTAAATTGAATTCTCACCCACAGAAGGTTCTACAATCTACTGTCCAAACACCACATCACATAACATTGGGCAAACCTCTAGGAAGCATCTTCCCTTTGCTTCCCCTCCTTTCCCCTCAAGTTTCCTTCCCTTTCTTCTTCCCTCCTCTCTAGTTTCCTTCCTTCCTTTCTCCTTTCCTCTCCTGCCCTCCCCGTCTCGACTCCCTTGTCTCCTGAGACACAAGTAAATGAATGAAATGTAACCCCAGAGCTCGTAGAATGACTGAATGTTCTCTATGAACATGTAATACCACGAGTTATTCTGTGCCATAATCTGCACGCACAGGGCAGTGAGCGCCCTCCCAGTTAGGTGTGGGAGGGGGGCACAAATAGAAAGGGATATGTTTTGTGGGTACCTGAGACTTGTAGCACCTGGAAATTTAGTGTGTCATTTTGCCATGGGAGTGTTGGTCATTCAAACTAATGATCTGTAGAGACAGACATGGTCACGGTACCTTTTCGGGTCTGGGCATAACACTGCAATCTGTGTTGCAATGCAACACAGTAACACTGCAATGTGTATCATGCTATCCCCAAACTGTCTTTATAATATTTGAAGTCTTGCCATCAGTATTCTGTGGGTTTCTCAAAGATCCTGGAAATCCTACTCATTGGCAAAATTCTTCTCTTACAGGTGAGGTAGCTCACCTACTTTCTCCACTTGCAAATATTAACGACAGCAATAGAAAGTATTTATTAAGTAACTATCAATTATGCTATTTCTAGCACAACTGTCCATAGAGGCAGGCATGGTTCTCTGTCCGTCCCTCTCTGAGAGGCATGGTGTCCCCTGTTGAAAATGGAAAGCTCAGAGCTGCCTCTGATGGCCTGCAAGGCCAGTTCTCCTTGCCCTTCCTCGTCCTCTCTCGAAAACACCCCACCATTCCCCACCACCCCTTGAGACTTGACCACCATTTTATTGTGTCCATGCCTTCCTCCTGGAATCCTATGGAGTCGTTCTTGGAAGGTCTTGAACATCTATCTATTCTTTTCCATTCCTCCTCCTTCTCAGAATCTTTATCCTTTTACATCTAGATTTTCTTACTGTTCTACCTGTTGTTTGGCTGTTTCTAGCTGTTTGCCCCACTGATCAGCCTCAGGCACTTTTGTCAGACTTATGACCTTGAGTACAGGTTGCCGCATTGCCGCCCATCTTGTGGTTTCTGAGGGCTTCCCGCCATTCTCTCTGCATGCCAGCTTCACAGCCCTGCCTAACCCACGTGGTCCTATTTCTCTAACCTTCTTTAAGTCCTATGGCTGAGTTCATATATCCCTGGAACATGTGGGGTGTGTTCTCTTGTTGACTTTCCTCACACTGCCTGCCCCACGTAAAGAGCTGCCTCCTTCCCTATGCCTTCGAAAAGATCCAGATCAATTTCTACCTCCTCTGTGAAATTTATCTTCCCTTCTTCTGCTCATATCGATCTCTCCCTGCTTAAGCACTCTCTCTAAATTCAAAAGGTCTATAAAGTAGTCTTTTTTTAAAATATATACCCTCCATAGAAACTGTCTTCCAGAAGGTGCCCCTTACCAAAGTTGGATTATTTTCTTTAGTGATTGGTAACTTTTCAGCGGCAACTACCAGAAAACACAACTGACATTGGCTTAACCAGTTAGAGATCGATGATTTTAAGTAGCAACAAGTCCAGGAGTAGGCAGCCCAGGAGGGTGCTGCTGCTCTGGGACCCATGCTCTTGTCTTTCTGCCTCAGCATCCTCTGTCTGCTGGCTTTTGGCCTCCTGATTATTACCTCCGAGTCACAGGATAGTTGCTGTACCTCAGGGCAGGGGTAATGGAACAGCGGAAATCCAGGTGTATCTTAGTGGCCAGTGAAGTCAGAATTCTATCTTCTGCCCCCTGTAGCTGCAAGGGAAGCTGGGAAATTGAGTTTTGGACGTTGAAGCATCTCTAGGGGAAGCAGGACTAGAAAAACATTGCCAAGAATTGGTATCAAGTGAATCAGCCTGGTGTATTAGCCATAGCACAGATTAAGGAATAAATCCTTGCCCTAAAATAATGCTTCATCCTTTTTTGGAAGAAACAGCTGAGTAATAACAACAACAACAACAAAAATGAACACCATCATCAGATTGACTTATTATCAAATGTGTGACCACATAGCCATGTGGACTTGAGTGACTTATTTATCTAAGTTTCTTATCAATCTAAACAGTGGCATTAGTAAAACACTTGCCTCTTTGATTTACTGTAATGATGAAAAGAGGTAAAGCCTGTGGCCTATTATCTGTCATATAGAAGGCACTCAGTGAATGTCAGTTCCCCTTTTCTCCTCCCATTTGGGGTGCAGGATGGTGTAGGAAAAAAATCCCAAAGACAATAAAAATAAGTGAGAATTGAATGAAGGGAGATGATATGTCTTACCACCTAGTCCCCATAAACTCTTTTCCATAGGCAACAGGATTGCCCTAGTAATGGAACCATGCAGAAGTGTCCGAGATTTATTTATTTTGTGATTAAGAGAGGAAAGAAAATCTTCTCTGCATATTGGTGAAGGCATGCATACTAAGGTATGTGGACCCGTGGATATGAAGGTATGTGAAAACGACTCACATGTTACAGGTGTTTAACTAAGATCAATAAGGATTTGTGGTTCTGTCAGCCATACAGTCCGATCACCTCATCACATACGGGAACCCTGCTTCTGAAAAGTGACATTTAGTGGGAGGGAATGGCAGAGCTCTATCTAATTAGCAAAATTTGCAAAAGAGGCACATGTGCAAGAATCATGCATGACCCCAGGGAGAGAAAAGATTGCACACATGTATATATATATTGCAAGGTACATTCTTTTTTTTTTTTTTTTTTTTTTTTTATTTATCAGAGAGAGAGAGAGAGACAGAGAGGGCATATATGCAGAGGGAGAGGGAGAAGCAGACTCCCTGCCAAGCAGGGAGCCTGATATGGGGCTCGATCCCAGGACACTGGGATCATGACCTGGGCAGAAGGCAGATGCTTAACAACTGAGCCACCCAGGTGCCCCGCAAGGTACATTCTTAACCCATCTCCCTCACTCTTCACAAAAACAGAACAGAATTTTCCATGTATTGAAGTTCTTAGAAGCAAACTTTTTGGTACAGCAGCCTATGTGCCTGTGTTTTTTAATTAAAAACCTGATCTAGGGGTGCCTGGGTGGCTCAGTGGGTTAAAGCCTCTGCCTTTGGCTCAGGTCATGATCCCAGGGTCCTGGGATCGAGTCCTGCATCAGGCTCTCTGCTCAGCAGGGAGCCTGCTTCCTCATCTCTCTCTGCCTGCCTCTCTGCCTACTTATGATCTCTGTCTGTCAAATAAGTAAATAAAATCTAAAAAAAAAAAAAAAAAAGAATAAAAATAAAAAAAAATAAAAATAAAAACCTGATCTATCTATCCAGCCATCCATCCCAAATGTGTTGAAAAGCCAAGGGTTTTTCTTTTTCTTTTGATAAAAGGAAAAGCTGAACCGTGCCAGATGTTGGGAGGAATAGTAACCAAGTGATTCAATGAGAATTCTCCTGTGGGGACATGGACTCTCTCGGTCAATGTTGCAGAATGAAATCGTCTCACCTTCACCCAGCAGTGAGTTATTCCATCTGGTTGTGTCAATTAGGAGCTGAAGATGACGGGAAGTTAAATGACTGTCTTTATGAAAAAAAGCAAAACAGAAAAGGGAACAGCTGGGGGACTGGATGGCTTGGGGACGTAGAATTGGACCTAGAATAAAGAATCTGTTACCTTTAGTTGCTGGTTATAATGCTGGTGCAGGTTAATATGAATTGAAGGTTGCTGCTGCGTGATGGCATTAGCTGTCACAGGGCCATGGCATCTATAGTACAGTGTGGATCTAGGTTTTTAGAATGTCCTGTCCTCTTTAGCTGAGGGTCAAGCCACCAGCTTCGTTATGCAGCCAAGGGGTTAGCCATAAGAATCCCAGGGTCATAGAACTTCATCTCTGGAAAGGGCATTGCTATTGTGTCCAGACTCCGTGAACTCTGTGAAGTTGGATGTGTGATTTCTTTGCTTGTGCTATATTCTAAGGAAAAGAACACAGAGCTTTTATCAAATCCCCCTCTAACTGTTAAAAACTTGATTTAGACCTTGTCTTTGAATTGGGCAGACTTGAATGTCAGCTTTCACTTGATCACTTGCTAGTTTTGTGATCTTGGGCAAGTCACTTCTAGCAGTATAAGTTGTATAAATTCAAATTTATACAATAGGGAGGGTGCCGTCCTCTCTGTCATAGAGTTGTTATGAAGAAAATTTGAGATAATGTGTATACAACTTTTACCATAACATGAAATGAGTTCCTAGTAAATGTTAGCCATTACTATTATTGATGAAAATACTGAGTCCGGGAATGCTGAGTGATACCCAAGGTTAATGGCAGAGATAGGACCAGAATCCTGCTTTCCAGTTCACTACTTTGGCCGTTGGAAACCATGATGACCTCTGAAGACCTCATGTCTCTTCTTCATTATTCCCTTCATGTTTTGGCCGGGCTAGGCAGGTAACATGAGAAGCTGAAATCAAATGAAATTTTCCACCACTTCATAGCCAAATGGTCTACTTCTTCATTTGGGAGCTCTCCTTCAATGTTCTTTAAATGTCTTAACCCGAACTAGCGTCTGCAAAGGGCAATCACAAAGAGTAAGGCGGTCACGCTTGGGCTTTGCAGTATCAACTACCCACCTTGCCCAAGAACAGACTGTGAGCAAGGTTAGGAGTCTGACTCCTCATTAGCAAGGGGAAGCCTTTCCGAGCCGCCCCTCTGTTGATCAGATAGAGCGGATCTAACAAAAGGGATGACAGATTAGGGACTGTCTGGTGGCTAATGTACTGTTTACTGCGGTATAAATGACTGGTGTTTGGGAAATGACAGATGAAGAACACAACTGCACTTAAATGATTCCCAGATTCCTGCAGTGGAGGAGGGTCAGGGTTGGCTGAGATGTTGACTGGCAGCGGGGAGGCGTTGGTGGGAATTTCAGGGGGATACAAAGTATGCAAGGACTTCAGTTCAGCTGTTGATCCAGATGCTGCCGAAGCTTTTTTGCCACATACAGAAGGTGCTGGGAAGGGACGCCGTTCTCTAGCTCTTTCTTTCACAGCCTCATTCACTCCAGATGTAATTCTGGTTCCAGTCCGAGTGCAGCAGTCACTCCAGAGAGAAGGCATAAGGGGTAGGCATGGAGCTATGCTCAGCCTGGCTGGGACGCACCTAGAGAAAAATGACATAGGAAAAAAGAATAATAAATATGTTTGAAAGAAAGCAAACCAGAAGGGAAACAAGCAAGAAAGGAGAAAGGAGGGAAGTAAGGAATGAAGGAATGGAGGAAGGAAGGAAGAAAGGAGAGACAGAGGGACAGAGGGAATCTGGCATGTCAATTAATCCACATCTGATATATTCCAACCGAGTGAATTTGTGATGGTCTAACTTGTCCCAGGGGATCATAAGAAGCTTACAATTAATTTGTAGCTATTGTAACCATCTAGCATCCATTTGGTTGGTTTCAACAATAATAATGATTATGATATTATAACGCAGGCTGTCAGGTAATGTTTGCAGACATATCGCCGTTGTAACTTATAGTTGCCTTCTGCTGTGTCAGAGGTTTAATGTTCATGCATTCATTCTTTTTTTCCAGCAAATATTAATGGAGCATCTATTTTGTGACAGTTCCAGGTGCTTGAGGTACATAAGTGAACAGACAGAAATACCAGGCTTTGTGGAACTTGCATATAAACTGGAAAGAACCAACAGTATATACAGTATCCTATCAGATAATATAAAGTGCCAATAGATAATATGAAGGCAACTAAATCTGTGTATAGGGCTGGAGAATGGTAGGAGGGGGGAGCATATCTGGGCTTTTAGCTATCTAGGCAGGTATCTTAGAGGAGGTGACTTTTGATCAGAGGCTAAAGTAAAGGGAATGGCCAACCTCTGTGGTTATCCAGGGAGGAGCATTCCGTCTAAAAGGAACACAAGTGCAAAGGCCCTGAGGTGAGTGAGAGTGGTGTGTTAGAGGGATCTCAAGGGTTCTGCTGTGTCTGGGAAGAAGGAAGCAAATGGGAGAATAGGAAATGAGGACAGACAGGTAGACAGGTGCCAGACAATGTAGGACCTTTGAGCAGAGTTTTTAAAAGTCAGTGAAATTATGTGGTATTTGTTTTCAAGTATGGTTCTGAATGCTGTGCAAATAGGTGGTGGGGATGGCGGTGAAAGCCAGGAGTCCCATTTGAGGGGTGTTAAGTTAGCTGGTCTAAGGGTCCTGGCGGCTTGGTTATGATGGTATTCTTAGAGGCTGTATTTTGAAGGTAGGTCTAATAGAATTTGATTTTGGGGGATTCGGTGTAAGGGATGAGAGAAATAGAGTTTATATGTCCTTATGTTGTTGTTTTATATGTCCGTATGTTTTAAAAATATTTGTATTTGAAGTTCATTGTTGGGTCTTTATTATTTTGTGGGCTTTTCTCATCAGAGTTTGAGGCAATCATATTAAATTATAAAATTTTAATTATCCAGGATTTGCACATAGGTCCTTTGGTGGACCAAATTCCATCTTACAAACATGCTGTTTTTGGCTCACAGTATTTTGTGTCTTTGAGCCAACATTCAAAAAAAAAAAAAAAAATCCGGGGGCGCCTGGGTGGCTAAGTGGGTTGGGCCTCTGCCTTCGGCTAGGGTCCTGATCTCAGGGTCCTGGGATCGAGTCCCGTGTTGGGCTCTCCGCTCAGTGGGGAGCCTGCTTCCCTCCTCTCTCTGCCTGCCTCTCTGCCTACTTGTGATCTCTCTCTCTCTGTCAAATAAATAAATAAAAACATTTTAAAAAAATCCAGATAACTGAATTTTTTTGAGAAACAGTAAGATTTGAAATAAAGATCAGGTATCCCCATAAAGGCCATTGCTTGCTGGAGCCAGCAGCTTTTGCCACCTTTTAATGGGATAGTTCTTCATTCTCTCAGAGGTTCACCTCTTGAGTTCATTTACTCACCATTTACCTGAGTGGTCCTGAAGGTATTTGCCTTCAGGCCTCCTTCCCTCAGCCCCACCCCATCCCTGCCATGTAGAAAGAGACACTGGAGACAATTATAAATGCAGTTCCAGTTGGGGGTGGGGGGCAGGGAATTCCAGGATTATCATATGCAATCTATAAACCCATATATAATCCAAGTATTGTCTGTAAATCCAATTAATAATACATAATCTGTTTTGCATAAGTTTAAATATTGTTTTTTGGAAGGCTAGACTAATTCCAAATTAAGTGAATAAATGCACATATTTGAATCTCACTAAATTTTAATGGTCTGTATTGTCTCAATTAACAGATGCTAAAGTACTGAAAGTACGATTGCTTTCTTTTTTCTAATTTTGTATTTTTTTATTAACGTTTAATGTATTATTAGCCCCAGGGGTACAGGTCTGTGAATCGCCAGGTTTACACACTTCACAGCACTCACCATAGCACACACCCTCCCAGTACGATTGCTTTCAAGTGGCTGTGTCTTTTTTATTTTTATTTATTTATTTTTTAATCCCTTAAAAAGGGACCCTTAAACTCAGAAGGCTTAGGAACAGCTGTTCTCCTCTGGCCCTCCACTGCACTGATGACAAAAGGAAATCCAAACAGAGACAAGTTCTGTGAACAAAACCACTCAGCCGATTAATGGTAGCAGAACCCTGACCTCCTAGAAGGCTGCCAGAGGTCACTTTCAGTGCCAGCTCCCACACCCAAAAGTCAAGAGGCTGGAGAGGGCTGATTTATAAGGCTTTGATATGCAAATTCTTGATTCTATTTCAGGGATGACAAATTCCTGTTTAGAGATGGATGGAAAAGATTCTCTCCTCGTGAGAATACAGCTGTAGGGCAAAGCTTCTCAATAGCTACACTGTTGACATTTTCAGCTAGATAATTCATTGTTGGGGGGACTGTATTATACATTGTAGGATATTTAGCCATTCCCTGGCCTCCACACACTGGTTGCTTATAGTACCTTCCCTCCCCATGCCCACACATAACACACCCACACATACACACCGGTCATCACAATAAAAAATATCTCCAGACATTGCCAAGTGTCTCCCGGAGAGGGGCAAAATTATATCTGGTGGAGATCCACTGCTCTGGACAGACTACTGGTGCTTTACCATAGATTCAGGGACCCAGGGAAAGACCTTGAACACACAGCAGCTGGCACTCTTGCTGACCCAGGAGCCATGCCTGGACACCTGCTCACGGACTCCTCTGACCCATCGCCAAGGGTGAGACATTAACCTACAGCCCCTTCCCAGAGACCTGTAACTTTTCATAGTCCGGTTTATAAGCGTCTCTGTACTTTCTCACTTTCTGAAGGCACTTATTCCCAATACCTGAAACTGCATAGGGATGTGGGGTTTTTTGTCCATTTCTGTGTTAGGTTTTTGTTGTTGTTGTTGTTGTTTTAACTTTCTATTGTAGAGTTCCTCACTTTTTCTTTCTTCTTTCCATTTTTATTGCTTTTTGTGGTTCTTTCTGTGTCTTCTTGATCATTTTTTGGTGTGGAGCCTTTCTCTGCCTGTGTCAATATCTGTCTCTCTGCCTAGGGCTCTGTTTCATTTTAGGGCTTAGTCTCCTGGTGTTGATCTTCCCAATCTCTGTCATTCTTGCAATGGCTGTTTCTGGGTTCTTCCTTGAAAATTTTTGTGTGACAGTTTGTCTCTTATTCTGCCTCTCGCTGTATCTCTCCAGATCATTTTTCATGACCCATGCCTCACTTGTCGAGGATGTTGGTGTGTTTCCATAACATTTCTGTTTGTGAACATCTTTTAATCTATTTATGGACCTCTCTTCCCATTTCTGCCTTTCTTTTGGAAATGACCCATCTACACCAAGTTTCTGTCAGGATTTCTTTCTCTGAGTAGGAAGTTCCTCAGGCAGGTAATGGAAACCTTTTTCTTCTGTTGAATGATAAGCCTAAGAGGAGCACAGGGAATGGATTTTCAATTAACTGCTTAGAGGCAATTTTTTGTTTTATTTAATAGAATTGAATTTTTATAAAATTTAAAGTTAGAATATTAAATCCAATAAAGATTAAATATTTAACCTTTTATAAAATTAGTGTCATAAAGATAAGTTTTAAATGATTCCACATCATAAGCAATTATCTTCAAAACCTAGTAGGTAATTCTTTTTTGGAATTAACTCTTTTTTTTTTTTAATGCTAGGTGAAATAAAATCAATGATTTGTAAAAATGGATTAGTTATTTTAGGTGGAGTTTGGGAATAAGAAACAGGAGGACTAGGATTTGCTATTTGCAAAGTACCCATCTTTTTCCTATCATATAGAGTGCCCAAACCAAGAATGAGAATTAGGACTCTGTGAGGTTCAAAAGGACAGTGAAAACTATCAAATCTACTCATTTCTGTAAGAAAATGAGAATTGTAATAAGCTTGCAAAACAGATTGGAATCCATCTGGTAGAGCCAAATTAATCCCCCTTTAATGATTGTTTATACGGTGTATCCAAAATAAAAAACCAGTATCGAGAGTTAATCAATTAAAATGTATTCACTTTGGTTTGCCGAAACAAGAGGGAATTGTAAACGGACCAAAATTTATCCTATGGTGGGGCGCCTGGGTGGCTCAGTGGATTAAGCCTCTGCCTTCGGCTCAGGTCATGATCTCAGGGTTCTGGGATCGAGCCCCGCATCGGGCTCTCTGCTCGGCGGGGAGCCTGCTTCCTCCTCTCTCTCTGCCTGCCTGTCTGCCTACTTATGATCTCTATCTGTCAAATAAATGAATAAAATCTTAAAAAAAAAATTTATCCTATGGTATAAACATGTTAAAAACATGCATCTTCATTGGACCTTATGTAAATTAATCAAGTTATAGCTCTCAGGTTTTTGTTGTCATTGTTTGTTTACTTGTGGTACAAGGGGGAAAAGTACTGGCTTCCGAGAGCACGGGGCTGTGTGAAGAACATTTTAAGGTTTCTGAAATCAAGAAAGGAACACAACAAAATAAGAAAACCAGGATGGACATTTAGATTTGACAGGGAAGGCAAAACCAACTAACCAAGGGCGTCAACTGTTTCTCGTCCCTCTAGTTTAGGATAAATTTCTTCTTTTCTTCCGTACCCTGTGTGAACGCTATTAACCCTAATAATACATTAATATAGCATTAACGAGTCAAGTCTAGGCAACTGATACTTGAAGGGTACTTGATATTTTATTTTATTTATTTTTTTTTAAAGATTTTATTTACTTATTTGACAGAGAGAGATCACAAGTAGGCAGAGAGGCAGGCAGAGAGAGAGGAAGGGAAGCAGGCTTCCTGCTGAGCAGAGAGCCCGATGCGGGGCTCGATCCCAGGACCCTGAGATCATGACCTGAACCGAAGGCAGTGGCTTAACCCACTGAGCCACCCAGGTGCCCCGGTACTTGATATTTTAAATGGGACATACTCCAAGACCTTGAAGCTTCCTAAAATTTTTGACAAAGTTGAATTCAGTTCAGCTCAGTGGAATTCTGTGCCTCAGATAGTCACCGAGTATGTATTTCCATGGTTGTTGTGCTAAGGGTAGGGGGGAGAATACTAGTAAGGTCTCTGCTATTTTTGAGCTCTTAGCTGATTATCAGATATTACTGCTTCAGCTAATAATGTTTCTCCCATAAACAGTGCCAACCCACAGTGGCAAAAAACTATGCGAGTGTCTACTGTGAGGCCATGTTTCATCTAACCTGAAGATGCCTTAGAGAGGAAGGTAACATCCGCCAATCTCCCTGTTCTGTTAATGCCACTGATAGATAGTTTTTAAATCCCTCCATGAGGACTGGTTTCCAAGTCTTCACTCTTCCCTCACGGACTTGCATTCTCTACATGGCAGCTAACTCTGATACTTTGTGAAGTTGTGTAACAACGTATTTGTTAAATCTAGTCAATGGCAATGGCCCCTCATTCTTTTTTTTTTTTTTTTTTCCCCAAGGATAAAATCTGTGCTCTGATGCATGGTTTCTGGGATTTTTTTACCCCCTGTGGATACTTACCTTGAGAGGCAGGTTTGGATGGTATACAGTGGTAGGAGAGCAAGCACTAGAGTTTGGGTTCGAATCCTAGCTTCTTTTCTTTCTGTCCTTGTGACCTGAATACATGCTTTTACCTCTCTGTGGCTCAGTTACTTCATCTGTGAAATGGGAATGATAAAGTCACCTGATTCGTTGGGCTCCTGTTAATGAAAACTAGTTAGTGCCAGTAAGGTGGTTTGCAAAGAAATGGTAACCTTCCATAAATGTTAATTATTATGATCACTCTCACCTATAGGGACTTCATTCACGCTGACTTGCTCTCATTCTCCCCTGGGTTGCTCTGAGTTCCCAGAGCCTGCTCACGCTGTTCCCTTCCTCCCCTTCTCTCAGCTAACTGGGACTTCAGGGCTCAGACTTTTGATTCTCCCAGGAAGCGGTTTTCCACTTTCCTGCCCTGCAGGATACGTGCCTCTCTGAAGTGCAGAGTTAACCTCTGGCATAAGATTTTGCAACTTATATTTACTTGTGTAGTTTTCTGTTCTTCCTCCTACAATATGTATTCCTCCACCTCCTACTTGGTGGGCAGAAACTCTCCCTTATCCTCTGTGCCTACTTGTGATCTCTGTCTGTCAAATAAATAAATAAATAAATAAATAATCTTAAAAAAAAAAAAAAAGGCAAGGGGCACCTGGGTGGCTCAGTTGATTAAGCATCCGACTCTTGGTTTCAGCTCAGGTCTTGAAATCAGGGTTGTGAGTTCAAGCCCTGCACCGGGTTTCACGTTGGTCTCTATGCTGGACATGGGTCCTATAAGACAGAAGAGGAAGAAAGGAAGGAAGGAAGGAGGGCAGGCCGGCTGGCCTGCCCAGAATTTGAGTTAGTTTATAGACATGATATGAGGTGTTTTTTTTTTTTTTTTAAGATTTTATGTATTTATTTGACAGAGAGAGAAATCACAAAGATTTCTCATCAACTGCATCAAACTCCTCTGAGTCACTTATCAAAATTACTGGTTCAGGAAGGGAGGGGAAGGGAGAGGGTGGTTGGGTTATGGACATTGGGGAGGATATGTGCTATGGTGAGTGCTGTGAAGTGTGTAAACCTGGCGATTCACAGACCTGTACCCCTGAGGCTAATAATACATTATATGTTAATAAAAATATATGTTAATAAAAATTATTATGTTAATTAACATGATACGTTAATAAAAAACAAAAAAAAATACTGATTCCAGGGGACTCAGCTTGGACCTAATGATCAAACAGTCCATGAAGGGGAGACCAATAACCTGTATTCTTACTGAGGTCCACAATGGTTCTTATGCTCTCTGACATTTAAGAACTGTGGTTCTGGTTTGACCTCAGGTGGAGAACACTTTGAAAATGGAAACTTTTCAATAGACCCACCATTTACAGTGTCACTTCTGTAAGTCATAAACTGTTACATGTGGAATCATTATCGTGGCCCTTATTTCTTATATGTTTTTAAAATATGCATGTTAAAAGTTTTAAGGACTTAAGTGTTCTATTTTGTGAGAAGAAAAATTATTAGAGCAGTGACTTTGGTCTCTGAGCCGCCTCCCCAGTCCGTCTGTGAAACGGGAGTGGTGCCATTGACCTTCCTCTGTCGGTGGTGTTGAGAGAATCAAGCAAGAAAGACAGAAGAAAGACAGAAAAGCAAGGGTGAAGCGTAAGGTGCTATGAAAAATAGAGTATTATGGTACCTATATGCAAATATGGTGAAACGGTATTCTTGTACACATAATAATATTTTTCTAAGTAACCTAGTTTAGTTTATTTGTTCTACAGGGTTCAACAGTAAATTCTGATAACTGGGAGTTTGGAACAAGCAATGATTCAGATTTATTACAAAATGAACATGCTTATTCACAGGAAGGGAAACATGGGATTGTATAGAATGGGATTTTTATGAAGCATTCATTTTGAATCTAGCAAGAGTTAAGTATTAGGATCACTCTTCTAAATGCTTCTAAGTGACTCTGCACTATAAGTAAATGCTCTTAGAAAACAAATAGGGAATTCGTTTATGAAATGAACCCTCTTCTTGATGGCATGGGGTAAGATTATCAATCATAGCATGTTTAAGAATTCTACCTCAGATTTACATAGAACATGAAAATAATTGGGAGAAGGATTCACAAACTCTGACATCAAGTTTAACTTTAACTTTGGCGGTCTTATAAGAAAAACCCCCTTTTCTCCTATAAATGTAAACCTTTTATTTTTTAATGGAAACAAATTTGTTAAGTTCACACTATTAAAGGCACATTGAAAAAGGTCAGCAGACAAAATAAATTTGACAGAAAATAGTAAAGTTAAAAGTTTTATTCATATACAGTGGTTAAGAACGAAGATATTGAGATAAATTATTTTAAGTGAGAACTGTCCTTTTAATAGGCCTCACTCTTCAGCCTTGTCTCATTTTTCATTTTCACGAGGATTTTAATGTATTCTTTTCATTATATAAAACATGCCATATTTGGCCTTTTCATGAAAATGGATCTGATATTCTCCTTTGACAGCCATTCATGTGAAAAGAACAGGTCCTATTTCTGTCCATCGCCTACATGTACATATTCATAGAAATCATAGATTTTTTAGTAAAATATACTTCATGCTATAGAACATCTTCGTCCCGGAAACTCAAAGCATTTTGGTCAATGAGTGTATCATATTTTCTCTCTCTGTGTCAAGGGACGCATGTGGTCAAGAATTCTAAATTCCAAATTTAACTCCATCTAAATTATGTGATTTCCATTTTCTACACAGAGGAACAGAAATACAGGCAATAAAGTCTCCAAGCCAGAGGGCATTAACTCCAAATTAATCTTGAAGATTTTCTGTATCTCTCTAGTTACATGTCTTAGTATTGCTACTTTTAATTTGAACTACAATTTGTTCTTGATTTTTGGGGGGGATGGATAAATGGACCTAATCATTCTTCTGCTATTTTATAAACAATTGTAGAGCAGGTGTGTGTACTCACATGTGTAGTTTTACTCTGATAGTGGTATTTTAATATCTGCTTGATAACTTTATTGGCCTAAATTTAAACCTTTCCAGGAAGAAAAATTAATCCTCATTCAAGTTGTCATTTTTTTTTCTTTTTGAAATATGAAAATTATTGCTAAGTTTTTTCATGGTAGTCTTTCCATGCTGAAGGATGGTTAAATTGTACTCAGCGCTGCTAGATGCTTTTGGATAGGTAAAAAAAAGTATAATGATATAGTTACTAAATTCAGAAATCAGTAGATTATTTATATAATAGTCAATAAGATATTCTTCCCCGCTGCAACTTCTTAGAGCAAAATTCCATCGCACCAAATTACATTCCTTGTTTCAAGTAACACCGTAACTAATGGCTTGTTTTCAATTTAATATGATCTTGTTCTGGTGTCTTGGCTGAAAACAAGAAAAAGTGATTTCCCAAAGTGAAGTGTAGGTATGCCAGGCTCTTCACATTGGCGGTAGTAGAATGCCTGTGGGCAGGGAGAGGGCACAGTAAGTCTCCCTGACCTGGATGAAACATAGGTCGATACAATGGCAAAAACAGAACAGCAACAAAGATGGGAAAGGCACAGGACTGAACAGGAAACCAGGACTTAAACTACTTGGTCATTATTTTGCTGTTGTTGTTTAGGTTTATTTTGTTTTTAAAGGGAGTTACAACAAGGAGCAGATAAGGACATATAAATTGAAAGCAGATTGTGGTTTATGATAATGACCGGCCGAAGGGACTTGGCTTTCTTGGTGACATTGAAGTAAATTGCACTACTCAAGACGTATACTAAGAAGGATAGAAAATGAGATGTGCAGAGAAGACACGATTGCTGTTTTTATGGTATTGCTGACGATCAAACTGAATGGAAGGGAAGAGGGGACCAGTGTTAACTTTAATATATATATTATGAATGGCAAAATTTATATTTCTCTTAGAGGGATGAAAAGGGTCTTAAATAATCACTGTCCACTATTTCAACCCTCCCCTCCCCCCTTTTTTAAACTTCTCCAGTATCTTTGATTTACTCTAAATTCCTAATTTCTTATTAATAAACAAGATCATCTTAGTTTATTTATTTTTAAAGATTTTATTTATTTAACACAGAGAGAGAGATGACAAGTAGGCAGAGAGGCAGGCAGAGAAAGAGGGGGAAGCAGGCTTCCCACTGAGCAGAAGGCCTGATGTAGGGCTCGATCCCAGGACCCTGAGATCATGACCTGAGCTGAAGGCAGAGGCTTAACCCACTGAGCCACCCAGGCACCCCTCATCTTAGTTTAAATTTACTTGGGTTACAAATAACATTTTTTTTTTTTTTTAGATGAGGAAAGAAGAAGAGAGTGCTATAGCTTCCCCATCCAGAAACAGACATAGCTCTTACATAAAACCCTGTCCCCAGAAGATGCCATATCATATAGGGGACATTTTAGCTGAAGAATAGGACCTTCCAGGGCTTGACAGATCTCTCACTCGGTATGCTTTGCTTTTAACCAAAAAGCCCGTGTGTGTGTGTGCATGCACATGCTGGTACACACAAGTGGAAAAGTTCTCACATCTCTAGGACTTGTTTCCATTACTCACTACTCCCTTAAGAGTCTGGTGCTCCCGAGTTCCTTGGGCAAATCTGTGTTACTGTGGCCCATGATAGCCACATAGCACCTGAGTACCACTTGCTACCTTCTTAATTCTATACCATCCATTCCAATTAGAAGGCAGAAATAGAATGGCTGACTTCTGGTCATTGTATAAGAGGGATGAGGCAGGAATGAACGTTGTTCTATTAAAGTTATTTTCATTCTAAAGGGAAAAGGGGCTGGTGGCGTCCACCCTGGTTACAGGGAAAAGTGTCCTGATTTCTCCCCTTTCCCTCTTCTGCGTTTTCCCTCTTCCTGGTCCCATCCAAAGGAATTCTTTCCTAACAGAGTGTGTCATTTTAAGTTGACTTTCTGAGAGCTGAGCTAAGAGCCATTGCCAAGGCCAGTGGGCGTAAATTCAGTCCGCCTGACGGGAGATGACAGGCTGCGGGATTTATGACTTATTTGAGTTCTCATACATCACCCTCTGTGTCGCTCGCTTATGATGGCCCTGCCAAAAGATAAAGAAGTGTAGGACGCTTGGTACGGGCTGTGGTGACAGGCCAGGGACAAATGTCTCTGTTGGGTAAATTGATTTGAATGGCTCTAGTGAAATATCAGGTTAGGTTGAAAATATGATTGGGTTTAATGATCCTGCTGACTTCGTAGACTGTCGGGGTTCCAAATCCTGAACAAGTTAATTAAGGCTCTCTATGAAGGGGGTGTGTGTGGTTATTTGTAAATCTGTATAATTATTAATGTCCATAAATACCACCATGTAAAAATCCAGACGTGTTCTAATATATTGAATCTTCATTGAGTACAAGAAGTATTACTTAAAATTTATAGGGTATTTATCTGGGAAAAACTGTTGAGAATATTATTTCTTTCCCCACATCCCACAGCCAACAAACAGAGACCTAAAGGCATAAAAATATGTAGTGAAAAGACAGAGAACAGATAAACTGTTTACTCTCTGCTGGTAAAATTTAGTAGACTTAAGCTTTACAACCTTCTGGAGGGAGGATTTTTGCTGTGTGTGAAAGTGGTATTAGAAGAATATTAAATAAATGGATTACCTTTTCAATTATGAAAAAAAAAATACCATTACCTAATTTTCTGAGTGTGGCTATTCAGTTAAAAATAAAAGATTTCTCCCAGATTTCTGTTTGTCCATTTAAAGTTGCCTCTCAATTTCTGAGTTCACCTCCAACAACGGGTAGGCTTTCTTTCCTGTTCTTATCTCCATGTAATTAATATTGACTGCTTATAGTTTCATTTTATTTGGGGGCCAAGAATGACTGGTTTCCTTGTCTAGAAGTGTTACAAAATGTGCTTTACACATTGCCTTTGCATCAAGAAGCCCTACGGACATCAAAGTGAGATCCAAGAACAGGTTTCCTGGATGCTACTTGGTCCGCAGAGCCACAGGTGAGCAGTATCCCCGGCCTCTCCTTCCCCTGTTCTCTCTTGATCTCTGGACAAATTCTCCTTTTTTTACTTGGCCTGCGGTGTGATTTCTTCATTCCAGTGAGTGACCGAGAGCCATAGAAGGCCATCTCGGCTGCGTGTGAGGAGGATAGTAAATTGGGTTCAGGGAAGAATGAAACCTATTGTTGCATGCATTCTACTTTTAGAATTCAGAAACCAGAGTCAGCATTTGAGAGTGTTGTGTTCATTTGTCAATGTGGTACAGGGTGACAGCGCCAACAACCCAAGTCTGCCTTCTGAGGAGAGGCCCCAGCTTAACTGCAGAACTTGACACCATGTCCGGGGAATATGGCGGTGCCTCTGTCTTCAAGCTGGATGTTAGGCCAGGCAGGCCTTTCACCAGCTCCGAGGCACTGCAAGTGACATGCCTACGGAGAACTCTGTGTTTGCCCAGTTTGGAGCCCGTAGCTCTTTGTAGGCCTCATAGTTCCGCGGGTCTCCAGCTCGGCATTGTGCAATGCAGTTTCCATTTGATACCTTTATTGTTTTCTTTCTTTATCTCCAATTTTTTCTTTATATAAGGATATCAAGAATCAGATTGAGAAATTTGTCCAAGGTCACACAGCTTGTAAGGGACAAGGCAGCTTTGAATCTGGTTGTGGTGGACTCCAGACTCCAATTCTACACCACACTGTTTGTCCGCTGCTGTGTTGGAGATAGACATTTGTCTGTCCTGTCCCCGTTCCAGGCTCCGAGATAGACATCTGTCTGTCCTGTCCCCACTCCAGGCTCCAGTCTTGGCATTCTCTCTCTTAGCTCTCTCTGACCCCTTCACCAACCCAGGGCTTATCCAGCACCCCTGACAGTAATGCCTTTCCTATGGTCTTTTCATTGCCTGTTTATTCTCCTTCTTCAGGCCTTAGATCACATGTCACTCCTGAGAAGTGTTCTGTTAATCTCTAGTGGCCTCCCCAGTGACCCTCTGTCTCATCACCCCAAAGCTTTTTGTATAGCAGTGATCACCTTTTTAAATTATTTTGCCTCCCCTTGTCCATCCCGGCTCCCAGGGTAAACTCTGTGAAACTAGGAACACCCCCGAACTCATTCACCCCCGTATGCCTCAGTGCCCTGGACATAGTGAATCCCAGTAATTGTTTCTAAACAAGTGAATGGCTGGGTGAATAAATGTTCCCGAAGAGATGCAAATGTAAAATAATTCTAATCCTAGAGAAGTTTGTTCAAATTGTGATTAATTTTGAAATATTCTAATCAAGTTTTGGGCAAAATGCTGTGGCTACATAGATGAAGATGGATGAAGAAGGATGAATGGACATTAGGGTTATCTTAGACTGTCCCTGGAGGAGGCCATGTGAGACCCGAGTCTGGTGCAGAGGTAGGATTCAATCAATATGCAAAGATTGTGGGAAAAGCATTCCTGAACAGGAAACAACATGAACAAGGGCACAGAAGCAGGAATGTATAGCGTACACATGGATGTAACAGTAGAAAGACCGGAGTTCAAATTCTGACTTTTCCCTACCATAGCTGTTGGTTTTGGACTGTATGTTTAACAAACGTTTTTGAGAGCCCTTCTAAATCCAGGCACACTATCATCAGCTTTCCTGTCTTGAATCTCAGTTTCTTTTGTTGCTAAGTGAAGATAATAATTTATGATTTAGAGGGTTTTTCTGTTTGTTTTTTTTTTTGTTTTTGTTTTTGTTTCATGAAATCATGTATGTCAAAGAACCTTGTGAAAATCAGGTACTTTCATCCATGGGGGATATAACTGAGTTTAGGTGAGCTGCTAAATTCAAGAAAGGTTATTTAAAGTCAAGGAGCAGATCCATTGTCATGCGCAGTAAAGGGACTATAGGCTATGAATAAATAAATGTAGTTTGTTCCTAAAGGGCTGGGCTTAGGGTGGCAGGAGATAAACTCTTGTCTCAGTATAACCTGAGAGTATCTCCCAGGATAACCTAGGAGACTCCAGAACATCCTTCAGTCATTAGTTTCTCAGTATCCTTGTTCCTAAAACTGCTGTTATCATAAAAAGACCTGAAAGTGGGGCACCTGGGTGGCTCAGTGGGTTAAAGCCTCTGCCTTCTGCTCAGGTCACAATCCAGGGGTCCTGGGATCAAGCCCTGCATTGGGCTCTCTGCTCAGCAGGGAGCCTGCTTAACTCTCTCTCTCTCTGTCTGCCTCTCTGCCTGCTTGTGATCTCTGTCTGTCAAATAAATAAATAAAATCTTTTAAAAAAATTTAAAAAATATTTTAAAAAACTATTTAAAAAATATATTTAAAAAAAAAAAAAAAAAAGACCTGGAAGTGAACTTAACCTCTTCTTGAGGGTTTCAGTGAGGAAAGTTAAGATCACTTCTCTAGAACATTAAGCTTAGGTGGAAAGGGCCACATGGAGTGTATAATGGAAGTTAAGTGAAAAAAGGAGCGAGCCCTTCAATCATTTTCACAGCGCAAAGGTGCCACTGCCAGTCATAATTTTAATACAGAGACTTATATAAATTAAGGAATGATTCGGGGTTAGCCGATCCCCTAATGTTCCGGGGTTTGTCACGGTGAATTGTGGTGTCACTTAGCAAGTGCATACTTAAAGAGAAGAATGGGAAGGACATGAAGGTTAGCAGAATAGCAAGTGACTAGAAAATGTTAAATGTAGCCCGGAGGGGAAAGCAAAAGCAAAGGGAGGCCTAGGAGAACCACAAAATGGAGAAACAACAGGTCAGCGTAGCAAGAGGAAACCAAGGTGGGGGCGGGGCGGGGGTAGGGGGTGGGGATCCTAGCAAAAGGGAAGAGTGCCTTTTCATTTATCTACTGACATATCCCACTCTTCTTTGTGGTGTGGCTGCCTGGTTACAAGGAAAGTGATTGTGTCGGGGCCTGTCAATCTTCCTTATACCAGACAGTTCCCTGAATGTTATTCCGTGGGCTCCCTACCTGCGGAATTGTAAGGCTCCACTGACCTATGGCTCCTTTTCCATTGAGTAATAAATAAGGTAAGCCAGATTTAGCCTAGGGTTCTTGAGGCTTCATCTTGTGAGGGGAAAACACACTGAAATTCCGGAGTCTGAGGCCACCTGCGATAGTGCCCATTGCGTGGATAATTCACATATGGTTTTCCTATTATCTCCATTTTCCAGATGAGAAAACCAAGACTAGTTAAATAATTCACCCATGTTCAAAGGGCTCCTGATGGTGGAACCAAATTTGAATTTCATTCTCTCTGACTCCAAAGCTCAGACTGTATTTTCTACTTTTTAAAATAAAAATTAGGGCGCCTAGGTGGCTCAGTGGGTTAAAGCCTCTGCCTTCAGCTCGGGTCATGATCCCAGGGTCCCGGGGTCGAGCCCCGCATGGGGCTCTCTGCTCAGTGGGAAGCCCGCTTCCTCCTCTCTCTCTGCCTGCCTCTCTGCCTACTTGTGATCTCTGTCTGTCAAATAAATAAATAAAATCTTTAAAAATAAAATAAAAATTAGTATGTATACATAATAAGTGGGAGGGGATTATGGATTAATTTTGAAATATAAGATTATCTTCAGAGAAAGTATTCTTTTCTTTCTCTTCTTAATGTTGGCTAGAAAATTAGAATAGGAAAGATATGGCAAGTATGCCTTTGTGTTGGGAATAGCTAAAATTGCTCACTTTAACAATAAAGTTCTGCCATCTGGGATATTGCAAATTCTCCTAAATTGGTATGGTCTGTCCTGCTGTCTTGGAAAGGGAGCAAGTAGTGTAGGGAAAAGGATTCAAAATGCAGCATAGGGATTTTTTATTTATTTATTTTTTTTTTTGGTAAGATTTTGCTTAATTACCACTGCAGTGGAATGGCTGGCCAAAGTCAGAAATCTTTTATTTCTGCTCAGTGAGCAGCCCAATAAAGCTTCAGAAGGTATGGTACAAACAAATGCCTTTTCATTTTTTTTTCTACCTCTTAAACAAAGTTAATCAAGAATTCATTTTTTTAGGATAATCCTGTGTTAAATCAAGCAGTCAGACAATGAAATAGGAATTAAGAAAATGAAATGGTGGGAATTATCATAAAAATATGAAATTTTATCAAAAGGCCTACCAAGTGAATTGGTTCATAAGCACCTCCAATTTATTGGGTTCTGGGTTCTCTTTTTCCTGGCATCTTTATGGTTCTTTATTTTGTGCCAACACAACTTACCTATAATCCTCGACAAATATCCATTTTAGATACTGGGAGTGGCCGGTAGATTTGAAAGCAAAACAAGACAGTGGCATGAGTCAGAAAGTTGGGAATGGGGTGGGTTAATACGGATTAGGATCAAGGATTTTAGTAGGTGACTGTTTCCTTGAGCAAAGCCACTTTGGGCTATGACCCTCCCTCCTATTAAGCCTAACAAGGAAGTTTGCTAGAAAAGTAGTTGGAGGATCTGAAATTATACACTCACGCAGTTTTCCCAGATTTTTTTTTTTCTTTCAGATTTTATTTCACAGAGAGAGAGACAGAGAACATAAACCAGGGGAGCAGCAGAGGGAGAGGGAGAAGCAGGCTCCCTGCTGAGCCTGGAATCCGATGCGGGTGGGGCTCGATCCCTGGACCCTGGATCATGACCTGAGCCAAAGGCAGATGCTTAACCGACTGAGTCCCCTAGGTGCCCCTTTCCCAAATCTTTTATTTCTGAGGACTACTAGGTCATAGAGATGGGGCAATAAACTTGGCAAGGTTCATTTGGCTTATAGCATCTCAGGACCTGTGATCTGGGACCACCCCTGCTGTGTCGGTCTTGGGCCAGATGATGTCCTGTGAGGCCACAGAAGGCTATGGATGGCTGCATTCCTCAGAGGCACGCCCTGTGTGCTGGGCTTCCTTGTGAGTGTGAACTGGCTGCCTCACTTGCTGGATTCCATTCTATGAAATGGCAGTGAAAAAAAGTCTTCTTTGTCTCTGATCCATAGCAGTCTGTGGTTGGGAGACCTTAATTTTCACTGAAATAAATTGAAAGTGACCAGGTAAAGGATCTTTTCTGATTACGGCTTGGCTACAAGATTTCTCAACTTCAACACTGTTGGGACTGGGACTGGATAATTCTTGGCTGTGGGGCTGTCCTCGATGTTGTGAGCTGCTTGACGGCATCCCTGGGTGCTACCCACTAGATGCCCCCAGTCATAACCATGAGAGATGTCTCTAGACATTAACAAATGTCCCCTGCAGTGGGGGAGGAGAGCACACACTGTTCCTTGGCTGAAAATAACTGCCTTAAATTTTGTGCCCTTTGCAGTAAGACCACTGTTTTTTTTGTTTGTGTGTTTTTGTTTTTTTGTTTTTTTTCCTTCCTTCTAGTTATGCTCAGCAAAGCTAGGCCTTCTTCAAAGACAGACTTCCAACATAAATCTTTGATTCTTCTTCTTGAGAAAACATTGCATTTTGACCTTTGAGTGGCTTAGTGTCCCCAAATGTGAAACAGGAAGTTGATGAAGGTGGTAGTTTCTGCACTTATTTTTTGAGCCAATGTCCCTGCCCCTGAGTTTGAGTTAAAAAGATTTGCTATGGACGAGCCACGTGACCTTGGCCAGGTGGCTTTATAGGATCTCAGTCTGCCTTCATCTGTGAGATGAGGGGAGTAACAGTTGTACCGTTTTACCCTCTTGTGGTGAAGGTGGAATGAGAGACGTTAGTGCCGGCAGATAGCACGCTGTCTGACCCATGTTGAGTGCTCGATGAACGTTTGCTCTAATTATCACGATTGTCGATCGTAGTTTTGAAAAATTGGTTGCTTGTTATTATTAAGCCAATGTCTATTTTTTTCTTTACCACATACTTCCCACATTTTGGATCTCAGAAAACAGACTCACAAGTGCAAACACGCATGCACCCAGGGACACAGACACACACAACGTGATTAGTTCTCTGGTTTCATCCACTCTCTTGGGACAAATCCAGGACATCTGGATTAGCCCCTTCGCTTTTTCTGCTTCCTCTCACTGTTCCTGTTTCTTCCCATTCTTTCCTTCTGGAGCCACCATTGGATAAAGCACAAATCATCTCCTTGATTTGCAGCCTGTGCGCCAATGAGAAAAGTCCTAGAGTGGCTTTTGATTTTACGCTTCATTGCCTAGGCGTCTCGTAAACACCATGGCATCTTAAAAAACAACAAAAAAAAACACAACAGCTTTCTTTCAGCCAGAACTTTATCAAATCTGTGTCTATAATGGCACAGATGTATAGAAAATGAGAGAATCGATTTTTGTGTGTGTGGTGGTTTTTTGTTTTTTTTTTGCTGCAGAAGCAATGTGACCTTGAGGGAACACCGACTCCACGTTTGCTTTTCATGGCATTGCCCACATCCCTCCTCCTACACCTCCTCCTTCTCCCCATTCAGTTCCCCAACAACCGGCAATCACTATGCCCTCCCGCTCCAAATTTATGACCGAGAACAGGTCATAAACAGAGAAGGCCAACCCTAATCCCAGGCACTACACCTTCCTGTTTGCCGGAGGTTCGACAGCTTGATGGGACCGTAAAGAATAAGCCTGCGTCCTCACTTGCCCCATGAATCATGCCCTACAAAAATGACGAGCAAGGGGCTGCCGGTGACTCAGAGCCTCGAGGCAGGGCTTCCCCTAAACCACCCAGAGCAAAGGGTCCCCGTGGTTGTCCTCTCTGGGGTGGCCTGACAAATCAAAGTGATCTCACAACTAAGAAGAGCTCACCAGCTCACAGATCCCCAGGGAGCAGGCTTTTGTAGTGATCCATGTGGCACAGTGCAGGCCCCTCCAGCTTAACTGATGCTCAGGGAATCACAAAGGAAATGACACACCTGGAAGGACACACCAATGAGAGACACCTGGGAAGTAGTAGGAACACACCCTTTACCAATGTCCTGTTCCTCCTCTGGTTGCCTCTTGTTTCATGTCCTTGGCTTGTGCATCTCAAACTGGAGAGTGCATAGGAAGCAGCAGGGTGCTCTTGTTTAGTTTCTGATTGAGTTAGTCTGGACGGGGCCGGAGAATCTGCATTCTTTGGTGAACCCCCCCCCCCCCAAGGGGATGCTGATGCTGCCAGTCCTTCGGAGCACATTTTGAGCAGTGAGATCCCTAGAGTGTTTCAGAGCTTTCTTCTCCCCACCCCAGAATTGTGTCTTTTGGAGTAGCACTTGCCAGCTGTACAGCACAAGGCATCATCTCCCCAGTTGGCTTTGGGGCAAAACTAACTTCCTCTGTGTCCCAGAACTCTGAGAACAGGAGTCATATCATTATTATGGAGTTTAGTCTTCTTCCCCTAATTTGATTAAAAAAAAAAAAAAATTCTCCTTACACGAGGCCTTCCAGGTTCTTCTGTGACCACTGTTGTACTTACAGAGTCTCAAGCCAGCACTGCAAAGAAGAGCTAGTTGTTTTGTCATTTAGCTCCAAGTGTAACAGGTCCCCAGGGGCATATGCCAAAATCTGCCTCTACCTATTAATCCAGGTTTAGGCAATACTGCAACACAAAAACCTATGTAGCAACTTTTGGCATTTCTGGAAACCCTGCTTTCTAGATCGGACAGCAGTAGCTGTGGCCTTGAGTTTGAGAGCCACAACTGGGGTCTGTCATGGTCCTTATAAGAGGTCACTGAGTAGAAACAGCAAGGGGCAGGGAGAGCCCAGTGATTTGCACACACACACATGCAGGTCGAAAGGGGTAAGTTCCTTCTATGAGCAAGACCCATAAGCTAACATTAGCAAAAGTGAGTGTGCTTGTGGATCAAGGATTGGACCTTAGGACATGCTTCCAGATGGGAAACATTCCCTTGATCTGTTTGCTGAGATGATTTGTGTTGTAGAAATGACTTGGCTCTGATTCCTCTGTCCAGCTTCTCCCCACATGCTTCTTCCAATGCGACGTGACTGAAATCTAGGGAGATGCAGGACTTCCTGGCCGAAGCAGCCCAGGATTTGAACCAGACAACCTGGGCTCAACTGTCCACTGTTGCTTGGATGACCTGGCTCTAGCTCTTCACTCTCTGGGCCTAAATGGCCTCCTCCATAAAACCTTGAAAACAGGTGCTTACCAGGTCTTTTTGCAGATTCTGTGAAATAAAATAGAAAGGCGCAGCATGATATCTGACACAGTTACTGGCCCATAACTTTTATACCATTATGAAGCAGTTTGTTGATATTAACTTGGACAGGATTCATCAAGGTATGGTCGAGACTACTTCTGGACTCTGAAGTCAGCCTGTCTGGGTCTGAACCTTAGCCTACCGACATCTTTATGGTGTGTTCATAAAGATGTTTACTTTGATTGCTAGACCTCGATTTTCTGGATTTTGAGGATTACATGAGTTACTAGATGTAAAACGCTAAGATGGGTCCCTGCCATCATGAGTGTTGCTAATATTATGACGTGAATTTTATTTGAACAAGATACGTGGAGAGTAGCAAGGAAAGAAAAAAAAGCAACTTCCACTCTCCTTCTTTCCTCTCCCTCCAAAAAACCCTGAAAACAAAACAAAGCAAAAAACAAACACAAACACACACACAAATACACACGCACACACTCCACTACCATAATGTACTTTAGTTTTGGTATGGAATCTAAGAAGTCATTCTCTTAGACTACTTTGAAACAGTTCAGTCCTGGCAGGAGTTAAGAGTTTTGAGTTATGGTCTTACAAAAATTAATTTGGGACGGATCGTAAACCTAAATGCAATAGCTAGAATTATAAAGCCTCTAGAAGAAAATACAGGAAAATATTTTTGCACAAAATATTTTGAAGTAGGCAATGATTTCTTGGAGGAAATAACATCATAAGCATAATAGAAAATATCAGTAGATGGGACTTGATCAAAATTAAGATTTTCTGTTCTTCAAAAGATACCCGTAAGAAGGTTAAAGGGTGACTCATAGATAGAAAGTATTTTCAGGGCATATATCTAAAAAGGGCCTATATTCAGAACATATAGAGCTCTCCTATGAATCAGTAATAAAATGACACTCAACAGAAAAAGGGGAGAAGGATTTAATAGACATTCCCTAGATATATGCACGTGGCCAATAGGCATATGAAAAGATGCCCCACATCTTTCGTAATCAGGGATATGTATATTAAAATTACAATGAGGTATCATTTCATACTAAAAAAATTGTTAAAATTAAAAAGATTGACAGCACCAAATTTTGGTGAACATTAGAACTACTGAAATTTTCTTTTTTTATTTTAATTTTTATTTTATCTTTATTTTTTATTTTTTGGAACTACTGGTATTTGCATGCATTGCAGAAGGGAATGTAGAATGGTATAACTATGTTGGAAAACTGTTTGGAAATTTCTAATACAGCTAAATGTAAATCTAAAGTAGGATTCAGCAAGTTCATTTTTAGGTGTTTACCCAAGAGCAATGAAGGCACATATTCACAACAAATATTTATGTAAAAACATTCATAATAGCTTTGCAGTAGCCTCAAACTGGAAATAGAATAAGTGCCTATCAATAAGAGAGTAGAAAAATAAAACACGGTGTAGTCCTATGATGACATACTACTACTAATAAAAATGAACTATGGAGGGGCGCCTGGGTGGTTCAGCGGGGTAAGCCTCTGCCTTCAGCTCAGGTCATGATCTCAGGGTCCTGGGATCGAGTCCCGCATTGGGCTCTCTACTTGGCAGGGAGCCTGCTTCCTCCTCTCTCTCTCTGCCTGCCTTTCTGCCTGCTTGTGATCTCTCTCTGTCAAATAAATAAATAAAATCTTAAAAAAAAAAAAGAACTATGGATAAATGCAGCATCATGTATATATCTCAACACCAATATAGCAGATTGGAGAAAAAAGACACAAAAGAGTACATATTATATAATCCATTTATATAAAGTTCAGTAACAGGCGAAACTAATCTATATTATGAATCAGAACACTGATTGTGTATGAGGGGTGGGTATTGACAAGAAGGGACACGAAAGAGCTTTCTGGGGTGGTCGAATTGTTCTGTGTCATCATGGGAGTGTTGGTTTCATGGGCATATTGATTTGTTAAAATGTATCCACTTGTATACTTAAAATCATATGTTTCACTCTATGGAATTATGCCATATATATGAATTATTCTTGATTCTAGGAGGATCTCTCTGAGTCTAAATTACTTGTTATACTCTTTTCCTCCATTAGAATTTCTGCTCTGCAGTTGGCCATCATCTGGAGAACAGAGAAATTGGAATATCATAACATTAAAATAAAGAGCCCCTTAATTAATTATGTATATCTGTCTAAAGCCTGTACCTTGCTCTCCAGATAAATTATTCCATTGTGAAGCCTCTCCAGGGAGAATCTCTTACAAGTGCCCTTTATTTCTAGGCTTCTGCTCTTTGCCTTTCCTATCCTTGTCCTGGGTTATCTCCTGTAGAATTGAATTGATAACCCTTTCCACTTGAGTTGGACTCTTCATTCAGATTTTTCCAAGCACATTATAAACTCTAATTCATTAACATTATCATAAATGGTAATGCCCTGTGAAAAAGGGAGGTGATGGCACCAATTAAACGAATCTTCTTGTAGTCACACATCAAATCGATGTTGGTAAAAACGCTTGAACCAAGAGTTGATGGATTCCCATTTGTCTGCCAGATTGATGGCAGCACAGTGACTGAAGTGAAAGCAAAACGCTAGTCCACACGCAGAGAATGCGCTACGCTGCACTTGCCACATGGGTCTACTGGGAGAAGTGACAAGGAAAGAGAAGAAACAGACTTAGACTGGACAAGGGTCTAATAGGCAATGTATACAAGACAAGTGGTATTTATATACACAACACACATCCATGCATCCATTCACAGAATTTCAGGGCTGGGTTGTAGCAGAATCACTTATTATCAACTTAATTGAAACCCAGATCACTGAAGTCACATACCCAAAGTTGCATAGCTTGTTCTCTCCCAGATCCATTGACCCCCAGCCCTGAGCCATGGCCACTGCAGCCCTCCTATGTTCCAGGTTACATGAGAGAGTTCCTAGTTCCTTGATTCTCCTCTGTTGGAAAAATAGAAACATTCAAGTACTTTGTTTCATTTGGGCATGGAGTGTTAAATAAATTTGATATAAACATCGTCTCCCACTGTAGAGAGTCTAACAATGACTGACAGTTGTAGGGTAAGCGCTCCATGCCGGGTACTCTTCTAAATGTTTTACGTGGTTAATTCATTGCATTCCCACAATATCCTACTGTAGTTCTGTACTGTTGGTGATACAATGGATAATCCCCTCCTCCCTTTTACAAGCGGAAGCCTGGGAGGTTAAAATCCCTGTGCCCAGAGCAGTGTTCAAATGGTGGAGTCAGAATGGGCGTGCAGAATGCTGGATCTAGCAGCCACAGTGCTCTGATCTGCTTCCGCTCTGTAGGGCAAGAGATCGAGAAGATGTGTTTCTTTTGGAAAAAGAGCTAAAATATCGATGAAGCAAACCTCCGAGTGACTGATGTGTGTGTAGAATAACAGCTGATATTTAATGAGCAGTTGTTGCTGTTTAAAGTGGTTTATTTCGGGGCGCCTGGGTGGCTCAGTGGGTTAAGCCGCTGCCTTCGGCTCAGGTCATGATCTCAGAGTCCCGGGATCGAGCCCCGTATCGGGCTCTCTGCTCAGCAGGGAGCCTGCTTCCTCCTCTCTCTCTGCCTGCCTCTCTGCCTACGTATGATCCTTTTACAAATAAAATCTTAAAAAAAAATAAATAAAGTGGTTTATTTCATTTGAATTTTCCCAACTCAACGAGAAAGTGTTGTTGTTATCCCCTTGTTACACACGAAGAAACGGGAATGTACAATGTTAAAGGAGCATGCCCACGGCCACACAGTTGGGAAGAGCGTGAAACTCAAGAGTCTGGCTCCAGGAGCTGCTTCCCCTGAAGGACCACAGGAACATTGTAATAAAATGGCATTTAGTCAATCAGCTTTAATTGATGAGATACTAAACAGAGTCTGCACTAAACAGAATTTCACCAGGGAAACATTTATGCTTCGCTACTTCTGAGCTGGAAAGTCTCTCTGATTTGATATAGACTGCTTTCATTTTATGGAGCTGGCGTCAAACCAGTTTTAGAAAGGACTGGCTTTTCTCCAAGGTCTTCCTGGTCCGTGTGACCCAGTACATTTCTTGGTTTAAATCAGTGAATCTCAAAGAAGGGGCAGGGTTGGGAGTGATGCCAGTGTCCTCCCCAGGGGGCTGTCAACATCTGGAAGAAGAGAGAGGGATAGTTGTTCCAAAAACGAAGCAGTACTAGAGGATTGGTTTTGAACTTGGTGTAGGACTTGCTCTTCCATCTCTCCCAACTACGATAAAAAAAGTTTGCACAGCCAGCTGTGTCAGCATTTACACTGGTATCTTGTGATTGGAGAGAAAAAAAAAAAAATATATATATATACATATAAATATATGAAAAATATTATATATAAAAACATAAGATATATATATTTATAAATATATATTTTTATTAGAAATATAAAATATTGTATATTTATATAAAAATATAAAATATAAAATACACACACACACACACACACACACACACACATTCCACCCCCACCCCCGCCGAAATTGCTTTGGCTTTTTGTTTATGGTTAGTCACAATTTTTTTTTAATTAAAAAAAAATTTACTTTTTAGTCACAATTTTTAAGTCAATTTTTAATGCTTCAAAATAGAGTATGGGGATTTTGTTTTTGAGGAACATGCTTTTTACATTTACAGAAAGCTGGCTTAAACAGAGATGGGAGTAGCTACATGTATATGTCCCTGCTGTGGGGGTGCTGAAAGTCAGTCCTCATGGTGGCTCAGAGGCATTTGGAAGAACTTGGATTCCACTCCTCCAAAGCAAATTCTGTGCGTTTACTGGAGAATTGAAAATCTTGGGAAGTGTGTCTGGGGAATCCAGGCCTTCAGCAGAGGGAGGAAATGATTTCTAGGATAAAGCTCTCATTGGCATTGGGTTAGGAAGCTCATAGCTCACATTGCTACAGAGAATGAAGGCTGATTTATGTATTTTTTTTAGAGGACCAGCATTCCAGAAGACCCGAGATTCGTGGATTCTCACTTACAAACCCTATACCCTGCTGTAGTGACCCTGGACTGATTTTTGGCTTGTGAGGAGTGATGGGCTACATTCCGCACAAATCCATGTTCTGTGGGCTGAGACAGAAAACCCAGCCTGAACCTCTGTATCCACGGTGTTAGAGAAGAACTCCATTTCTCCTTGTAGGGAGCTTTCTTTCTGCCAGATGGCACAGGGCTTTCTTAGTGTTAAGACGCAAAAAGGGCTCTTCTCCCACAGTCTTGTCTCCCGGACTATCATTTTGTAATTATCCGAAGTAAGTGCCAGTCCTCCGATCAAGGTCCCAAAATTCACACGAGATACGATGTGGTTCACCTTCCCTGCCCACTGTGGATCAGAGGTTGCCTGTTTAGAACTTACATCGACAGGGTTTTCTGCTTACATGGGATCCTACACCCCCAATTTCATTTTTTTAAGTGTGTATGAATGTGCTCACATAACTGGGATGTACAGAAGAAGTTGGCCTTTCAGGACCAGGTAATGAAGGAGAGGGGTGGGGGTCTTACTTTTCAAAAAACACTAAGATCCTCTTTCTTTCCTTTCCTGTTTCACTCATTAACTTTTTAATTGAATGTATCCATTCATTCAAAACTAGTCATGTTATCATGTTGGGCCTATTCCTTTGGTACCACTGGAGATCCCTAGATGAAGGAAACAGGAAAGGATGCCCTCTCCTGAGAATTACCCCTCCTGTGGCTCTGAAATGGAAGCAGCTAAGCTCACAGAGCAAGACCCTGTACTTACCCCATACTTACTATGTGCCAGCTGCAGGGTTTTTGTTTTGTTTTGTTTGATTCAAGTGTGGTTGATATGTAATGCTGTATTAGTTTTAGGAGTGCAACATAGTGATTTGACAATTCTGTATATTAGGAAATGCTCACCTTGATAAGTCTAGTCACCATCTGTCCCCAGACAAAGCTAGTATAATACCTACCAGTGCTCCCGGCAGAGGAAGTAGCATGTGTGATGGTCCTAAGGAGAACAGAGGGGGAGAAAGACTCAGAGGCTTGGAAAAGTCGAACAACACCAAGGCTAGGGAGCTGAAAGCTGTGGTGGCAGTGGAGGTCCTTGCAAAGTTCGAATAGTGTGGTGTTGGGGCGGGGGGAGGGGAGGGGATTGCATGGTCTTATCTGCTAAGTCTGGAATGTAAAGACATTGAAATATTTTGAACAAAAGAAGTTACCTAATTCACTTGAGATAAGAGAGGAAAAAATAAAAAGGTCACTCTTGCTGTTAGGGTGCAAAGAGTTGGTGGCTGGTGGTAAGAACTGGCTCTGGTAAGAACTCAGAGGCAGGAGATGAAGGAGGGCTTGGCTGTGGATAGACTGGAAGGCCCTGTGTGTGGTGAGATTGTAGAGCTTCCTTGAGAGCCATTTCCCACTCCGTTGCACCTGCCGCTTCCATCCCCTGCAGGAGGATTTTTAACATAAGCAGGAACTTTTCACATGAGTTTGTCCCATTTGGGGATTCACCCTCTGTGGAGGGGTTCCTGGTCAGAATATGCTGCTGGAAACACTGGGAGTTGAGGGACATCTGTGAATAAATCACAATAGGAGGGACCAACTGAAGATTCCCTGTGTAACATGGAAAATTTACTCTGAATGCCGGGAGGTTGGGCTAATGCCACCTACAAATTTTCTTTTGGGCACCCTATGATTTTTTTTTATTAATAATCTTTTATCTCAATTACCTTATTCATGGATGTCTGATAGCAATAATTTGGGTTGGGGGGCAAAAAAATAACAATAATGTTCTCTTTCTGAAGGAGTCTCCTGTCTGCCGGTGGGTATTGAAGTAGAGGACAAGGCACAGGTTTTGCTGGAAATGGGAGCAGATGTTATTTTGATTGCCTTTTGTGAGCTACGGGGTCTAGCTGAAGTGGATGTTGAATGTAAATACAGCAGTGACTTGCGAGCTACAGATGTCTCTAGCAACCATTCCAAATGTTCCATTAGTATGTGGGATTCCACTACCCATTGCTTACTGCTGTGACTTCTCTGGGCCCCTTCTGCTTCTCTTCCTTCAGGACACATAAAGGCACCATAGGCATTCGTTGACCTCTGTGTTTCCACCAAAATAGAACTTTCTGATCCTTTTTACCATCTCTGCTATTCATAAGAAGACTACTTTTTACAGGATTCCAAGAAAGATGGATCATGGCGATGCTATACTCCATTATGATAATAGTTGCTATCATTGAGTACCTATTGTTTGCCAGGATTGGGCCCGTTGTTATATATATCCTCTTAATTAGTTCTCAGAGCAGCTTTAAAGATAGGCAGTATTGCTTCTACTGTACAGATGAAGAAATTGAAGCTAAAGACATCTTGGCTTGGGTGTGATTGGAGCAAGTAATAAAAGTTCCTCATTGTACCCTGCAGAGGCCTTACCACATAGGGGATATCGTGTTAAGACCCGAATAATGCATTTTCAGGGAGACGTTGACAAATGAAGAAAGGTCAGAGGAAAATATCCAGGATGGTTTAATTAAGTCTGTGTATATTTCTCATACATGCTATGACAGATCTGCAAAAGGCACTTCTCAACTGGGG
Source organism: Enhydra lutris kenyoni (assembly GCF_002288905.1). Taxonomy (NCBI): domain Eukaryota; kingdom Metazoa; phylum Chordata; class Mammalia; order Carnivora; family Mustelidae; genus Enhydra; species Enhydra lutris. The sequence goes on along the minus strand of NW_019154104.1, from coordinate 15,411,842 downwards.
GAGACAGAGCAAGGTACATGCATTAACATTCTTACCTCAAGAGGAGAAAGTAAGGGATGCTGTGGGGATACACAGAAGGGAAGACATAGCCAGCCTGAGGAATGGTGACTGGGTCCTGGACAGATAGATTGGAGGTAGGAAAAGTAGGCCGGCACTGGGTGTATTCCAGGCTAAGTGGACAGCATGCGTAAGAACTCAGAGGCAGAGCAGGCAAATTTAGAGACTTGCAGGCCACTTAGGATGATTGGAGCATACTGTACACGTTGGGGAGTAGTAAAGATGGAAGGCTGGAAATGTGAGCAGGGAACAGATCATGTAGGACCTTGAAATGTTAAGGAGTTTGTACGTTATCTTAAAGGCTATAAAGAAGCAAAGCATTTAAAGCAGGGGTATGATGTGTTTTCATTGAACTCCACTGCGTAGAGTAAGTTTGGGGTCAGAGGGAGGCTTTTGCAGTAATCCAGGTTAGAAATGATGGTGGTCTTAATGTCATGACAGTGGAAACAGAAAAAGGGCACAAATGCAGAAGATTCTGATCAGATAGACACCTGGAAACAAGAGTCTGAGGGGATAGAGTTAAAATGTATTTGGAGGGTTGTTGTGTGGAGGAGGAAGATAATTTATTCTGTTTCTGCACAGAGGGCATAGAAGGACTAATGGGAACAGGATGTTGGGAAATACATTTTAACCTCATTACAATAGGGTGGTCCAAAAATTGAAAGTCCAAGTTTACCATCCACCACTGAACGTGTCCCAACATTTTATTTGAATTCAGAATATATTTTTAAATGCTTTGTATGTACTATAGACTGGGTAACAATGCACAAAACACTGGAGACTGAGATCCTGAAAATGATTAACAGCTAATTAAAATCCATGAAATACATATCATTGATACGAACAAAAGGCTGTAGTAATTAATTCTGCTTAGGGTCAAGGGGAGTTATTAATCGAGATGGTAGCTGAGGAGTCAGATGGAGAGAAAATTTGTTTGGTATTTGGAGGACATCTTTATTGAGTTGTCCAGGGAATATTTGGAAATATGAATCTGGAACTTAGAAAATGGGGCTAGAAAATATATAATGAGGAATTTTCAATATAAGCAAGGATCATCAAAGCAAATGTCCACAGAAGATGAGCAGGTAATATAAATAAGTGAAGTGGAAAAGTTATAAGACAATAAGGAGTAGTGGGGACTATAGAAAATTGGAAACCAAATGATATTTCCAAAGACACTGCCTAGCTCTAATAGACGGTTATGTAGGAGTATTAACCCTGTGTGTCTAGAGCTCCATACTTTCTAAATGAAAACAGAAAGTTGGATATTTGTGTTATGTTCTAGTCACTGTTTTCTTTTTATTCCCCCATACAATTTATCTTTCATTTAACTATGATCCAAAGATTGTCAGATTGCCTTCTATGTTCTAAGGTGATTGTGAAAGCTATAGCTATAAATGAAATTTTCCCAAGTGTGTAGAACTCTGATCTGCATACACTAACAATTCTTCTCAAGTGGGTAACCAAATCTTGTTTGGTATACAGTCTTTCCTTTTTCTATATCTGAGGACTCGTGCTGCCATAATGATGTCTGAGGAGATCATGCAGAACAATTTCAAGCAAGGTACAAGAGAAAGAGATAAAAATACGATGCCCATTTGGAGTCCAGTGAAGTTTGGTTGTTTACAAAGAGTAATCAAGTGCATAAAATGTGATGACTATGGGTATGTTTTCAGACATTAGAACACATTGCTTTCCTGGCATAGTGCTTTTATTGTAGTCAGTGGTGTTAAACCCATACAAATGTGCCACTTCGTATCCTAGCATCTAAAATGGTACTGACAACAAAGCAGTTTAAGGTCCATTGAGAGAACAGGGACCAAAGATGGAATCCTGAGTAACAACACACAGATGAATGAGGAAGACTCTTGAAAGAGGTAGACTTTTAGAAGGAGCCAAGAGTAGTATCACCAAAAGCAAGAAGAAGAGAGGTTCAAGGAAAAAAAAGATCAGTTTGACATATTATGTAGATGAAAAATGGTGAATCCATTGGGCTTAATATGTGGAGGCTTCTGATGACCTCCGAGAGGGCATTCTAAGGAGAAGAGCTGTTAGGATCCCACGTTGCTGTGCTTTGAGCAGTGATCAGAGGTCGATGAATGGAATAATGGCAGACAGCTCTTCAGGTGAGTTTGGTAGTAAAGAGAAGGAGGGACACAGTCATGTTCCAAGGATGAAGCAAGGTTAAAGAAAGATTTTCCTTTTTTTTTTTTTAATGGGATAGAATTGACAATATATTGAGATGAGGAGAGTGATAATTGATGAAGCAAGGTATGGAATGAGGCATAAAATAGAGAGTTCAGAATTAGAGCAATTGAGAATTTTCCTCCTTTCAGACTGGTAAAAATATGAATCTTTGGAGGTAGTAGAGAGGAAAATTGAGGGAGCTTATGCCTGATGACTCCACATTTTCTCTGAAGTAGATGAAGGAAGGGGTTAGTAGAAATGTGTGGGGGTGGGAAAAAATAGAAACAAGTTTGGAACAGCTGCTGTAGGGAATTTAATAGGGGCAAATAAAAGGATCACTGAGGTTCAAACTGAGGTTCAAAACCATTAAGTAGTAATGATCAACACAGCTGTGAGCATTTCTGCACCAGGATTAGGGCGCCCAGGGACAGGAAGGTGAGAAAGGAGGGTTTGGGTTGTTCCAGCCTTGGGAAGTGACCAGCCAGACTCAGCAAAAGGTTAAAGGGATGAAAATATTAAGCAACAGAGAAGTAGGCAGGTGAATAAATGGTCAGTGGAGCTCAGGCTTAGGAGAGAAGTGAAAGGAGTCAGGAGATGTCAGATTTGATGAGAAAGTCACTGTGATAACTATTTTTCTTGGATACTGAAATGACAGACTCTTTTTTTTTTTAATATTTTATTTATTTATTTATTTATTTGAGAGAGAGAGAGAGAGACAGTGAGAGAGAGCATGAGCGAGGAGAAGGTCTGAGGGAGAAGCAGACTCCCCGTGGAGCCGGGAGCCCGATGCGGGACTCGATCCCGGGACTCCAGGATCATGACCTGAGTTGAAGGCAGTCGCCCAACCAACTGAGCCACCCAGGCGCCCTGAAATGACAGACTCTTGCCTTAGGTGGAACTTTAATCTATCTGACCTCCGAGGTTCTTTCTAATTCCAAGACTCCTTAATTCTAAATGTAAGTGATCACAGCCAGTTCCTATGCCATTGTCATAATTTCATAGTTGTCATGATATATATATGTAAATCCACATAAATATATTTATTTCATGTACATATGGAGTATATTCCATTCCTTCTACTTATCCCTAGTGCATCAAGCCAATGAGGGCATTGCTTGGCATAAGAAGACTGTCCTTAGGCCTATTCACATCAAAACCTCTAGGCAGATAATTGTGCAACTTCCCAGTGGGTCTCTAAGTAAGGTGTCTCCCTATTGGTTTTCATTTCATTGCAGCTATAAGGACCTTTACCCCATAGTTAGATTTTTGGTCTTTCTGACTCATGTCACAAGGTAGCTGTCCTTTTGTTTCATTCTTACCAGCTCTTGTGACTTCTGCTGGTAGTAAGTAATATTGGGGGTGAGGGGAATCAAAAGAATGGGACAATTAACCTCATGTATTTGAGATTAACAGAGGAAGAGTTTCAGTGCCAGGTGCTTTCCCATTCTGAATCTCATCTCTGCAGTTGGACAGCACTCTTGTGTGCTTTCCAGTTTCTGTAAAAGTACAAGGAAACCTACATTTCATGCCTCTGGCCTTGGCTTGCAGGGTTTGGGAAAGCTAGAGGTCAAACAGGGGTTATTTTTTCAGTGAATCCACAGATTTCACCCTGGGGACCAGCTACCTACCTTGCTGTTGAAACAGCTAAATGCACTAAGCAACACATTTGAACTATGCTCCAGACTCTGTGGAACCAGAGGGTTTGAATCCCTGCCAGGGCTTTAGTGCTTCTTGATGTTCTGCTGAGGTACATCCGAGTCCCATACAAGTCCTCTTGGAGGAGGCAGTCTTCAGTGGGATCTCAAGGAAAAGCCAGATAGCCTCGAGTTGGAAATAAGAAATTCAACAGCATGAGCTGTCTGGAGGAACTTTGATTTCATTGTCCTTAGGCTTCCCTCTCTGATGGTCCATCTCTACCTGAGTGTGTCTTACTGTGTTTTCTATGTTGCCATCTCCAGCTCAGTGCGGTCCCTGTCCCATGGCACCTGCTATTGATTGTATGTGGAAATTAACCACATTTTGGGATGCCAGTTTCCTATTTCAATTTCTATTCCGATGACTTGTGAATGGTCAAGTGACTCTCTTACTTCATATGTGTAGCAAAACCTTCTGTTTCTTTGCAATGTCAAGTGATAGGGAAATCTTATCATCAAAAGGAGCCAAGGTCATGTGATGGAAAAATTTGGTTTGGGGAATTTGAAAAACCCATTCTTGAGTTCTAGCTCAACATCATGTTAAGTTTATGAGGGTAAGTTGCTTCACTTCCTTATCTACCTCAGGCTTCTGTAATAGTAGGGTAATGGAATCTGTCTTTCGAGAGAGAAATTTCCTCCTCCCACGCCCTTCCCTCTTCTTCCTCCTATACCTTTCTCATATCTCTAGAAGTGGGTTTTATTATAGCTACTGCTCTAACTCCTCGGCTACATTATGGGAAGAGACCACAGCTGTCCCCTCTTGAAGGACCAGGGATAGAGTTGGTGCCCACTGTGCATCAGTCACCCCATGAGATGCTGTGTGACATCCTCTGGTCTTGGTGATCGGTGTCTACCATATGGTCATAATAGTTCATGATGGGAAATAAAAACATCTACTCAGTGGCCTACGTGTACAGCTGACTCTCCTTCTTTCAGAAACCAAAAAAATTAGGAGTGGTCTGCAACCTGGGGGAGCTCCCTGATTTATTTATTCATTCATAGGAATGTATTAAGCTCCTCTTATATGCTCAGCATTCAGGGCACAGCTGTGTATAAAGAGAGATTTGTTTTTGTTCACGGGGAGTGTACATTCCACTCTTACAAATGAAAAGTACATTTGCAGCAGTGATGAGGGCCATAAAGTAGCCAAACGTGGTGCTGCTCTGTTGGACTGAGAGATTTGATGGGATTAGGAAGGTCTGGAAGAGTTTGTCAGAGGAAGTGACTAGAAGCAGAGAGCTAAAGGATGCATAGAGTGGAATAGGGAAGAGCCTGGGTTGTACGGGGAAGGGGTTTGATAAGCCTGCAGCACGGAGGAAGCCAGCATGTCTAGAGACCAGAGGAGCAAGGCTCAAGGTGAGAGTTACAAGGGGCCCATGTTTGGGAGTTTGGTTTTGTTCAAGCTATGCAGGGATGATAGCTTCTGAGGAATGATCTGCCATTGCACATGCTGTCCCAGTCTGCTTTCTGGAGGACGTCTGCCCATGATGAGTGTGATCTGTGTCGTCAAGAATTGCTCCTGTTTCTCTTGGCTAACCAAACTGGGTTATACATGAGTTGTTGGTGTGTCCTTGTCTCAACTCACCCTGTCACCTTCAGAGAAGGATGAGGAGTGCCTCTCCCTGTGCCAGGTCCCCCCCTCCCCCCAACCATGCAGGTCCCTGCACAGCGTGCCTGGTGCCAGAGTGGGCGGGAAGAGTAATGGCTGCTGTTTCAGTCTACCCTGGCTAATCTATCACACCTCACCCAGAGACCCCAGCTCCACTCGCTGAGCATTCTCTGTCCTGAGGTTAGGCACACAGGCAAGTAAATACGTAGAGAGCCCTTTGGAAATCCTGCTTGTCACTGCTGAAACGTGCTCATTTATTTAGCAAAACGTCCATAATTTTTAAATTGCTTGATTCAGCCGCTGGCTGCTTGGTATCTTTGAGGGATCCTGTGGTCAGGAGCAGTGCTTCCCCATTACCTGGAAAAACAAGGCAGGCTTTTGATCGCTAGGATTAATTACATGGAAAGATTTTCATTGCTTGGAGCAGCAAGCAGCTGGTTCCTGCAGGGGCCATGCTCAAATCTCCTGCCAATTCCTTTTCCATGCTTGTTCCTCCCTCCACACCTACATTCTTTCTTTCTTTCATTATGCTCCGTGGGTTCAATTCAGTGAGGGGAATGGTAATTAAAACATTTACAGAGCTCCAGTTTTCTCTGTGACTGCCCTTAAGACTGTGAACACTCAACAATTCGCTCTTTCCCCGAATACAGCACAATGACCAAGTTTCCAGGAATTTCTTCCTTACTGACTCAGGCCCCCTAGAATGATATTAATACATTTGAAAAGCGAGTCCACCGTGAGTTAGAAGACCAGGGGCAAAGGAAGGGGGAGGAGGTTTGCTTTTCCGGGGTAGGAGAAGAATTGTAGGAACGAGTAACTGTTTTCAGGGCACAACACATTTCTCTGGCAGCTCTGCAGAGCAGTTGACTATGGTTTATGGCTTTTCTGTCTTCCTTCCTTTCCCGTTAATTATTCATACCTCTGGTACTAAGAAAGGGGTCTTAGTTTCCTTTTAGGTGTAATTAATCAAAGGGTTTGTAATCCTCTTCTATTTTATTTCTCTGTCTCTATCCATTTTTTTTTTTTTTCCTGTGCAAGAGAAAAATATAAAACACAAAATAAAAGCCCAGAGTCTCTGGGTTTTGTGAATTCTTGCAGGGAAAATTAGTTTTACCATAATAGCGATTAGCAGCCATAATTCTAAGGTGAACAACCTGAAATTACTCCCTTAAAGGCAAAAATTTGTATGGTACACATTTTGAGGAAAGGGGGAGGACTACTTGGTAATTTAGGTAAATTTTTAAGAGTTTATATTTTGTGATAAATGAGGAAGCACGCTCTTGGTGATTTCTGCTAAGGATGTGTATTTGCATTTGGTTTTGTTTCTATTGAATAGATTCTGGTTTGAATGGCAAATTAAACTCCCAGCTTCCAAACACTGAATTCTTTTGTTGAGAATTTACACATTTTAGAAAGGAAAGGTGCCCAAATGCAGTTATCCTTTAAAGGTAAGAAGGTTAGGCAAACAATGAATTGACTGTTATTCTGCCTTTTATATTAACAAAGCTTTCTACTTGCAGTTCAGAACCCATAGGAAATATTATTTGAAAGATATTTTGCCACATCATTACAAGCATTTCCATGGTGACAAAGTGATGTGTCACAAACATGATTGTGCCATCTTTGAATACAAGCTGATGGGAAGAGGAAAAATCAAGAACAAGATACTGCTTTAGGTTTTCACAGCCTGTGTGTGTATGTTCAAGATAGAGGGATTCCTAAAATCTTACCATTAAAGAGACAAATCAAACAGTTTAGCATATTGGAATAGTAGGTCCTCTCTGTATATCGACTTTAAAAATGTGGATATAGGGGTGCCTGAGTGGCTTAGTGGATTAAGCATCTACCTTTGGCTCAGGTCATGATCTCAGGGTCTTGGGACTGAGCCTCTGCATTGGGCTCTCTGCTCAGTAGGGAGTCTGCTTCTCCCTCTCTCTGTGCTTTCGCTCTCTCTCTCTCTCAAATAAATAAATAAAATCTTTTAAAAATAAATAAAAAATAAAAAGGAGCATATGGATGTAGGAATTGTATTGCTATTTTTTTTTTTTTCACTTAAACCCATTTCTCAGAATGTAGATGTTCCTATCTTTTTTGTACCTTGGCCAATATCCATGGTTCCTTGTTGTCTATCCACATGGTCATAAAAACCTAGGTGTGCGAAGAGGTCTACATCATGCTATTTTTTTCTGATCATTCATAAAAAGTGAAGAACAGGTGAATTCCTGATGAACTAAAAGGTAAATTGCTTGTGTTTACATAAGCTTATGAGACACACTAAGCTGCTTCGTTTCTCATGGTCACTGGTGGTTTTCATCTGGGAGAGAATTACAGGGTCACCTGGAGAGATAGTGTCACAAGCATGAGGGAGAACCTGGATCTCCTCTTTTCCAGTTGATGGCTTCTTCCATAGCAGCATCAAATGCCACAATCCCTGCAGGGAGGTAGAAGTAAAACCTTCATCAAAATCATGGTTAAGAGGGCACAGAGTTTCTTTTCAATACTGCTAATGAACTGTAAGAGATACAGGAATTCAGGGAGTCACTATAGTCTTTCTAGGGATGAAATAGGTTCCATTTATCCTGCCAAGAAGGGTCTCAAGGGAGTACTCACAATGGAGATCCGTGGGGACATAGGGGAGAGGGGGTCTTCAGCCGATCAAATCCCCAAAGTTATTTGTTGGTCTCCAGCTGGCATCATAACATGAAAAGATAAGCTGAGGCATATTAAACATTTTAAGAGTTTATTGGAGCAAAAATCAATTTGAATTGTGCAGCATCCAATCTAGCTGATAGAAAGAAGCTCAGAGGAGCCATACAAAAAGAAAGACTTTTATAGCCAGGAGGTAACAGGAGCAAGGAAGGTGTACTAGTCGAAAAAGCAGGTTGTTTAGGGCAAGGTTGCTTCCCTTTAGGGAATGGCAGGGGTCTGTTAGGGAGATTACCTAACTAGTGCTGATCAGGCGATTCCTGATTGACTGATTCAGGGTTCCATGTGTAGGAGAGATGAAGCTCTAATTAAGTCTCAGTTTGGTGATATGGGCTTTAGGATAAATGGCTTCATTTGGGGATTGTTGTCTTGATTTTTAACACCAAACATCTTTGTTTTGTTTTGTTTTCTCCCCCCCCCCCCATTTCTGGCTTTAGGGACAGGACTTACTAGACTACATCTTTCCTTTTTTTTTTTTAAGATTTTTTTTTAATTTATTTGACAGACAGATCACAAGTAGGCAGAGAGGCAGGCAGAGAGAGAGAGAGGAGGAGGAGGCAGGCTCCCTGCTGAGCAGAGAGCCCGATGCGGGACTCGATCCCAGGACCCTGAGATCATGACCTGAGCCGAAGGCAGAGTCTTTAACCACTGAGCCACCCAGGCGCACCTCTTTCTTTTTTTTAATTTAATTTAATTTAATTTATTTCTAAAGATTGTATTTATTTATTTGACAAACAGATCACAATTAAGCAGAAAGGCAGGCAGAGAGAGAGGAGGAAGCAGCCTCCCTGCTGACCAGAGAGCCCGATGTGGGGCTCTATCCCAGGACCCCGGGATCATGACCCGAGCCGAAGGCAGAGGCTTTAACCCACTGAGCCACCCAGGTGCCTCTTTTTTTTAATTTTAAAGAAAATTCACAGACATGAAGAGGATAGTTTTTCTTAAGGTTTATTTGTTTATTTGAGAGAGAGAGAGCGTGCGCATGCATGCTTGCATGAGTGGGGGAGGGGCAGAGAAAGAGAAACTCAGGCAGACTCCCCCTCTGAGCATGGGGAGCCAAGATCTCAGGACCCTGAGATCGTGACCTGAGCTGAAATCTAGAGTTGGATTAACCAACTATCTGGGCATCCATAACGCAGCGTAGTTGACACATGAAATTAACTATCACAGTGTGGATACTTGTAATTAAAAAAAAAAAAAATGCATCTAGAGGCACCTGGGTGGCTCCGTTGGTTAGGTGTCTGGCTCTTGATTTCTGCTCAGGTCATGATCTCAGTGTCCTGGGATTAATCCCTACATGGGGCTCCATGCTTAGCAGGGAGTCTGCTTGAGGATTCTGTCTCCCTCTCCCTCTGCCCCTCTGCCTGCTTACACACACACACACACACACACACACACACTCACTCTCTCTCTTTCAAACAGATAACTAAGTCTTTAAAGAAATACGCGTTTAATACATCTATATATATCTAGGGAAAACTCAGCATATATCATTTTATATAATTTTTTCAACTTACATAGTACAATGCTGTTTGCACTGTCCCACATCTGGCTTCTTTCTTTCAACATTGTTTTTGATGTCTCAGTTCCTGATAGACTGGATATCCTGCAAAGGAATGACTTTTGATTTGGATCCTGAAAGATGGGTAAGATTGCACCAGTTCCAGATAGGAAAGGGTCACGTGGAACAATGACATATGCAATGGCACTGATTTTCATAAGGGTATGGAATAGACTGGGGAAGGTCAAAGTTGCTAGAATTTAGGGGGTACTCATAAGAGTTGTCTCATACAGAAGATGAAATAAATCCAGATATGGAGAACATTTAGTCTAGGCTAGAGACTTTGGATTTTTATTAATAGTCAAGGGATGCTATCAGTCAAGGTAAAGTTTATTAGCTTGCAAGAGCTGCTGTGACTAAGGATCACAGACTGGGTGGCTTTGACAAAAGAAATGTATTGTCCTAGAAGCTGGAAGTTAGATATCAAGGTATCATTAGAGTTGTATCCTTCTGAGGACCCTGAGGAAGAATCTATTCCATAGGCTCTTCTCTTCTGGTGGCTTGCTGGTAATCCTTGACATTCTCTCGTTTATAGACACATCACCCTGACCTTCACTTTAATATTCCTATGGTGTTCTCCCTGTGTGTGTGCTGTGTCCCAGTTTCTTCTTCTTATAAGGACACCAGTCCTACTGGATTAGGACCTAGACTAATGGTCTCATTTTCACTTACTTACCTCCATACAGACTGACTCCAAATTAGGTCACACTCTGAATTACTGGGTCTTAGAACATCAATGTATGAATTTTGAGGGGACCCAATTCAGCCCATAACATGAAGTGACAAAAACATTTCTTACAGATAGTAATTCTCTTTCTTGTTCAAAGGAGGCCGAAGTATAGAGAAGCAATATAGGAGAACAGACATGAGGCTGTGAACATACTGAAGGATTAGAAGCCATTCAAATGTGATCCAGACCCTCTAGAAGTCCTTATCCTCTCTAGACATCTTATTTTTTCTTAAAAAACTCAAGGAGAACAGAGATTTGGAAAAATGTCCCTGGGTTTCTGGAAGTAAGGTTTAAGAGATTACCTCTCATTCATCCTTAGTTCTTTTGTTTTACTCCTAGAAGCAGGTTTTTTGATTATGGACCCATTTTAAAGGATAAATTTCTTTTAACCACACAGGAAATGATTTTATCATAAGATAAAAATATACTTTAACTGTAAATCTGTTGGACCAAAGAGTTTACAACATCCACAACTGCTTAGGTAAATATCTTCCTTAAAAAAAAAAAAAAAAGAAAGAAATTGTGGGGGAAAGAGAAGGATTGAGACCCTTGGTGTTGATACCATTTGATTGTGGCCACATGTCGAGTCAAAGGCAGCACTGATTTCCAAGTTGCCTACTTAATTCTCTAGACTATGCCTGCTGCCTTATATTTATGTCTTAATAACATGTACATATGCAGCCTAGCTGTTATGAGGACAGTGGGAAGCATAAATTTGATTTTTCTCAACTTCTCCACATTTAAAGTCCCCACTTGTTGGTTGAATTAATATAGTATTTTAACATTTAATTTCCTGGGGGTACCAGATGTTTTATTTTGTGTATTTGTTTTATTTGTGTTCTAGTTGTTGAGTCATTTAAAATGAAACTCAGAGAGGCAAAAATGACATGATCCAATAAATATGTAGTTTAATAATATTTGGTGAATACATGTGCAGGGGGAATGTAAGTCCAAATAAATATACTCTAATGAAAAATGATTAGATGTTGCCTATTCACATCTGGATTCTCAGTTATACTATTTGTGTCTGTAGGAGGTTTCAGGGAATGGGCGGGGAGAAGATGGGAGGAACAGCCCTAGGCAGTATGGATTCTCAATGTCTTTAAATTGATTGATTAACATGTTCACACTAGCAGGAGAGTTACTGCGTTGGATTCTAGAGACTCTAAAATGGCATAATTTTATGTGATGTGGTTCCCACTGATAAGGGGAGGATGAATAGAAGCATACACTGAATTTCCCTCCAGGGTACAGGAATCCTTCTGCTAGGACTGTTGGCTAAAAGTGAAAGTGCTAAGGCTATGGAAAGACAGCCATCAAAGAAACAGTCAAGGAAAATGTAGGGCAAGCACTGGAAATCTATCCGCAGTTTGTACGCCTGACTCGCCCTTTTCTATCACGGACTTGTTTGCCTCTCCTTCCTCTCCCCTCACTGTCTCTCTCCCTACCTTCTCCCTTTGTCCAAATTAATTTAGCACTGTGATTTCAGTTCTAAGCCCTCACCCAGTTATGTGGTGAAGACAGCTATTAATTAATTGTTAATTAAGCATTTGCTGAGCTGGACAAAATGGACAGAATTTCCCTATCCTTGTGTAATTTTCCTTCTGGGGGAAGGCAAGGAGGGGTTAACAGAGCAAGTAAGTTACTTATATAGTTTATTAGATGGTGCTAAATCCTTCAAAGAGAGCTAAGGCAGAGAAAGGGGATTGGAATTTGGGAAGTTGACATTTTATAAAGGATGGTCAAAAAAGATACTGCCTTTCTCATAAAATATAAAGCTGTGCCCTTGTCACTTTTTAGATGTTTATTCTGTGGCCATTAAAACATCTAGGAACTTTCCCTTAGAGCACCTGGGTTCCAGTATCCACGCCTGGAGATGAAATTATGACACATTATGATCATTTAAAAATTTGTTATCATAATGTGCAAATAGGAGGGCATTTTACTGACAACCTGGAGAATGTGATGGATTTACAGCAGTCTTAGAGTATCAGATAATGATCCCAGGACATGTATCCTCAGGATCTTTCCTAGGCCTGTGTTTGGAATTCTCATAGATGAAAGCAACATGAAAGAGAACAGCAATACGATAACTCACAAGAGAGCTGTTCAGAACAAGCAGGATGGGACAGTTACTGTCTTCTGTGCGTTTCCTTCCATCTCTATCTCTTTTCTTTGCTCTAGACTCAGTGTTTTGTATGTGCTGGATTTCATTCATTTGGCAAACCACTGTCACACCAAATTAGGGAGAATGTGATGAGCCTCTAATTGGCATCGCATTGTACACAAACCTTCTGTGTTTGTTCTGGGTAACACCAGGCGTCCCATAAATTGGTAATTTGACTGTCAGTTTCTATAATGCCCTTGACAATAAGACAAACACAACTCCGTGTGATCCTATTCCAAAACGCCGATCTTCAGAATCTATCCTAGAAGGATACAGGGGTGGGGTTTCTCTTCAGTCCTCAGAAAGGAAGGGGAAGCGGACAGGAAATGAACTATTGAGGAGCCTTCTCAACAGTGTGTCACCACAGCCACCCCTTCTCAGCCGTGTGTGTGTGTGTGTGTGTGTGTGTGAACAGAACCGAGGCAGGCTCCCTGATGTTGCGGAGTTTTGCATAATGAAAGATCCTTTAGGGGCACCTGGGTGGCTCAGTGGGTTAAAGCCTCTGCCTTTAGCTGAGGTCATGATCCCAGGGTCCTGTCTGGCTCTCTGCTCTGCGGGGAGCCTGCTTCCCCCCTCTGTCTCTGCCTGCCTCTCTGCGTGCTTATGATCTCTGTCTGTCAAATACATAAATAAACTCTTAAAAAAAGAAAGAAAGAAAGAAAGAAAGAAAGAAAGACAGATCCTTTAAGCCTTTGGGGAAACTTTGGGCAGTACTCCAGCCATACACCGAGCTTCCTTAACCACCTGCTGCCACATTTCTCTCCTTCTGTGTGTTTCTTTATTATTTTCCCTTTTAGAGATAAGTGTGGATAATTAAGATAGTTGAAATTTTAAATGTTACCTTTTCCTTGCTATTACTATATTCCACACCTGAATACCCTTCCCCCTCTTTGTTTTTTTTTTTTTTTCCTTCCTGCTTTCTGACAATGGAAATAAGTTAACTAAACCTTGAAGGGGGAGCAAAAAAGAAAAGAGCAACAAAGCCAAACCAGTTTTGTTTATCTGTTTTTTACTAACATATAATGTATTATTGTTTCAGGGGTCCAGGTCTGTGAATCATCAGGCTTACACAGTTCACAGTGCTCACCATTGCACATACCATCCCCAATGTCCATCACGCAGTTACCCCATCCCACCCCCGCCACCCCCCAGCAACCCTCATTTTGTTTCCTGAGATTAAGAGTCTCTTATGGAAAGCCAAATCAGTTTTAAAGGAATCTTCCTAATAAGAGAAATCATCGTAGTTTTTAGCATAAATATATTTATTGTGGAAGAATTTAGGACCTGTCCTGGAAAAAATGAATCCCATTCATTTACAAATATTTGCTTTCAGCATCCTTCCTGAAGGTGTGGGGACACACTGGGGAGGCTCTGGGACTTGGTGAAAACATAGGGTGAGCTCAGTTTAATGATAGCTCGGTAGTGTTTTAGGGCTGTGTATAGGGATGAATTCTATTGCTTTGGAACAATTAGTGTCAAATTCTTCTTACTCATTAACATACAAAGCTGATTGATTAGCTCTGTGGCTTCTTTATTTTCTTTGAAAAGACTTGAAAATCTTGAGAGTGGGCTTCTGAAAAATCCTGTCAAACATCTTTGAGTATGTTTCTGGTGGGTTTTCAGCTATGCTATTCAACACTGAAGTTCAACACTGTTCCCATTTAGTGCAGAACAACATTTTGAAAATCCAGAAGTTTTGTTTGTTTGTTTGTTTGTTTTGTTTTTTTAACCTGTATCTTCATTAGCAGTTGCCCTACCTGTTGAATTAACAGGGGAAGCAGCTTGGGATAGATGGATGGAGGGATGGTTGGATAGATGGACGAGTTTATGAATGGATGGTTGGAGGGTAGATAGATAATAGACTTCCTTTCTGGTTTCAGAAGATTTTGACAGGACCCATGATTATCATTCATTTGAGATATACTTTAATAAGTGTTTGGGAATTGGGTTAGTACCATTCTTGAGTGACTGGCGGTTTCTGATTTTTTTTTTTAACAACTATGTAGACCCAATACAGGCTATTTGGGGGGTCACATGTTTCTCCTATTGCATGTTAAGAATGAATGTGAAGTTGGTCAACATCGATCACATAGCTATCAATATATACTTCTATAGCCATTCTGGAGAGATTGCCAGTCCTAAAGATTCTATTGAAGAATAACCTAGAAAGCTTGCATTTGTACTCTTTAAAAAAAAAATAAAGATTTTATTTATTTGTCAGAGAGAGACCATAAACAGGGGGAGCAGCAGACAGGGGGAGAAGCAGGCTCCCTGCTGAGCAAGGAGCCTGATGAAGGACTCATCCCAGAACCTTGGGATCATGGCCTGAGCCAAAGGCAGTTGCTTAACTAACTGAGCCACCCAGGTGTCCCCTGCATTTATACTCTTCCTAAGATAGGGATCAGTGGTGTTCTGATCTTCTCTAAGACTTTCCAGATTTTGGCTGCTGAATGGATGGTGCTGACTATAGATAGTGGTCTGTCTTCCTTCCTTCCTTCCTTTCTTTCTCTCTCTCTCTCTCTCTCTCCTCTCTTTCTTTCATCATTGGACAAGTCTCAAATCTCTGACTTGACTAAAAGTTGAGTGGTTTTTGCTGTAATAAAAAAATAGTAACAATCAATTAGTATAATGGAAAGAATGCAACTGATATGGTTTGAAAATATAGAAATAAATCTTTTTAATGCAAAACCACTTATAATCTTGACTATGTCAACCAGTCTGACCTACCTGATAATTAAGCTTATCTCATAGGGCAGTTGTGAGAACCAAGTGAGATGATGTATTTGCAAATACTTAGTAACTTTAAGGGACTGTCAAATGCTCCTATAATTATTGCTGGATTGAAGATCGTTTCTGGTGATATTTAATGACACTATGTCATGATAACCATCTCTTGCACTCTGCTTCCCCATCTCCTCTCTCCCTTGTTTGTTTTTTTTGTTTTTGTTTTTGTTTCTGTTTCTGTTTTTTAGTGTAATCATTGTGTGTTGACATCCCACTATGAGTCTGTGTGCTGTTTTCTAATTTGGAAGTCACTTGTAATCAACAAATACCCCCTTTTCTTGTGGAGATAGTCTGGACTGCAGAAACAATTTTAGGGATCCCAAATATTTATTCTACAGATGAATTTCAGAATGTAAAGAGAATATTGACCTGCTTTTAGCTATTTCCCATAGGAACCTGCTCTAGATGTATATCTTAGAGACAAATTGGCATTTATTCTTATAGACGATGCATTGGACAATATAAGAAAATTGCAGATTAAATCAGCATTTTCCTGCTGCTGGGTGTGAATTAAATTCGTGCTGAAATGGAAGTCCTACTTAATCTGTGTGATACAAGTTACCAGAACCAATGTTCCATGACTCAGGTCCTTAAAGATACTAGAAACTCTTTGCAATACAAAGAGTGTTAACTGTAGCCTTTTCTTCTGAGTCCTTTTCCTTCACAACTACTAACAACCTTTTTTAAAAAACAAAGCTAAAGATGAATTGAAGGATTCTGTCTCCATCCCTTTCCTTCCGTTTTGCACAATTGCTGTTAATACTCACTCACTCTCTTGGTCCCATCAAATATCAGTCTCTCTCTCTCTTTTTTTTTTTTTGAAGATAGTATGCTTAAATTTAAAAGAACATTTTCTCAAGCTAGGCTGCTTGTGTTCAAATTCCATCTCTGCTACTTACTTGCTGTGTGGCCTTGAACAAGTTATTTAACCTCTCTGTGTATCAGTATGTACGTCATAGGAGGGTTGTTAGGGGGATTAAATGAGTTAATTTCTGTAAAGTACTTAGAAAAGCATCTGGTAAAAAGTGAATGCTACATAAGTTTTTGGTAAATAAAATAAGCTTAGTGGATAACCTGTATCACTTGCACATTGCCTTTCATATAATATGTATCCAATAAGTAGTTGACTAAATAAATCAACACATTGGAGGGAAGAAAAGGACACATGAATTCATTCTTATTTTTTACTGAATAACTATGCAATCTTACACACTCAATTTAAGCTTTATTGGAGTTGTCTTCTTGTGTATAAAATAGAAATACAAACATTTACCTGATTTCAAAGGGGAATTATAATTACCCAAGTTGGGGCACCTGGGTGGCTCAGTGGGTTAAAGCCTCTGCCTTCGGCTCAGGTCATGATCCCAGGGTCCTGGGATCGAGCCCCACATCAGGCTCTCTGCTCAGTAGGAAGCCTGCTTCTCCCCTCTCTGCCTGCCTGCCTCTCTGATTACTTGTAATCTATAAAAAAAAAAAAAAAAAAAAAAAAATATATATATATATATATATATCCAAGTGATAAGGTACTTTCAATGAGTTTAGCATGTAAATTTTTTTTTCTAACAAATTACAAAATTGATTCTGGTGAGAAATATGTGAAATTAAATAGTTAAGATTTGACCGATGCACCTGGTCCAAAGTTGGCAGTCATCCTGAGTGCCAAGAACTGGAAACCAATGGCTGTATCAATGTTTGGTCATATATAAAGTATTTAAGGTCCCCCACCTCAGTCAAGAAGGAGGCTTCTCATTTGCCTACCAGGTCCAGTCGGCTATGTTCGGCTACTTCTTGTTAATGGAAGAGAACCTGAGCAAACCTTGGGAATTTTAATCTTCCTTTGCCACAGCCCTTCATAGCATTAGGCCAGGTTCCAAGGACAGTGGTTTGGAGCTGTTTGTGTTTATGCTGATGGATGGTGCAGTCTGTAATCCATGAACCAAAGCAGCTCTTCTCCCACTGCTACTGGCATATCTTGTTGTGTTGATGAGTCTAACAGGCAAACATATCTGAAGCATATCTCACATACTGATCTGTGAAGGAGATAAGCCACTTGTTTTACTCAATTGGAAACAAAATAAACAGGCGACAGAAAACTCTGCATTGATTTCTACTTGGGCTGACACAGCCAAGATGAAATGGGGTCTTCCTTGGGCACATTCCAACCTCTGCCATTTAATCACTTGACTCAAATGTGCAGAACCATTGAAGAGATAGGTGAGTTTCTTTCTACCTCAACAAACCTATTTTTATTGTGTTGTATTTTATTTTTGTATTTCTTAAGTTGCTGCAACTATATTGTGATGGATTTTGTGGTAGAGAAAATTGAAAGTCCAATAGTATCACAGCTTCAACTCTCTTAATGGACTGTGTGATTTTTTAATTTATTTGTTTTTAAATTTTATTTCATTTTTAAAATATTTTACTTATTTATTTGACAGAGAGTGACACAGAGAGATAAGGAACACAAGCAGGGGGAGCGGGAGAGGGAGAAGTAGGCTTCCCGCCAAGCAGAGAGCCAGATTCGGGGATCCCAGGACCATGGGGTCATGACCTGATCCAAAGGCAGCCACTTAAGGACTGAGCCACCCAGACACCTGTGCTGTGTGATCTCTATGCACTTCATTTCCTACCCTTTGACTTGGGTTCTCCACCTACAAAGTACATGCATTTCAATTGATGACCAGATTTTTACAGAATGAAATGAAGAGAGGCTGTGGAAACTACATGTGGTCTCATAATAGGGGTTGAGGAACTCCAAAGCAGTCAATCCCTGGCTAGAGTTTGCATTTTTTTTCTTCTCTGTGTTAAAAAAAGCCTTTTATGTTTAGAGTTTGTGTTATTGTTGCGTTTTTTGTGTGTGTATTTATGGTTTACATGTGTTGATTTTCCAGTGAGACCATGAATTTTTTCATGGCAGTGGGCCACAGATAATGAGTAAATTTTAGCTAGAAGGATATATGATAAGTGCTACTTACTAATTTACTGGTTCATAAGAATGTGGATGGGATTCCTTCTCCCTCACCTAAGATTGTGACTTGGCAAAGTATTTTTAGTATTGTCCTCCCTTTTCTGATTCCTTGATGATTATTAATTGGTTCCAATGGTGTATGGTTCAGATCTTTAATTAAGTCCTCCTTTCTGCCTAACTCCCTGCCAAAACATATTTTTCATTTTTCTTCCTGCAATGCTCAAACAGAAGTTCATGCCAAATGCACGCTGTTTGATTACATTCCATCTAGATTTGCTCGCAAAGAGAATGGGGGCAATAACATTTATTTCGGGATTTTTTTTTTCTTCTTAATCACTTCTTGGCCTTTTGGCTAATATCTAGACGACTTCAGGTAGTTTTACAAAGAGCACTTCTTGGGCCTCATTGTGTATGGTGGAGGGGAAGGCAGAGGAGGGAAAGGCGGGGGAGGGATATGAGGTAGACATCCTTCCCAGGCATTAATTGATTTATGATGGAAATGGAAAGCAACTGGCCCTTTTCCAGACTGAGTTGAGACATGAACCGTATGTAAGACTTGGTGTGCTGGGCCCTGCTTCTTACGCTTCTGCAGCTGTTACAGCTTTCTGGTGAAAACCACCCTCATGGGTTAGAGTCTTGCTTTTGGGGGAGAAGGGCAGCCTCTGGAGGAGTGAAGTGCTGATGGTACCATTACCTAATCCATCAATCACTAAGCTTTCAATTCCTCTTGATTCCCCCTCCTTCATGGGATTGCTTCTTAGATCTGACTACAGAGGAAGAAGTGATATTGTATTATCTATTGGTGCAAAACAATTTACTCTAAAACTTAGCAGATTCCAACAGTAAGAATGCATATTACACAACTTCTGTGAGTCAAGAATCCAGGACTGACATAGATGGGTGCCTCTGGCTCAGGGTCCCTCATAAGGCTACAGTTGAGGTGACAGACAAGGCTTCAGTCATCCCAAGGCTCATTGGGAGGGTGCCGCTTCCAAGTTCATTCCTGTGGTTGTTGGTAGGCCTTAGGTCCTTGGTGACTATGGGCTGGAGACATCAGTTCCTCAATACCTGGACCTCTCTATAGGGCAGCTTACAACGTGGTAACTGTCTCACCTTAGAGTAAACAAGGGAGATGGGGAGGGAGAGATTGGGTCTTTTTCGCTTGGCTTTTGAGAGGGATGTTCTATTAGTCGTGCGCTGTTCTGTTCATCCCTTAGAAGTGAGTCAGTAAGTGCAGTGCATGTTTAAGGGGAGGGACGATATGAGGGCATGGATACAAAGAGATAGGGATACTCAGGGACCATCTTGCAGACTGCCTTCTACAGGTGTAGATAGCATGAAACGGGCATTTGAATGCCTACGTGCAGTTTTTCTGAGGCTGCCTACATGGAATACTATTGTGGTGTCTGCCACAGAGTAGAGAGCATCCCGTGCTATTTCCTATCTCCCCTAGTACATTGTCTGGTGCATAGTGAGCACTCAAATATCTAGATGCTTACAAAATTCTATTTTATTGAAAAGATGAGAGTCTCCCTGTTATAAAGAGATTAATGTTTGATGTTATTCTTTCTGGACAATTGCCTTTCTGTGTTGTACTTTTCCAGCTAACCGTCAAGGGGATGGACTTAAATCTGAAATTAATCATTCAAAAATAAGAAATAAATGAAGCCAGTCTAGAGTGACCTTGCTTGAATTACCTTTTTAACCATAAGTAGGAATTTCTTCTTTAGGTCAGGATGCTGTTGTCAGTCTTGCACAGAAGATAATATGAATTAAATTCCCTCATGACCTTGAAAATGTTCTCCTGCTAATCTGTCCTCACCTGGAAATTCAATAAATAGAAGACAAAGCACACAATATGTGTAATTTTAACCATATAGCCTGAGACACTGGGTATATGGACACACTGTCTCCTTTGTGAACCTGGGAAACAATGTTTTTGGCTATTTCTTCTGAAATTTTCTGTACTTAAATCCTTGATCTCCCTTGAAGCAGGCAATAAGTTATTATCCCTGTTGATCCCATTGTCAAAAATATTTAATAAGTTTTTACTTCCATGTGGGTGATTACAAAAAACACTTTCATGTGGTCCCTGGGCCTTTTGGGTGATTATAAGGAACGATAACAAGGACCCAGGTGTAAATGCAAAATTAAACTATAGCTGAAATGGAATGTCCTGTAGAACTAGAACTATTGGTTATAAAGCAAATCAGCCCTTTGTAACTGGTGATAAATTGTGAGACAAATTGCATACGACTACTTCATAGGGCATAAGATTTGACAGTCCTACAGTCCATTCTGTGATATAATGCTATACTGTATGTTAGGGTTTTGCTTGTTTTACATTATATTTAAGAGACTGAAGATAGGGACTCGTGGGTGGCTCAGTTGGTTAAGCCACTGCCTTCAGCTCAGGTCATGATCCCAGGGTCCTAGGATTGAGTCCTGCATCAGGCTTCTTGCTCAGCGAGGAGCCTTCTTCTCTCTCTGCCTCTGCCTGCCACTCTGCCTGATTGTGCTTGCTCTCTCTCTTTCTCTCTCTGATAAATAAATACATAAACCCTTAAAAAAAAAAAGATTGACTGAAAATCTCTGTCTGGGAACTTCTAGCCTATTGATTAGAGATGTCTAGGGAGGGTTTATTTAAGTTTTTTATAGGCAAGGATGTTATGTTGAGAGAGATACTTAAGAAATGTATGTAGACTTATATAGGCATTCTAATAAAGCTTTTAGATAATGAAGCTGGATTTTATATTGGTTGAAATGACAAGGTAAGTCTAAATAATTTTTCTCTTTTGATGTGCTTTGTTTAGAATGACAGTGGAAAGATGCCCAGGATGTCTTTTGTTGCTGTAACAATCAGAGGGTCTCAGGGTTGAATTAAACATTAGAGGTCACTGAGATCAATCAGCCATAAAATTCTTTTGTTAAACTTTTGACCAGTCAATCTACTTTAGTGTTCAAAGTACCTTCCAAAGGAGAACAAAGACAAGTGTGCTATCCAATAGGAGGTTAGATTTTTCGCAGCTGATCGATGGGGGAAGATACTATGTTTTTCACTACTCCATTGGAAATTAGTGCCAGAGGCCCATTTCCTCTCTAAATACAACCCAGTGACGTTATATCATGAAAATCTACCCAAGCTTACTATGCATATCTTCCAGAACCTGAATGCAAAATGATGGCTAAGCCATTTTATTTTAATTGGCCCATGCACAAGGAGACTAAATAAGATGACACGTGTTTCAGCATTTACATTTTTCTAAACAAGTAGGAAAACAAGAGGCGGTAGAATATGGTGTTATTCAATTCATTGACTATATTAACAACTTGGCTCTCTCTTTGTTGATGTTTGTTCCTGCTACATAACATAGTTTTGTCAGATTAAAAAAAACCTTGGATATAATTTTATTTACACCTACACATACATTTCTAAGAGATGAACGACCATTTCTGGGAATACTTACAAGCAAGGAATCTGAGGTGTTTTTGTGGCACCATGCAAGTGAAGCAAATGTCTTCTTTTCTTTGAACCACACTTCTGGTACCTATCAAGGCAGGAGGTGACACCGAATGACCTGTAAGGCCCCTTCCAGCTCTAACGTCTTATTAGCCCATGATTCTTCCGTGGGCATACTGGGAGATGATAACTTCTTTTCTGTCACTGGTCTTTATGATTCATGGCAGGTATGTGTTCTTTCAATGACAAAAGCAAGCCTGTCTTCCTCTCCTTATGAAACAACTGTGCTACAAAAGATCAGCTCTCTTCCCTGCACCCTGACTCCTGGTCAGAGCTGTACTCAGTTCCATGGCCCTTTTCTTGTAGAGGACACCTTCAGATAAAGAATGACCCTTTGGTGATAGGGAAGAAGGAGAGCATTTGTTGTGATAAGCACTAGGTGTTGTATGTAAGTGTTGAATCACTAAATTCTATACCTGAACCTACAAAGGAGAAGGAGAAAGAAAAGAAAGAATGAATGAGAAAATAAAAAAGAAAAAGAAAAGGACATTTTGGTTAAATTACCAGGCAAATATTACCATGCAAATCTAACCAAGAAAGGGATATAATAGAATCATGGGATCTGGGGAAACAAATCAATTTGTTTATGAAACTGCAAGCTGATTAGAAACCCGTTCATAGTAAAATATCTACTTTTTAAATTGAAATTCAATTAGCCAACATATAGCACATATTGGTTTCAGATAGAGTGTTCAATGAGTCATCGGTTGCGTGTAACACCAGTGCTCATCACATCACGTGCTCTCCTTAATGCCCATCATTGAGTTACCACATCCCCCACCTTTCTCCCCTTCCACAGCTCTTAGTTTGTTCCCAGTCAAGAGTCTCTCATGGTTTGTCTCCTCCTTTCTTCGTTGTTAAACAACAACTGGAAAGAGAATATAAATATGTTACTGAAATAACAGCTCCTCCATGAACAAAAGGATGTTTAGAGAAGTCAAAGGAAAATATTCTTTGACACCATAAGTCATTACATTTAAGTTAAAACTTGAATCAGTCTTGTAAAAGAGATAAAAGGTAGATTGGATAATTTAAACTTTCAAATATTTATGTTTAATAGCCTTAATAATCCTTTAATACCCTCTAACCTAAAATTTTGCTCAGAGATTTCTAAAAAGAATAATAGATGAATATAAATGTTTCTGCCTCTTACTCTTTGGAAGAAGAGCCAATAGGCAGTCAAAGAGATCAAAAGGTGTGTATAAGAGAGAAGGAGAAGTTCAAACTGGATCATCATTCACTAACTGAGTTATTGGTATGTTAAGGTCACTGTGTTATTCAGTCTCATAATCTACCTAAAGGAAAAGTGGCCCCGCATGAGACTTCTCAGGATTGACAGATGGGGGAATCCAGAAGTAATGGGGGATTGTGGTTTGGTTTGTAAGGAAATGTGAAACTGGGCACAGTTAAGTGTCTGAGTTCTGCTTCAGTTAATGAAAACTTTAAATGTCCTTGACTCACACACCTTAGAAGCCAAGTCAGTTATGCTCTCTTGCCAAAGGATAAATGAGAAAAGAAGCAGATATATAATGGATTTGAAAGGTGTTTTAAGAAATACAAGAGATGCAGATAATCTATTTTGTTTGAACTATAGTTAGCAAGTAGAATAAATTGTTTTAAGATAGATGGTTTCACAGGTGTATACTTATCTTCAAACTCATCAAGTTGTATACATTAATTATATGCAGCTTTTGATGTCAAAAAGAAAAGATAGATGGAGGCTGTCTGAGGAATTTTAATTTGGGAGAGATCCCCCAAATAATAGCAGTTTGCTCAATGAGGCTCAAGTCTAATCAGATAGGATCGGTGGTTATGGGGAATCTGTTTATACTCACATTTTAGCAGTTTCTGATTCCCACACCACAGGTTTTTCCCAGAGGATATATGTGGGGGGGCAGTATATGCCCCTTTCTTGTCCCTTTTTCCAGCTCCTATTCTTTCAAATGCTTAGTTATTTCACAAGGGTACTTTTCTCCTTTGCCTTCTTGACTTTCAGATACATTCCCATCTTTCTCAGCTTTCTTTCATCATATCATGGTTGTGATTTTCTCAAGTCCCATATCTAGCAAGAGCTTTATGAATGAAAAGAAGAAAGCTCATGGCAGTTTTTGGATTTCAGACTCCAGAAACAGAGCCTTGCTCAACCCTTGTCCTGCTCGCCCCCTAGGTGCTTGTTATGGTCTCTGTCTTACCTCTCCTCCGGAAATTCCCCCAACTGTAGCTGGGACTTCCTGATTAGTTCAGATCTAGTGACCCAAACACAATTGTCTTTGGCCAGATGGAAATATTACCCTACTATATGGTGGTTTATCTTCTAACCCCCTACTGCCACCACCACCAACTTTTGTTCTGTTTTACTTTTGTCCATTTTTTTTTATCCCTGTTTCTTTTCCCTATCTCCTACAGATGAGTCAACCATTCTTGCAGCATTTCATGAATTCAAGCCTAGTGCTGTACTAAGTACGTTGCATCAATTATTTCATTAACAGTCAGTGAAGTTGGTTTCATCTTCTCTCCCATTTTTTAGATGATAAAAGTGAGGCTTAGAGTAAGTGTAAATACTTGTATTAAGACCAAATTTGTAGTTTCTGATCCCAGATGGTTAATGTTTAGAATACCTCCCTATTCTCTGCTAGGCACTAGGGTAGTTAATGGAAATTGAGAAGTAGAAGATTCTACCTGTCCAAGCTCTCCACCTAATAGAAGAGACAGATGTGTAAAACATAAATTACTGTGTGGCACAGATGTGCCTTTATAGAGGTATGGTAGCATTCAATGGCAGAAAACATAAGACATGCATTTTCTTCATTGAAGACTGAAGGTGTCTTAAAATAATCTGGGTTATCATAAAAGCTGGCTTTTCATGGTTTCTGTCAGGCGCCATAGCTTGTCTCCATGGGTTGTTGATATGGATGCTATACAGAGTGAAACAACTATTTGAAGAGGCATGAGGGCAAAATAGTCTCCCACCTCTGCTAAAGGATCAGAAAAAAAAAAAAAAAAATCCCTGGATTTAGATTTAATTCTCAAGAGGAAAATATATATAATTTAATATATATGTATGCATGCATATTTATACATGCATATATACATAGACAAATGCATATATATACATAAACATCCATTTATGCACATATGACATACCCATAAATATCTATACATATATAAGTATGTATAATCACAGATATATACACACAAAGTTTTATGTGTGTGTATGTATACACATGAATATAATGTACATGCATACATCCCATCTCAAGAAGCTGTTTTCTGCTAGACTCTTAAGGTCCATTATAATATTGATTTGACAGGACACCTCATATTCTTGGTATATCTACCTCATCACATATAACAGATACATTGTATGGGATGCTGACTTTATTCTTCTGCCCTAGAAGAAGACTCAAGATGGTTGCAATGAGCAGAGTGATGGTGAAGACATCATCAAAATTAGAGCGAGTTGCACTCTTACAGATTTCTTCTGGTAGGAGTCTCTACTACACGTAGGAACCTGAAGGCAGGAGAACTTTGATGGCTTGACAGAAGAACCATACTTTGAATTAAGAGTTTCTTCCAAATGAGTCCTCCTTTACCACATCAGACCTTTTTTTAATCAGGGATAAATACTGGCAATCTGCCTAATACAGACTAATTGAAGAGAAGTTTAAGATGAACAAGTAGAACATGTAGCCAATATAAAACTTAAAGAAAGCTCACCTTTGCTTCTTGTAGATTCATGTAGGACTTCAAATTCAGCTAAAGAAAAAATTTCCCAATTTTACAGAAAGGCCAAATAAAATCTTTAGCATAGATTCTGTTATAGATTCACAGTTTCAAATAAATGAGGTTTTCTTTTTTTGGGGGGGGGGGCAACGATTCTTCTACCACACGGTTACCATTTGCATTCATAACATGGGAGGACAGGAAGACATTGATGGAACATTTTTTTCTGCCTTCTTCATTTTTAAATGGACTGTGACATGCTTCACAGCAGCATCTCCAAACAAAAGATGACAAATTCCCATTTATTTTCCATCACTGGCACTGTGTAAGTTGTTGTACTAAGTCTAAGCTTGGTGCTTCTCAGGCACAGGAGTTTTATTTCCACAGCAACATGGAACTCCTATAAAAAGAACAATTCCATTGCCAGTCACTCTGTCAGGAGTATCGGCAGATTGAAGAAGACTTATCTGATTTCACTAAAGCTATTAGTCTGAAACTCTGATCTGTAAATCTGGATGGGAACCACACGAGGGGAAGCAAAGTCTGCCAGAAGCTATGGCTTTTGTATATTCTTAAAAAAAAAAAGTCATATAAAACACTGGATTGAAAACAGAGCCTTAGAAATGAAGCTGAGGATGAAGGGAACTTTTATTGAGCTCTTGCAATGTTCCAGGCATCATTCTGCTAGGCTGTTTACACTGTATACTTGGAACAGTGAACTGGTTTTTCTTTTCTTTTCTTTTCTTTTTTCCCCCTTTTTCCATCAGTTCACACGTGTGTGTCTCCAACATAAAAAATTATTTTATTGTTACTGTTGTTTTTCCCTATGTAAAAATAGGATAATATGATTTATGCTAGGGATGTTTCTTCAAGATCCCAGGAGACTATCTTGTGACTGGAAAATTTCTAGAATCTTGAAGGCAAAAACAACTAAAAGGGCAGGAAAGTGTAGGAAAAGTCATTAGGGGATTTATATAGAACAGTTTAAAAAATCTCCTTAGAGGGGAATTATAATGATCACAGCTACGTATTACTTGGTGTAAAATGTAGTGACTCTTAAAGAATAGCATAGGGGAAGGATGCCTGGGTGGCTCAGTCGGTTAAGCATGTGCCTTCGGCTCAAGTCACGATCCCAGGGTTCTATTGGGGTCCTTGTTACATGGGTTGCCTGCATCTCCCTCTGCCTGCCCCTCCCCCTGCTTGTGCTTGCTCTCTGTCTCTCTCTCCCTCTCTCTGATAAATAAATAAATAAATAAAATCTTTTTTAAAAAATAGCACAGGGGAATTTTGAAGAGTGATGAAATATCTGGCATCCTGATTATCCTGATTTACATGAACCAATACATGTTTTCAAATTTCTGGAAAAAGCCCTCAATTTTATTATATGATGACTTTAAAAATAAAATTTAAAATATTCTGATAAAAGGTTGTCAATCCTAAGTCCGTGTTATGTTAAAGGATGTCTAACAAAAATGATATCATTTGATCATATTGTCAACCAACTATGAAAGCCAAATTGGTGACCCAAAAGAACTATCATTATTCCTCACACAGGATAAAATTACAATCTTTACATCTATTTCCTAAAATGTTTTCCTCTGGCATCTAGAATAACCCTTGGCTATTTCATTGCCTAGGTCTCCATGCTGGTTTGGAAAATCGGAGAACAAAAACACTTAAGGATTTAGGGCGCCAGGTTGCTCCTTCCAGTGGGCCAAATGCGAGGACTTTAGTTGGTTCTTATCCTTGTCTTTCTCCATTCATTAGTCATCAGTTCTTCTATTGATTTTTTTTTTTTTCAACAAAGGTCAAGAATATGTTTGTAGGTGACACCCATTGCTTCAAAGAGTTTGTCCCAACTTCTTACTGTTCTGATTTAAACCCCTTGTGGCATTTTCTGCTGCATGGATAGTGATAAATGGGATTGAGAGTGGCACAGAAATGAACTCAGAGGTAAGTTTATAGCACTGCTGGGGACCATCTGTTAATGTAAATGTTTAAGGTAAAAAGCGTTAAGACCTAGGAGCTGACGAGACATTTTATTTGCCTCCTGCCTTTGGGATTATGCCTGGGTCCCTGCCTGGTTTTACTCTTTTCATTTGCTGCTGTTCATTTGCAGAATAGAATTCTAAACACATTTAAGTTGTATTGTTGAAATAAGTGGATTAAACAATAAAAACTAGGAGTTATGTTAGTTTTTGTTGGGAGTCTTAAAGTGTTTAAAGACATTTGTATGGCTCCTTATTATTTATGATTCCCTACTATTAAGTAGTTAATGAAATTTGTTGTCTTCAATAATGAAATATTAAACACTATCTTTTAGGGCTATCAATGCCAGTCAAGATTAAAATAATTTATGAAATGAGTGACCTGGTGCTAAAATCACCATTAAAGCTATTTGAAGTATATTGTAGTTTTCTGGTGATTTCATAATAAAATAGAGAAGCTTGAACATACCCATTTTATTTTTAACCCTTTGAAGTATATCATTAGAGAAGAAATTCAAGTAATATATCTACTGTTCTTAGGAAAATGGTCTTCTTTCAAAGGGAAAATGAAATTCAGCTACTAGATGTAAATCAAAAATATTCATTTCCAGCTTCTACCTAGTAATGTAATGGCTCGGGCTTATAGAATGGGTTTTGTTCCAGATCAATCCTACCCAGTGCAAGAAAGCACAGAAAAAAAGGGAACAGTGAGGAGAATCAGAAGGAGGGAAGCAGTGAGGAAGATGGAGAAAAATAATCTGAATACAAGGTTATTTAGATAAATGAGTAAGATAATTTTCTGGATAGAAGTTATGTTGGAATTTTCTTTTCTAGAAAACTCTGAATATGCTGTGTGAAAGTGATTAGAAATTTTGAACGGTTTCCCTCTAGGTGGATAGAACTACCTGTTTAACTATAATGATTCTGATGATCTTGCTTCTTAAGCTTGTCCTTTGAGATCAGCAAAAAAGTCCCATTTTCTAATCTCCCATTTGAGCTGGGGTTGATTGATGCATAATTAAGGTCACTAAGGAGTGATGATAAGAGCTGCAGTCTTTAAGATCTTCATGATGATTTTTTTTTCTCTCTTTTTTCTTTAAAGAGTTTTCTTGTGATTCTGACACTGACTTCATGGTATTGGGGGAAGGGAGTTTGTGTTAGGATGATAGGAGATAGAATATGGGGTATGCAGAGTTTTGAGCTACAAGGAAAAGATCCAGAGAGAATCCAGCTGAAATTACAACCTCTTAGATTGGATGAAATCCTACAGGTCACTTAGCCATCTCCCTTATTACACAGGATAGGAAACAGCATTCTGAGGCAAAGTGATTTTCTCCAGTTTCCACATGCGGTCAGGAGTCAATGCAGGAAGGAAATTAAAATTTTCCTATTCCCAGTCCTTTATCCTCTCCACTAGGGCATCATCATCCCTCTCTGTAACTTGGGATCTTACGCTCTCTTTGTCATCACTCAAGAAGTGGATGTAAACCTTTCCCTTGTCTGTGTGAGAAACTGTATGTCTGGCAAAATTAAAAGAGTAACACAGAGTAACATCTCTCCTTGGATCCTTCTCTCATTTTATATTGAGGGTACATGCTGCTGAGAGGCGAGTTTGCAGAGGAAACATGGACCACTTTTCATTTGATCAGATGGGCCCTACAAAATCATCCTAAATTCTTGAGTTATGTCAGCATTTAGTGAAAGGTGTGTAACAATGAAGGCTTTTCCTCAACTTTCAAGGTGCATGGAGGGAATTTATATTCACACCTCTTTTTATTATTTCCCTGATAAAATTAGTTCCATTTTAACTGTAAAATGAAAAGTACTGAAACAAGTTTGGACTCCTGTGTGAAAAGTCTAACACTCTATCTGTAACTCTATAAAATATTAGGTGTTCTCTGTAGATATGAACAGTTATTTAATGAGCCATAGGCAAAGGTCTGTCTTCTAGTTCTGTGAATGTAAAGCCTCATGAAAATTTGAATGTGAACTGGGGAAACACATAGATCTTAATTTATAAATTATAAATGAAAATTCAGATGCAGTAGAGTTCACACACCTTTTCTGAAAAAAAAAAAGAAAAAAGAAAAGAAAAGAAAAGAAAAGAAAAATCCTCTGGAGGAAGAAGTACACATTTATAACATCATCTTGGATGTCAAACATCACTATGAATTGAGTAGGAGCACAGAACCAGTTGTAACAGCTACAGGTAGGGAAGGCTTCCCAGTGGTGTTTACTTTTAAGTAGAGGCTTGAAGAGGGCCACTTGGGTGGATCAATCAGTTAAGCATCTACCTTGGGCTCAGGTCGGGATTCTAGGACCCTGGGATTCCTGCTCAATGGGGAGTCTGCTTCTCCCTCTCCCTCTCTCTGCTCATGCTTTCTCTCTCCCTCTCTCTCAAATAAATAAATAAAATAAATAAATAAAATCTTTTTAAAAAGTAAGTAGAGACTTGAAGAATGAAGATTTCCTGGCAGAAAATAGGGAGAAGAACAATCTAGTTGAAGAGTTAAGGAGAAAACTCAGAGCTACCAGGAGGCCTAACCAAATACAGTCCCATTTAACCCAGTCAAAACTGATATTTGTATCTTTATCATATTCTTTTTTTTTTTTAAGATTTTATTTATTTATTTGACAGATCACAAGTAGACAGAGAGGCAGGCAGAGAGAGAGAGGGAGAAGCAGGCTCCCCGCCGAGCAGAGAGCCCGATGCGGGGCTCGATCCCAGGACCCTGGGATCACGACCCGAGCCGAAGGCAGAGGCTCTAACCCACTGAGCCACCCAGGTGCCCCTATCATATTCTTTTTAAAGAAATCTCTGCCTAACTCCTTGAACAGGAAATATCAGGCAGCCATTGCCATCTTAACTAAAAAAATTTATTTTTGAGAACATTTCCACGAGAGTCCTCTAGAGAGGAGATAAAATAATGCTTTTAGTTGCACTTGGGAAGAGTGTGAGGTGCTGGGTGGCCTTCTTGTGTTTAGGAAATAATAGCTAACCATTCTCTGATTAAAGCAACTCCAGTATTCAAGTGAGTTGAAGCAATCTCAGAATAATTGGAAATTGCCCTAGGCTAAATACACTTGAGATGAGATGGTTAATTCCCTTGGGAACAAAGCAAAGTTTTCCTGTGTTATACGGAAGGAAATGGTATCTAATAGGTCAGAGGGAAGAGGACTGGCTAGATCCTTAAAAAACTGCCGAAGTCTGCTGCAATATTTCAGATAAATCACTTTAGCCATCTGAACTTTGAGGTGTCTCAGCTTCCACTTAATAAGAAAAATAGCTCAAGCCTCTCTCATTCTGCTTACCATCTTAACTCTTCTCCTTGAAGATTAGCATAAAGTAAGGTGACTTGAAGGGGCATGTGAAAAAGGACACCTTTACTTACTCCTGGTAAAGGTCAGGATTGACTTTGCCCTGCCTCAGCCTCCCCGGGTTAGCAACATCATTCCAAATCTCCATCAAGATGAAGAATGATAAAAGCAAAGACTGGAACACTTAAGAGCCTTCTCTCTTTCCCTGAAGTTTTAATATATCCATGAGTATGTGTATATCCATGAGTATGTGTATAATATATCCATGAGTATGTGTTTAATATATCCATGAGTATGTGTATATCCATGAGTATGTTCTTGCCTATTTTATTATACTGTAAATAATGATATTCTTTGAAGAGAGCAAATTTCTTAGATTTTCCTTGTGACTTGGGCTGAAGTCAAAAATTCTCTTAACAGTTCCTCAGATGTAGTACCTGTGGAAGGGAAGGGTTAATTTAGGATACTTGAAGTTTATATAAGAAACTGGTTAAGCTGGTCATTTGCATAACATTTTTATGATATTGGCTTTCATATTTCTTTTCTCTTTGTCATCTGAGCCCTTTTTTGTACATGATGTTAAAAATGTGTCTTCTCAGGGCGCCTGGGTGGCTCAGTGGGTTAAGCCGCTGCCTTCGGCTCAGGTCATGATCCCAGGGTCCTGGGATCGAGTCCCACATCGGGCTCTCTGCTCAGCAGGGAGCCTGCTTCCCTTCCTCTCTCTCTGCCTGCCTCTCTGCCTACTTGTGATCTCTGTCTGTCAAATAAATAAATAAAATCTTTAAAAAAAAAAAAAAATGTGTCTTCTCAGTAAAGCCTGGATAGAGGGCAGGTGGAATTGTGATGCAGCTGTTTAATTTTCAGAGCTATCTCTTTTGTCCTATGTAATTATTAATTGTAGACATGTAAGCTATTTCAGCGAAACTTAGGAAGTAAGGACATTCCACACAGGTAAATTTTTTTATTGATCATGATCAATAACACAATGATCAAAAACACAATGAAAGAAAACAACAAAAATATATGGTCTCATGGTTTGATGGTTTGAGTGTCTCTATCCGGATTTTGGGGGATGTGGTGTCGATGGCAGGAAAGGACAGAGGCATCTTTTGTAATCCACCTTATCTTCCACCTGTTCTGCTGCATGAGGATCAGTCAATGTGATCATAGTGAACAGCGCCATATGCAAAGCAATGGGGGGAGGGGTGCAATGAGGTAGGTACCCCTGACTGCAGGGTATTAATCAACTGTAGGAAAAAGATTATCTGAGTGCCGAATAATATATTAACAACTTAAAAATCAAATGAGTCAAACAAAAAACAAAACAGAAACCTACTTTTCGTTTCACAGAAACTTAGTTGACGACAAACAAGGAAGTTGCCTTAGTGAGAAGGTTGTTTGCTTTGAGCTTCCATAGATGAGAAGAAATCAAACAATCAGAGAGGGGGGAGGGACAGACCCTGTAGGTGAGAACAGTGTCCTAAGCAAAAGTATGCGAGCACAGTCTCTATAGATTAGGAATTTTCTCTCCTCCTTACTTGACGGTTATTTCATATGTGAACAAAAAAGGCCAAATGGTTAAGAAGGTTTGCCTTTTGCTTTCTGCCTCTTCCGTTTTTCAAGAAACACTAAGCTCACACCTAGGGATATTTTGACAAGCTTAGAAACCTTTTCAAAAACTAACGTGTGTGCATGACAAGACATTACTCAAATCAGAGGAGATGATGGAGATGACGACTACAGAGCTTTTCACTCACACCCTCAAACTTGCATAGAGAGCAGCTGGTTTCACTCCTTCTTCTGCATATTTCAGTGCCGTTCAGGGGACTTGAAAGGAATACAGCCTTTTTGGAGGAATCTCTTAACCTTGCCACACCTCTTTACCTGTTCCAAGAACATGTATTTGACCTGAATTAAGATAGCGATTTTTCATTTTCAGTTTCAGGCATTAAGTGGGAAGTTTGCCTTATTTTTGTGTTTTTGAAATAATCATGAAAATCATATCTGAGTACTTCCTTGAGCCATGCCTCTGGACTAACACACTTTGGATTGCTGTAGTGTTGAAGTCACCTTCTCTTTGATATCTCAAAAAGTGTCTAGCCAAATTATCAATTTTATGGGGGATTGATTATACTGTAAGTTCAGAAACACCTTCTCTTTAAATAATACATCTCAGTTAAGGGCTAAAGTCTCCCCTGGTTCTAGACTGGATGGAATGACATTCATCATCTTATGTAGAAAACCTACTTTTAGGGTTCCACTTAATTGTTTCCCAGATAATGTAGGATGGTAATTATTAGGGTCTCTGACTATGCATCTCTGAATGTGAAACATCACATGAAGATGCCCGAGCATTTGGAAACTCTTGCCTTTCCTTTTATTAAAATAATAATAATAATAAAGATTTATTTATTTTAGAAAGAGAGAGAGCACGGATGGGGCAGAGGGAGAGGGAGAGAACCTGAAGCACACTCCATGCTCAGTGAGGAGCCTAACTTGGCGCTCCATTTCACAACCCTGAGGTTGTGATCTGAGCCAAAACCAAGAGCCGACATTCAACTGACTGAGCCACCGAGGTGTGCCCCGTCTTGCCTTCTCTTTTAGAGAAGAGGATAGACCTGGCTACTTTGTGCAATGACTTTTAGGTTAGATAGGCTTCTTTCCCCTGTGGAATCCCAGCCTTCTAATTACATTTGACTTCTGGGTTATATCTTTTCTTTGCTCTTAGCTTTCTCCTCTGCTTTTCACTCCCCTTCGTTGACTCTCAAGTTCTGTCACCCTACCCTACTTGCCTTTCCTAATTGTTTTCTTCTCCCTGACAACTTCTGATACTATGTTCTCTTCTCTGACATTCCTCTCACCCCCAGTGTCCCATTGCCCCCCAGTGTCTCTCGTCATATCACCCACTACTCAAAAATCGTCATTTGCAACCCTTGAGGCACCAACGTGGCTCAATCGGTTAAGCGTCTGCCTTCAGCTCAGTTTGTGATCTCAGAGTCCTGTGTTCAAGCCAGCATCGGGCTCCCTACTCAGTGGGGAGTCTGCTTCTCCCTGTTCCTCTGCCACTCCCCGCCATGTGCAGTATCTCTCAAACAAATAAATAACATCTTAAAAAAAAAAAATTCACAACCCTCCACCACTTCTCCACAGGGGAAAGTCCACCTCATTAGGAAGCAGACTTTATCTTCCACACTGTATGAGCTGTAGGAGGGATTCGTAGAATATGCAGGTTGCAGAGTCAAGCCTGGGGCACTACCTGGACATGCCTGGTATTAGAAAGAAATAGAGCCTTTTGTAGGAATTGAGTGATAATTTCCCAGTACCTAATGCCTCATTTTTTTTAGTGGGGACATAAATCCCAAGATTTAGAGATAAAGAGCTTGGAGGAAAAACAGAAATCCCAGAGCACACAAACCACATTGCTAAAAACAGCATGGGGCCACAAGGAGGTCCCTGGGTTACTACTGTTCGTCTCCAGATTCTTTTTGAATAGGAAACAGTACTTAACGTCTTAACCAACCATCTCAGTAAAAAATGTGACCCAAAACAGGCAGGATGAAATAAGCGTTCACCCTCCTTTACCCCTAACAAAAGCATGCCTTGATCGGAGTTATTTTACGTTTGGATATGCAGCAAGCTATAAAAGCACCTAGTTTATTGCCTGCTGCATGGTTGTTATTTGAAAACATTTGACCATGAAGACAGCTGAAGAAAGTGAAGGGCATATTGTATTAAGTCTTTGGATGTTAAGATAAGAAGTTTGCATCCACATAATCGGTAGTGGGAAGCTCCAACCACAGGTCTTTACATACCATATTCTTTTTTACCAGCATGTGAAAAGCAAGGTGGATTAATAATAGTAGCATAACAAAAAAGTAAGTTGCATCTGGTTCATGTTCAGTCTCTGATTCCTCAGGAGGTTTTCCACACCCGCTTCCCTATTCATGCTTTCCAGCTGATTTGACAGAAGGACAGAAGGATTAAGAAATCAAGTAGTTTATCTGAGAGGTTCCCCACCAGCACTTTGTACCAGGTGTTTCTGCTTATAGCTTATATAATCAGGAGAATTCTGTGTGCTGAGGGTATTACTGTAAAGGTGATTGTTTGAGTCAGTGGGTGATGGTGTCAAGGCAATTATAGCCAGGTGATGGGTGATCTTAAAGACCTAGTTAGTGCCCCAGGAGACCCAGAGACAGGCTTCCCTCCATACCTTTGCCGTTGTACGTTCTGATGTGCGGTGGCACCACTTACCAAACAGGAACAAAAGTGAATGATTAAAGGGGGATAGCCTGTTCCTCTATTGCTTTGGGGGGAAAGAAAACACTCCATACCAATCTTTTCTAATGTACCCCTTTTTGTTATGTTTATATTTTTGTTGGGTTTCTTTGTTCACTTAAAATGAAACTAAACCCAAACTATGAGAATTGAACATGGTTTCTTCTTAGAATCTTAAAAAATACAAAAACAAACAAACAAAAAAAGCAACAATTAAAATTATTTTTTAAATGAAATGGAAAGGGCAATAAATTAGCTCTATTTCTTTCCATTTTTTTTCTATCTTAAGGTTATTTATAATAGATAATTCTACATCAAACTTGAGATGCAATTACAGTGGTGGAAGGCTTATGATTTGTGTCCTATTTGTGGCCACTAATCCTAGCGTCTAGGGAATTCATTTGAAATTGGGTCTCAGTGAAGTATTAGGACAAAGGCCTGTCCCTAGAGAGATCAGAGACCCTATTTTATTTTCTCTCCACGTCCCTTTTTTAATTACAGAATTAATACATGCTATTAAAAAGATTTCCAAATACAGTTGACTCTTAACACCAGTTTGAACTACATGGGTCCACTTTCAGGTGGATCTTTTTTCAATATATACACTACAGTACACTAAATGTACTTTCTTTTCTTTATGATTTTCTTTCTTTTTTAAAAGATTTTATTTATTTGTTTGACAGAGAGAGAAAGATCACAAGTAGGTGGAGAGGCAGGCAGAGAGAAAGGGGGAAGCAGGCTCCCTACTGAGCAGGGAGCCCTTGGGGCTCGATCCCAGAACCCTGAGATCATGATCTGAGCTGAAGGCAGCCGCCTAATGGCTGAGCCACCCAGATGC
This sequence comes from Enhydra lutris kenyoni, assembly GCF_002288905.1. Classification (NCBI taxonomy): domain Eukaryota; kingdom Metazoa; phylum Chordata; class Mammalia; order Carnivora; family Mustelidae; genus Enhydra; species Enhydra lutris. The sequence continues at coordinate 15,375,717 of NW_019154104.1, read as the reverse complement.
CCCTTCCTTATGATTTTCTTAATAACATTTTCCTTTTTTTTTAAGCTTAGTGTACTGTAAGAATATACTATATAATACGTATAACATACAAAATATGTATTCATTGATCATGTTATTGGTGAGACTTCTCTGGTCAAGTCTATTGGTACTTAAGTTTTGAGGGAATCAAAAGTTATACTCAGATTTTTGGCTGTGTTGGGGGTGGGTACCCTTAATCCTCACATTGTTCAAGGGTCAAGTGTATAGTGAAGAATATCAAGAAAAAATAAAAGTCCCCTCTGGCCATCTTCAACCCTGCTCTTCTCTCAAGTGGGGATCCCTGCTAACATTTCAGTGTACAGACATCCAAACCTTGTGCTCTGCTCCTACTAATAAAAACACGCATACGTGTGCACATGCATATCACACAGACACGTCGACTCAGAAAGATGACTTAGTTTTCATACAGAGTCATACAATACAGATGGGTCCTGGACATCTTCCCCTGTCAGTACGTGTATAAATATGCAAATTCTCTTTAAATTCAAAGTGAAATCAACTGTGGAGGTTTGCTGGAGCTGCCTCCCCTCTATGGGCTTCCAGGCTGGAAAGGACAAGCGAATGGAATTAGCCAGCCAGTTTCTGCCACAGCACGATGGCTTGGTTCTGTGGTAGAAAGAGCCCCATGAAAGAGGGAGTGTAGCAAACTCCCACGGAGTCCCATTGTTCCTGAAGAACTTACATAGTGACAGGCCCTTGGGACTTCCTTATTCCCAGTTTTGGAAGGGTAAAAGAAACATTTTTCCCCAAAGGCCCTGCCTAGTTGGTCTCCACTCTGCCTTCTTCTGAGGTGTCTAACTGCTTGTCCCGGGCTTTGCAGGACCTGGGGTTGAGTGCCAGAGAAGTGGAGGGAGTCATCTGGATTCACCCACTCATTCACACATTCATTTATTCATACTCAGGTTTACCAAATGGCAGATTCTGGGCATAGAGCTAGAGGTAGCTATCTAAAACAGACATGGTCCGTTCATTGCCAAAGGACATTATAGATTCGTGAGGGAAACAAACAAGGAAATAGGCAATTACAAAAAAGTGTGGGTCATGGGCTAGCCTTGTGGTATAGAATCTTCTGGGCAAAGTTGAGGCCATGAGAAGCTTCCCAGACAAGACACCTCACACGTGTACTGAAGGGTGATTAGAACTTAGCTGGGTGAACAGAGGTGTAGAGACAGGAAGTATTGGATTAGGAGAAGGCCACAGGCTAAAGGTCTAAGGGTGCCGGTCAGGGGCTAGCAGGTTGAGGCAGGTGATGGCCTCAGTGGCCTCTTAAAAGAGTTTTGAACTTTATTTCTGAGAGTTATAGGGGTGGGGTGGGCAATTAAAGACTTTTAAGAAGCATGAGGGTGTGATTTATAAGTTTTGTAAGGTGGAGAACAGATGCAAAGGGCAGGGAGACCATCAGGATGTTGTTAAGGATTGTTGGGGTGGCTTTAACTAGGGAGGTGGCTGAGGGACTGGAGCAATGGGAGGAGCTTGAGGAAGTGTTTCTCGCATCCTGTGAGCGAGTCGGTGCCATTGCAGAAGCTCATTTGAGTTTGGCAACTTTGAGAAGCTGCATAAACCACAGGCAAAGCAGTTACCTTTGACATTGCAAAACCAAGTGCGTGTGGTGCACAGGTTTCTCTGGGGATATATATATATATATCTATATATGGAAAGAGAGAGAGAGAGAGAAGAGCATTTTTTATTTTTTATTATGTTTTGTTTTCCAGAGATAATTGCACCTGAGGCTAGAGCTTGCTCACCCTATCTTTTGGACTCAGAGTACGGTGCCTGGGCTATTTTCTACATGACTGGGCTTTACTTCAGAACTGACGAGTCATATATCATTCTGATTGATTTTTGTTTGTTTGTTTCTTTTTCTACCCACCCCCTCAAATGGCGGGGGGTGGTGGAATAGAGATTGGGATGAGAGAAGATCAGGGCAACTCAACACAAATATGCAATTATTAGGAGCCCCCTGAGTCTAGCTCTGTTGTCCTCTTGTTTTGTTAGTCGGAGCTCAGATAGAGAAGTAGAGGGTGGAATGAGGTCAGGCCGTGTGTGAGGGAGAATAGATAAGCATCCCAGGCTTGGAGTGCCTTGGTCTCTGCCAGAGAGGAGTGGTAAGAAGGGGGCATAGCAGAGACACGGAATGACCAACCTGTGTCCTGAGCTGAGGGGTTGCAGCTAAGCTCTAAATTGTCTCCCAGGGCTTCTGCTGATCCTGGATTCTTGGGGTTGTTTTCACCTGTGTTTTCCGTTTTAGCTTCCTTTCTCCTTAGTGCCGGTCACTCCAAAGCAAAGGCTCCAAAGTGTAAGCATCCATTTGTATTAGAGCAGAAAGATGCAGACAGAAGAGGGCTGTGTGTGTGTGTGTGTGTATCACACACACACACACATTTTAAAAGAAACACTTTGTAAAAGATAAGTGGATTTCAGAAAGTGGATGGGATTGTATTACAATAAAAATATAAACCACTTCTTTAGAAGACAGTCCCTCTAGTCTGTAAGATTTTTTATTCTCTTTTCAAATTTTATACAATTTGGACTTTATCCAACTCCCAGATACAGTTCTAAAGGATTAGGATCTTGGGACAAGATGATCCTTCCAATATATATGTGTTCTTCACTTGGGTTCCTTTACTCACTGCCTAGCCTATTCTTCTCTATCTGAGCTCTGAGTAACAACACAGAAAGACAATAGAACTAGACTCAGGAGGTTCCGGATAATTGCATGCACCTGTTAAGGTTTTGAAAGAATTCTGAGATTTTTAAAATGACAATTGGTATTCATTAGTAAGTTGTGGAAATGCATGTCTTGGTGATCACTGTTCTCTTGGCTTCCAACAAACATTAGTGAATTCCCCTGACCATCAGATACTGAGGGGAAAGGTCCTGGGCTAGAGCTGAGAGTGAACAATGAGGCTTGTTTGTTTTATATATGACCCCTACATGTTGGCTTTGTAAAAATGGTGGTGGTGGTGGTGGGTGTGTGTGTGTGTGAGAGAGAGAGGGAGATGGTGAGAGAGAGAGAACACGTGCATGTGAAATGGGGAAAAAATACCAATGCATCAAAATGGACAGGTCATTTTGTTGAATGTAACAAAACTCCTGAGCGTTCTGAGATTAGGAGCAGTCATAATTTCTGGCTGCCTTGCTTTATGCTAATGTGGCTGTCTTCTGTTGTAGGCTTCTGCTGAGACAGCCACTTTACTCCTGCTTAATTTTCTCTCTAATGTGGTGGAGACCTGGGTATCTACAGTCAGCTTTTACCAATTGAACTGGCTGCCACCACAGGCCATTATAAATTATTATTCTTATTTAGCACTTGAATCTACAATTTATTTATTTCCTTCGTGTTGTATAAAATATAGTTATAGACTTAGGTCTGAGTTAGCTATGCTTCATTGTTCTTATAAATCCGTATCTGTCATTAGCAATAAGCTAAACTTTTTTGGATGCTAAACATCCGTAACCCCCGCAAGAAAGACTCGTAATTTATCCAAGAGGTTCATTCATTTATCAACGCATGTGAAATTTACTCTGTGCCTACTTGATACTAGGTGATGTTTTAGGCATTGGAGGTAGAACAATTTGCGTTAGTGGGAAGAGCTATAACCAAGAATGTCTAGAAAATACTAGTCAGAGTTGGGAACAATACTTCTGTACTGTATATCGATAGTCTCAATATAGTTTTTCTCCCCAGTTTCTAGACAGCTCCATGGGAAACTCCTGCAAAGTTTTATTTTTGTTATTTTTCGATCTGCCTTCTGGAATTCGTGAGGTTGCCTTTGCCTCTAGTAGCATCATAGTTTTTTTTACCTAATGTCTCAGTAAACATATTTTCGCGTTTCATACTGGTGATTGTTTTGGAATGTGGGGAATAATCACTGGAAGCCTATATATGAAAATTTTGTTGTAAGAATTCATATGCATCTGAACAAATAAAGGGTACTTTCTGTTTTTGAAAACTAGACTCTAGACATGTTTCAATTTTTTTTATTTTTTATTTTATTTTATTTTATTTTTTTACTAACTCTAATTTCACTGTTCGCAGCTGGCCAGTTGATTTCCTGTCTCTTTCTTTCTTAAATTGTCTCTCTTCTTGCTTTCCTCCTTTCCATCCTCCCTTCCTTTCTCTGAAAAATCTATGCTTCGATGTGCTGGCAGGAAAGAGCAATCATAAGTCAGCGTAATTAACATTCAGGGGATGATTTTCCTTTTATCCCCTTACTGTATTTTAGCATTAATAACTTTTAACTGAAAATGCTTGTTAACTTCTTTGAGCTACGATTTCTTACCTGTAGAACTATGTGATACTTCCTGTGAAGACTGAGATACTACATGGGAAACGAACTAGCTCTACATTATCTACGTTGCTCATGCTTACTTCTCAGTTGTCCTCTCAGTGGGAATCACTGAGAATCAGTGAGAATCTGCGCCTGATTTATAGACCCCTCATGCCAAGCTTCATTGCTTTAACCCCCATTCTCTTCCTCCAGTAGAACTTCAGGCTCCTTTTGTGCTTGAACCTATGACTTCCGACTTTCCATACCTCACTTGTCTAAGTCCTCCCCAGGTCAGTCTTGATCTCTCTTAGTGACCCTATTCTGCCACAGAAAAATCCAGTTCTGGTAGTAAATCAGTGTGCTTCCAAGAAATTTAGATTTTGAGTTAATTTTGGTATATAATCTTGAGAAGTTCAACCTTAAGGCAGCCTTTAAGTGTTAAGCCAAAGCAGTTCCCTGGCCACAGTGACCTTTTCTACCTTGTATCATGGTGCCTAGAGTTTCTTCATTATCGTCTCATTCCTTCACTCTTTAAAGAATTTTTAGGTGCCTAGACTTGTCTTGTGAGCCTCAAATACTCCTGGTTAGCACCTAAAACTATCATCAGTTGACACCTAAGATGGACTAAACTGAGAGCAGGGTGTTTCCCAAATGGAGCATTGCCTGAGGTTGGAGAGCAGAGGAGACAGGAGGAGAGAAAGCACCAGAAGTAAATTTATTCTTGTATTGTAGTTTTGCCAATGGCTAGTCTACTGTAACTTCAAGAGCTTTGTTTTGCTGGTACTTAAGAAAGCCCTGGCTCTTGGTCTGAGGAGGTAGACTAGTCATTTTTACCTGCATCCCAAGGGTAAGTGTGCCACCCTTGTGGCGTGGTGTATGCCACGAAGCATCAGTAGGGAAAATTAGAGAAGGAATTTACTTAGACCATGATGAGAGGATTTTCGCCTCTGCAGGCCAGATTGATGAGTCCAAAAGGAAGAGGGAGAAACTTTAGTGAATGAATAATTTGTGACCCCAAGTGAGTGAGCCAACGCTCATTCTCTGACTGGGGTTTGTGGCTCGGGTACATCTATCTTATTTTCTGCCTTGCATTTAATGGATGTGCCAGCAATGAATAATCCCCTTATCAATTATTTCAGTAGATTCCCTTATCACTTTATGATAAGAAAGGGAAGCTTATGTGTGTTTTTCATGTAAATGTAATGCTCTGCCCACTACTAAATAAGTAAGTACCATTGTGCTAATACATGGGATTCTCACAGTTTGGGCTCCATGTCACAAGTACTATTACAAAAGCCTGGTAGTTGGCTGCCAAGCCTGCCCCGGAGGTCAAATAAAGGGGACATGTACATGTTCTTAACCAGTGTCAGCAGGTTGTTTGGGGTTATATTACTCCTCTACAACTGCTCCTCAGAAAGGGATCCCTCTACAAAGTGCTTGTTAATCCTCCTGCTTTTGGAGAACTCTTCTGGGCTGCTATCTAAATCCATATTGCAGGGGAAACTGGAATGATGCTCCCTGGGCAAAGTCCCCAGGGAAGGGGGCAGCCAGCCCATCATGCTCCATGCTCACTTTATCTGGGACTTAAAATGCTTTCTGATGGTTGAATTAAAGCAGCCCAGCCATCCTGCTCTGGACACCCCCTGTCTTAGCCCATCTCAGATTTACAGCACGAGAACAATGTCAGCTAAGCAGGTTGGTTAATGAATGTCTCCCCTATTTTAAACTTCTACCCCAATACCCTAAAAAGTACATACATTATTGCATATGCTTTAAAAAAAAAAAAACCTGTTTGCTTTACAGTTCATTTTTGTTTGCAGCTTCTTTGCATGTTTTTCTCTAATTAGTGGATATATGCATCATCACTTGGCAATAAGGGGAGTATCGCCCCCCCTCCACCCCGCTGATGGGTTTCCTGAGGAAGGAGCTCATGGCATCACTCTCGCTCTGGGTGTGCTGCCTGCTTTCCCACAGACTCTCCCCCCACCACACTTTTCTTGTAATGTTGCTGAGTCTGGCTAATTAGATCCTTTCTCTAATTTAAGTTGCTTTCATTTAATTCACATTGAGGATGTCTGATGCTTAGACTCACAGAGCTATTGAGTTTACGAGCTCAGAGAAATGCTCCCCATTGAGATTTCCGAATGCCACAATGGTGCCTGGAAAAGGAAGCACACCAGAGTGCTTTTGGCAGCAAGTAACTGGGATTCTGGATGGTTCATAATAATACAAGATGACTATTGTGGTTCCAGATATCCTCACAATTTGACATTGAAAGGCTGAAAGGAAAAATGGATTTCCTCACTTTTTGTCAGGGAAGAAAACTTTTCCCAGAAGCCTTCCAACTTCCCCACCCCAGCCTCCAGCAGAGTTTGCCTTATGTCTGATTGGTCAGATTGAACATCTGGTTACCCCTATGTTGACCACTGACAAAGGAGAATGGTATTTCCATGATTATATAGGGTAATCATGATGCACCTCCTGGGGCTGGACCCATCTTCCTGAGCACAGAGCTACCCTGTTCATGAACAAAATCGGAATTCAGGGATTAACTGGTAGAGGAGAGCAGTTGTAGAGTAGACAACTACACAGTAGTGTTTGCCACACGAGCAATCACAGTGGGTTTCTAGGTATTTCGTGTGCTGTTTGCAAGGGTTTAAACAGTTTTCTATTTAGTTTGAGATATTTTCAAGTAACTATGTTATTTCTTAGTTATAGTCCATCTTGGACCCCAGTTATCTCACTGGATGCATAGTGGAAGGTATAAAAGAATTCGGGGAAGTCCTGGGGAAAAACATAAGGAGAAGGTGTCCAAGAAGAGTCCCTTGTAAACAAAGGAACCATTTGATGGTTACTTTAAATCAGAACACTTTTGAAAATCAAAGTGAGTACTGTGAATGATTCTACCAAGTCAACAAGTAGATTGTCCTAGGCAAATTGATACATGTTAAATTGAGGTTTGTTTTTTTATTTTTTTAAAGATTTTATTTATTTATTTGACAGACAGAGATCACAAGTAGGCAGAGAGGCAGGCAGAGAGAGAGGGGGGGAAGCAGGCTTCCCGCTGAGCAGAGAGCCCAATGCGGGGCTCGATCCCAGGACTCTGGGATCATGACCTGAGCCGAAGCCACTGAGCCACCCAGGCGCCCATAAAGATTTTATTTATTTCTTTGATAAATTGAAGTTTATAGGAGGGAGTCTATTTACAAGATGTTATGGAAAAGCTAAAATTAATATTCTCAAGTTTTCTTAAGTGGAGAGAAAGTCATATTTATTTAAAATCATAGAAAATTTCTAATTTATATGGGAACTTTTTATGTTTAGTTTTGTTGAAATCTTTGTCTCACTACACATTAGAAAATAAGACTATTATAAAAGGTACAATTACTTTTCCTGTACTTTTCACACCTTGTAGGTCTTCAGATGAATTTGGGAAAAAATATTAGCGTCTATGAAATCAAAATATTGCATATTGGTTTACGTTTGCTGAAAAACTGTAAATGTTTATCTTTTATTATATCCCATGCCTTTGCCAAATCTTTTTTCTAATTTCTTCTAACCTGCCAAGGCTTAGCTGTCATTGATATTTTTATACTAAGGATCATTTTGGTCTTGGCTGCTGATGGAAGCCTAAAAAGCAGCTTTGTGTGAGGGAATAACCACAACAGAAGGAGAATCATTTTCTACAGACAAAATGAGTCCAAGCATGAATGAAACGTGTGAATGGTCATGCGAGGGGAAGGGGCAAACTAGTGGTTTTGCCCTCAAAGGAAATATCCCCGGGTACTTTCTTCCCTGTAGGTAGTTTAGTTTTGCATTTTGCTCCTGTACTCACAGAATGTTCTCTGTCTGTCAATCACAATAAAGGAGAGCCTTTTCATTGAAACAGACCACTAAATCTGTTTTAGTGACCGCATGTATCTGAGAGAATGAGAGGCACAAGAAGAAGCCTAAACATAATCACATCTAGGTAGGTATTTTCAAAATTGAATGTTGATATTGAGACGGTAAGAGGAGTTATTTTGAAAGCCCCAAATCATCCCTCTCTTCCACTCAATTTCAGCTAAAAACTAGTGGAGAACTTCCATGAATAATAAACAGCTTGTACTTTCCTATGTTCTTAATGTTTAGTCTCTCTTTCAGTCTTCTTAAGAATAGGATCCAGTGTCTTGTTTTTCCTTATTGGTCCAGTGTGCCCCTTATCAAATGATCTACAGTATTGTGGTTGATCCTAGGATGTTGCTTTGATTTCTAATTTGTGTGATTAGTCTTGGATCTTAGAAATGAGTAGTTCATTAAAGATTAGCTTTCTATCAAGAATTTAATGGAAACCTCATATTTCTGAGCAAACTTCTTTTATTTATTTATTTATTTGTTTATTTATTTATTTATTTTTGTGAAAGGACTATTTCTTGATCTGCAAAGCTGCTGATCTATGAGTTAACGTTCACTCTAGGCTACCAGAAGACTAGATCGCCCCCTAGGTTTTGGTGACAGTATTGTATTGTCCTTTAGATGGCAAGGCGTGAAATACCATATCACAGACCTCAACACCCCAAAACAGGGGTAAGAAACCCCTCACATTTAGGTGTAATCAGAGGTCATTGTGTTAAATTATGTCATGTTCCAGTATCCGGCTCATAGCCTACCCGTTGTTTGTTGCTCTCAGGGAATATTCTTTGGATCCAAATGCCAGAGATAGGTAGTAGATAAGGATTCATGTGAATGTTAAAACAGCAGCTCTACTAAAAAACCATCCCCAGCAGCTCATAATTAATATCTTTCTCATCTTTACATTTGTTTACTAGGGGACAAATAAGAGAGTGGGCACAGAGCAAACTTAATTCTCGGGTAGAAGATAGCATCCGACTCTCTAAAATCTATGTACTGGAAGAATCAACTGTTTCCTCTACCTTACTCTTGGCATATGGCCAACAGCCCAGCCAGTAGCCATCCTACAAAGTTTGGGGAGGATCCGGGAGAGGTGTTTTCAGTGTCCTCACTCTGTATAGTGAGTGCTGCCCTGTCACACTTAGGAAATGAGTCTGAGGTTTAGTCAGACCATTTATATGTCAGTATTACTGCTTATCTTTATTTTGCAATCCAACCTTAACTCATTTTTGGAGTTCCCTACCTTCTGGACTGGCAGGAAATTCAAGGATTTGCTTTTCTTATAATGGGGTCATATGTAATTCTCTAGGTAGTGATGACAGAAAAGCTTGAGGAAGAAAATAGTGGGGTCATCTTTATTGTCATTTTTTGGTTCTGGATGCCAGTCATTTGCTCCCACTGCCCACCAGCCACCTTCCAGTAAGCCTCTCTATCCTGGGTGCTACATGGAAGCAGAACACTGGTCTCTGCCACCTAGATCCTTGTTACGGGTTGAGTTGAATCCACAGAAAAGACAGGTTGAAGTCCTAACCTCTGATATCTATAAATGTCACCCTGTTAAGAAATCAGGTTTTTATAGATGTAGTTAAGATGGGATCATTGTGGAGTAGGGTGGATCTCTAACCCAGTATGGCTGGTGTCCTTATAAGAAGAGGAGAAGAAACAGAGACAGACATAAACAGAGAAGAGAGTGCCATGAGAAGACACAGCACACACAGGAAAAACATCCTGTGACAGCTGAGGCAGAGACTGGAGTGGTATGTCTACAGGCCAGGGAACACCCAGGATTGCCAACAATGCCAAGGAGCCAGGAGAGGAGCAGGGAACGGATTCTGTCCTGGAGCTTTCACAGACAACATGGCCCTGCTAGTGTCTTGATTTCAGACTTCTGGTCTCCAGAACATTAAAACAAAGAAACAAACAAACATCAACAACAACAACAAAAAATCCCAAACTTCTATTGTTTTATGCCTCCCAGTTTGTTATGGCAACCTTTAAAAAACGACAGAGTCGGGGCACCTGGGTGGCTCATTTGGTTAAGCATCTGCCTTGGGCTCAGGTCATGATCCTGGGGTCCTGGGATCGAGCATCACATCAGGTTTCCTGCTCAGTGGGGACCCTGCTTCTTCCTATCCCTCTGCTGTTCCCCTTTCTTACACTTGCTCTCCCTCTATCAAATAAATAAATAAAATCTTAAAAAAAAAAAAAAAGAAAGACAGAGTCACCTTCTTTCCCTTCCCTGCTGCAGATCCTTACCTTTCTCAGCTGAAGTCCTTTTGTATCTCCCTTTCCTTGGGCTCACAGAGCGTAATCCTTCTCCACTGAGTGTCTGGAAACATAATGCTGGCCATAGTTCCTGGGGTTGGAGAGGATAAATAAAATGCTTATACAATTTAGTATTTTTTTTTAATATCTCACATTGTTACACTTATATTTTCAGAAGGCAAGTTTTGAGGGTGGAACGTGCAAGGAGCAAGAGGGTATTAGCAGTTCCCAATGTCAAGCCTCCTGGTTCCCTGGCTATTCGCTCTGGGATGGCTCTTCACATAGAGTGTCTCTTACAACTTACACTTGCCATCGTTTTCCCAGCAAATGTTTACTGAGTACAGGCAAGGAGGAAAGATACTCTTGAACTTCAGTGAGCTAACAATCCAGAGGCACATAAACAGTTACACAGACATATTTATAAAGTGTTATAGGCGCTCAGAGAAGGGGTGAGGGATTCTTGTAAGTAATGAATGGTGTGGGTCTAGGCACCTGGGTGGCTCAGCTGGTTAAGCGTCTCCTTCAGCTCAGGTCTTGATACCGGCGCCAGGATTGAATCCCACATCTGGCTCCCAGCTCAGCAGGGAGTCTGCTTTTCCCTCTGACCCTCTCCCCTCTCTTGCTTTCTCAAATAAATAAATAAAATCTTCAAAAAAAAAAAAAAAAAAGAATAAATAGTCGTCATCAAAGTCTTTAACTTAAAGGTAATTTTTGAGTTGCATCTTCAAGGATGAGCAGGATTTTGTCAGGCAGATTAGGAAAGGACATTGGAGGACATGGAAATATTATGGGACATTACATGGTAAGTGTGAAAAAGAGGGAGTGTATGCGTAATTAGATTGTAGGGTAGGAGAATAGAATAGTAGCAGGTGAGGAAAAAGTGAATTAAAGCCAGAATATAAAATTTGGGGAGTGTTAACTATGATCTAGGTCCTGCGCTAATTGTTTCTAATACATAGTCTCGTCAGATTGGATAGGTAACTACCTCTATGACAGATATGCATTCATTATAGTGGATGAACCTGAAAATTAACAGACACAGGTAACTTGTTCAACAAATTCAGATGGTAGTTGGTTGAGGCCAGAGTTCAACCCAGGCCTAAATTCCAAGTCCCTGTTCTTCTCAGTATACCGTGGTACAAAGAGAAATGGGGAATGCTTGGAAGCCCTAGAGAAAGAGAGTGGTAGGTATATCGCCTGGTAAAGCGTTCATTGGACTTCAGGGACTGGGTGCAATGTGGCCATGGCAATAGAGGAAAGCGTCGATGTAAGACTAAAAAAGAGAAATCCTCGTGGGAATAAGGGGACATACTTGCCTTGGATCAGTTTATCAATTGATGGTTGAAGGGAATGAAAAGGAAGAGTATTGACTCTAAAGTTCCTGACATAAGTAGTGGCTTGTGGAGGGTGGCGTTCCCCCATGTGAATTAGAAAGAGCAACAATGTATTATGGAAAGAAAATAATGAATTTGTTTTTTGCTGCTTTGAGTTTTAAGTGTCTGGTAGAAGATGTCTAGCGGACAGTTGTAAATGTTGGCCTGGAGTCCAAGAGGGAAGGTGGGGCCAGAGATCCATTTCTGATTCGTCAATATGGTAGTACAACCAGTGTGACCTTTCATGAAACATTAATCTCATTTCTGTCATTCCACTGCCTGAGTCACTTAAACAATTACATGGAGTCCTTAAGGAAAGAGACTTATATTCTTTTTTTTTTTTTTAAAGATTTTATTTATTTATTTGACAGAGAGAGAGAGAGAGAGAGATCACAAGCAGGCAGAGAGGCAGGCAGAGAGAGGAGGAAGCAGGCTCACTGCTGAGCAGAGAGCCTGATGCGGGGCTCGATCCTAGGACCCTGAGATCATGACCTGAGCCGAAGGCAGAGGCTTAACCCACTGAGCCACCCAGGCGCCCCAAGAGACTTAGATTCTTAATATAATGGCAAGGCCCTGTGATCTGGCTCTGTCTCCAGCCCCAGTATCTGTCCTGAGATTCCTTCTCCCTTAGGTTTAGGCTCTGTATTTCAGTTCTCAGAGACATATGTGAGCTTCTTTCCCACTCTGTTATCTCAGCTCAGAATGCAGCCCTCCCAATGTACATACGTATCTATACACAAATATATTCAAGCACCAGCACAGATGTGCAAATATATATGCACAAACAGGTGAACACATGCACACACACCATCACTGTACATGTGTACACATGTGCACATACACAACGGTATGTACATGCACTTAGATTCATGTGCACATGCTACAAACACACACATGTATCCCCTATGTGCCCATGTATATATGTGAACATTCACGTGTGTACACTCACACATACGTGCATGACTTTCATATGGTCAATTCCAGCTCATTCTACAAATGCTCAGCTGAAACATTTTTTTATCAGAGAAGTTTTTATCAGTGAAGTCCATGACCTCACACTAGAACAAGTTTCCTTTTTCTTTTATGCCATGCACTTATTGAGGTGTGTTGAGCAATTTGTGTTCTAATGGTTTCTTTCTTATTAGAATGGAAATTCCAAGGCACCTGGGTGGCTCAGTGAGTTAAAGCCTCTGCCTTCGGCTCAGGTCATGATCCCAGGGTCCTGGGATCGAGCCCCACATTGGCCTCTCTGTTCAGCGGGGAGCCTGCTTCCTCCTCTCTCTCTCTCTGCCTGCCTCTCTGCCTACTTGTGATCTCTGTCTGTCAAATAAATGAATAAAATCTTTAAAAAAAACCCAAAAGAATGGAAATTCTACCTCAGCAGAGGCAATCTACTTATTTTTTCTATCCTCTACACACCCTACCTGGCATGAGTGTCCTGTACAACTTATAGACTATAAGTATATATATATAGGGGGGTGGATGGATGGATCAATGGATAGATGGGTGGATAGATGGGTGGATGGATGAGGCTCTGAGTATAGATGAAACACAGAGTAAATGTACAGGGAATAAGTAGAAAAGAGCTTGGGAGGATCCTCCCCACTCTACAGTGAATTTTTAACTCACTCTTACATCTAATAAGGATGACTGCTTTGGTAAAGGTTGAAGTCTTTTCTTTCAAACTTCTTGACCTCTAGGAACATGCAGTTTTCCATTTATACCTTGGGTCACATTGCATGGAAAATGCAAGAGGAAGCTAGGCAACCCTTTCTATTAGTATCTGAACTATCTCATTAGTTGACACCCGTGTTGAGGTAATTGACTTCTCATTATGACTTCTCATTAGATGGTATTTTTCTCTTTTACCTGCTGGGATGGAGTTCAGAACATTTAATTTATCATCACTTCCCTATTTATCACTTAAAGGGAATTTCATCTTCCCCCTAGTTATCACATCCTAATTTTTCTGGGTTTTGTAAAATCTTTAATCTTATGATAACGTTTTATTTTTTACTTGGGTGAGCCTTTAGCAATTGCTTCATCCAATATTTCAAAATCATGTTTTAATGAAATAAGGTGTCCTTTCATTAAGATTTTATCTTGCCAGCGCTCATTCATTGCACAGAACACTTCAACAGTTTTCATGGGATTTCGTGGCTAGGCCCAGTTGCTCACATGGTAAAATTACATTAAAACCAAAATAATGGCTTAATTCTTGTTTAAATACTATGGTTTTGCTTATGACTATAGGATCCTTTTGTTTAATCCCAGACACCCATATCTTAGGTATATGTTTTTAATTTTGAGGAAATTGGATGAAAAGAGGGACTTGACCATGGCACAGATATGCCACCCCCACAAAGAGTAATCCTCAGTCAGATCAGTAGCATCATTTTCATTTATAAACACCATTTTACATCTTATGCACAAATATTATCTGTACAAACCTTCTCCAGCCAAAGAAATCACTCATTCAGTCCCAGATGGGTTGTTTTATCTTCCCATTAAAAAAAAAAGTCTGTAGAAAGCTTTCTAAACAAGAGAAGAGGGTTTTTCAGATGACTTGTATTTTTTTCTTTATTTTACATATTTTATATATAATATCAGTGTTAAAGAAAGGGCATTAATGTAACATGCATTACTGAAATGAGAATACCCCTCATTTATACTCGCCACACACGTGAATCCATTTGTAGTTTTAGAGCAATTCCATTCTCCTGACTCCTCTGAATTCCACAAAATTGATAAAGTTGTTAAAGATGGGTTTCTTTAATATCCATCCTCTTTTAAAAATAATTCCCCCGTGCTTCTCCTTACTCCAGAATTCTTACCCGTTCTCAGGCAGAGCTAGGCAAATGTTAGCCTTCTCTCACGTATGAAGAGAAAGAGAAGGTTGCTAAAGGACTAAAACCATGTAAGGCGTTAACAGAAAAGGCTGCATCAGAGAAGCAGTAGAGGAACATGTTTCCAATTGTGATGGTCATCAGAGAATATACCAAATGTTAGGGGCCGGGTCCAGAATGGGGAGGACGTGAGACTTAAAATAAATCCTTTCCTCCTAACAATAACATGTGTTTTCATTTTTCTTAAAAGATTTTATTTATTTATTTGACAGACAGAGATCACAAGTAGGCAGAGGGGCAGGCAGAGAGAAAGAGGGGGAAGCAGCTCCCTGCTGAGCAGAGAGCCTGATGCGGGGCTCGATCCCAGGACCCCAGGATCATGACCTGAGCTGAAGGCAGAGGCTTCAACCCACTGAGCCACCCAGGCACCCCATCTCTCTGTAGTTTTAATCACTTTGAATTAACCCCTCCATTTTCTGACTTCTACCTCCTTTCTTTCCCTTCAATATGGCACCAAAGACCTTCTTTTCTTGTGTTTTCGGAGGTAGGAAAGTTTAGATCTCTCATCTCTACATGAGCACTAGTGATAGACATGATGTCATAGTTCATGATCTTCCAAGATAATGGCCCTGGATGGCTGCAGGTAGTGGGGTGAGGAGAGATAAATTGGGTTGAAACCAACTCAGGAGTGGGAAACTATCTGGGGATTGTAGATATTATCTTGGGAATATTTCTTCCTTTTAATGGAATGGAAGAGAATAAGCCAAACTGCTTACTCCCAAGCCCAGATTCTTCAAATATGTTTTCTTTTCTTTGATTCCTACAGGAAGAGATGAGATAGGAGATTTACATTTATAAGAAAGAAAAAAGTTAACTATATGAGAAAAAGCAAAACATACTCAAAACATGAGCAAAAAAAGAAAAATCAAACTATAAAACATGCATTTTTATTCGCTATTGCTAAATGATTGCTTTATCTTCCATGCCTATGGTCCTGGATTTATCCATATCCAATAAGTAAAATGGGGAAGAAAAACAAACAAACAAACAAACATTAAAATGTTTAACATATCTATAAAGTTACCCTTAAATTTGGAAATATCATAGAGAATTTACTAATTGAGCGTATGTTGTAATTTACCCTAAAAAGGTAGCATCCTTTTAATAAATATAATTAAAAAGCTTCTAAAATTCGCCAAATAGAATCTCTTTATGCATAATAACTAGGGGATTGAAAGGAAGGTATATCAGGATGAGCTCTTGTCATTGAACAGAATTAGTTAATGCAGTGCATTTTTTCTGTTTCCAAATAAAAATGTGTCTTGAAGTCTGAGAGTTAACTAACTGTGATTTAAAATAAAGTATGATGGATAAGTAGATAGGTAGAGATAGAAATAGTTTAGATAGATAGGTGGATAGATGAATGGACAGCTAGCTAGCTAGGGAAAGAGACAAATCAATTGCTTCCTTATACAGATACAGGAAGTGAAATAAACGTATACTAACTAATGAGTAAAAAAGGAGAATGATGAATGGTGTACTCGGTGACTGGTTTTGTTACTAATAGTTTATTTTTCTGCTGATTTGACTTAAGAGATCTCCTTGGCTTAAAGACTGTAAAGATCATTAAATACAATTTTCTTATTTTACTGATGAGGGCACTAAAGGCCTTAGCAAGCCCTCAGGGAACAGAGTATACCCACTTCCTAAGGTCAGTGTGAGGGTTAATCCCATGCCAAGGAGCCAAGAGAGGGAATTAATTTATCCTTTCAACTCCTATTTTTTCAAGTACTAGAAGCTCACTGAGCAGTTTTTTTGGAGGCATGCACTTTATTTGGAATACAGAGAATGACAGCTATTCACATATTTGACTTAAAGGAACTTACATTCTTATGGTAGTGTCTGACAATATACAAGTACACACATATGCAAATAAAGTAGTTATGGGCTGTTACTAGCACTGCAATGGAAATCAACAGGATGATGTGATAGATGATAACTGGCTTGAGTTAAATCATCGTATAGTGTTGTCTTCTCTGGGAATATTGAAGTGGAGTCATGAAGGCTGTGAGGTGGGGGTTGGTGCTTGGTAAAGAGTTAAGGGGCCAGTGGGTGGAGCACAGTGAGCAGAAAAGTTATGAACAAAGTGGTAGCCACTATCCAGCTCTGCAGAGTACTGAAGGCTGTATAATTCTCAGAACAGTAGAAAACATTGGTGGGTTTTAATTGGGAGAATGACTTAATCTGATTTATATTTTGAAAGGTTATTCTAGCTACTTACTGGAAAATGGATTATAGGAGATTAATGGACAATGGATTCTAGGAGATAGGGACAAAGAAGAGAGGGAAAAGTACTTAGGAGGCTTTTAGTATGGAGATTGGAGAAGGGTGGAGTGTTGGAAGTATATTTTTGGGGTAAGGCTAGGAAAATTTGCTGATGGTTCACGGGTAGAGAGTTGGGGAAGGATTAATGGAAAGGGAGAAGTTGAGAATGTCTACATTTGACTTGAGAGGCTGAGTGGGTAGTGGTATTCTTTTCTAAGGGAAGAATAGAGTAGAAACGGAAATATGTTTTATTACACTATCATTTGTATTTTGTTTGACTTGGAATATCTAATCCAAATCACAAAAGATTAAGTCTCACCTGGAGCCAAATATATTTTATTTTGGTCAGAACCAATATGAACATGCCAAGGGAAATCATGAAATATGGGTGATATCTTCCCCCTATATTGCAAACAAAACAATAATTTAATTTTCATTGTGGTTGAAGGCCATCTTGGGAACTGTGTGTGAGGTGATAGAAATTGTGAATATGGAAGTGATAGTGGATATAGGTCACTGTATTGTGAGATGTGAATGTGTGTGCAAGTGTGTAGTTACATGTATTGTTTTTTTCCCAAACCATTTTCAAGAATAGCACTTTGTATGAATACTCATGGAATTATAGACAAATTAATTCTCTAGTTAATTATTAGAGTTAATTCTCTAATCAATTCTCTAGAATGAAAATAGTCTTGTTATGCATTCATCACCAGTAAATATATTGGGGAGTTTAAAAATACGTTTATCTATACCGGTCTCAGATTTTGCTACCTGGCAGATATACTAAAGCATTTGTAAAGAACCATATATTAGCCAAATATGTAGAACATCAAACTGAGTTTACGTAATAGCTGTGAAAGGCACGGTTGCTCCTACAGTTCTAAACTTTAAGGAAGTCTGTCTGAAACTTGAAATCGAAAGTAGTAAATGCTAATCTTCATGATAGTCACATTACAATACAGTGTATTTTTTGAATGGCACCAAATGGGATAAAATTTCCCTAAAATGAATCCATTCTCTGCTTCTAGCTTAATACAGCACAATAATGCCATATATAATGTTGATTATATATTAATATTGCATATAATACATATTGTATATATATATATATATATATATATATATATATATATATATATGAATGGTATCACTTAAAGTGGGGAAACCAACTTTTATTTCCTATTTTGGGAGGGGAGGTAATCTGTGATTGAGGACAGAAGAAGAAGAAATGGGAGAATTCTTTACCCTGGTGTGAGAGACCTAATGTGGAGGCACTAATATTAGGATAAATAAAAACACAGATTCAATCTCTGAGTTTTTGAGATTGACACTATCAAAGTGTCCCTTGTAATCACTCTGAGACATAAGCTACTGGCTAGGATGACAATTTCTCTTCAGGTAGAATATACTATTTCAGTGCCGAAAGACATTATCTTTTTACGTATTAGATACTCAGTGAATGTTATGTCGATTTTGGTGGGCTTTTCTCTGCTAGATACTTACTTCCCAATCCTTTCTATTGTCCATTAACAGTGTAAACTGGGTGGTGGCTTCTGCTGAACCTAACAGAGTCTGTTCAGTGGCACATTAAACTGGGTATGGGGTTATTTTGAGATTTGTAGATTCAGAAAATTAACCCTTTTAGTATACCCAGAGATGATGCCTTATTAACCAAACTTGCAATTACTAGATAACCGTGTCTCTTTCTGATGCATTTCTTTCTTTATGTATATTATGCAGGCAAAGGTTTTGGAATAATTTTCTCCAAAAGCCTGGGGGAATAAAGAAAATGTCTTCAGCAAAAGCAGAAAGGTTTAGAAACTTGGCAAGGAGTAACTCAGGATCAGAATATTGGCAGAGCCTCCTTTTGATGCCATGCATGAAAGAAAAGACAATTTAAATAGATTTTCCTCAAGCTTGTGGGGATTTGGCAACCCCTTGTTCAATCTGTGATAAGATTGTACTGGCTTCGGAACCCTACCTAGATTTGTTGAGAATTTCTTTCTCTGTCAGTCTCTCTCTTTCATATGTTACGTATTTTTCTAGTGAGCATTTCAGCAATTGTACCTGATATTCTTAATATTAAACTGTACAGCCTCAGCATTTTTCTGAAGAGGATTTAAAGAACTTATTAGATGTGCTTGTAAGTATCAATTGGACATATAAGTGTTAACTTGATCTTGAAAATAAATATTGGTCCACATTCCCAGTGCCTACAAAAAAGCATGCCATGCCAAATTTCTAGGAGTCTATAGTTTTCTACAAAAAATAAAGTATATAAAGCTACTGAAAAATCAGGCAGTAAGGCTAAAATAAGGTGTATAAAATAAAATTTTCCTAACATTCTTTCATTTGGCATTATGTTTGAGGGTTGATTCAAAGAATGTACTTGTAGACAATTACCGTAAAATGTTACATTTTCTAATTTACACAACTTGGTTAAAATTGGAAAAGAAACTCAAGGAAAATAATAAATATTATGAAAACAGCTCTTTTCTTGAAGCAAACACAGACAAGAGGAAAAAAATACTTGGAAAATTCCAAGACAGAATGCAAATGTGGAACTGCAAAGAACATGTGGGGGATAGCTCATGTGAAACTTTGGGCCAACTTTCAACTAGGATTGTCCTATGTACCCTCTGGATCCATTCTTGCATCATCCATAATGATGTTCTGTAATAATGCTGCCTTCAGAATGAACTAAACTGCCTTCTACCAGCTAGAATGTAAGTTCTATGAGGGCACTGATAGTTCTATGAGGGCACTGATAGTTTTACCTTCTTTACTGATTCATCCCAAATATGTAGAATGGTGCATAGTAGGCAGTAGGGGCTTAATACATATTTGCTAAATGGATGAATGGACTAGACATTTGTTGTTTTGATGACAAGTGGTATGGTCTGTAGTTTAGTTAATAGTACTACATTAAGGTCAACTTCCTGTGTTTGATCACTGTTCTATGGTTATGTAAGATACTAACATATGGGGAAGATGAGCAAAGGATATCTTGGCACTCTACTATTTTTACAACTCTTTTGTAATCTGGAAATTATATTTTAAAAAAGGTAATGCAGGAAATTTGAGAGTGGAAGAGGAAGAAGGGGGTAAGGATGTGAAAGGATGAGAACCATTAACTCTGGAACAGTGCAGGAAGGCGAGTATGAGTAAAAGAGCAAGAAAGAATTGATATAAATGCAAGCAACTTGCCTCTACTGGGATGAACAGAATTTGGCTGCTAATCTAAGCCATCAAAAAAATCATGAGTTGAACTGTTGAATACTGTCCACCATGAAATTTCATCACTTGCTCTGTTTCACCTGGGCCATGTTCTCTTGGCCCCAGTTGTTGCTTGTACTAACCACACACAGCCCTGAATTCTAGAGCTACACTCCCTGCTTAAAGTTGAATTCACAAAGTTGAGATGGAAGAACCTAACTGGATAATTTATTGTATAACCAGAATGCTCAAAAGGACGTGTAAAAGAAGGGAGAGCTTTGGAAGAAAAAGTGGGCAGCCATGAGGATCGTTTTGTGAAGGGAATAAATCCTTCAAAAAAAATCTGTCCTCAGTGTTCTCAAGAACTCGTTCTTCATAAGTGGTGGAGTCCAGTGTGTGCATGACTAAGTCATCTCCTTCAAACTTTCAAAATCAGGATCCCAAAGAAGTTATAGTCCATTTTAAGCAATACCAACAAAACCTAATATAGTCCACTTGTGAGTAATCATTTAATTATGGTATTTTATCATTTTATTTTTAAAAAAATACGCTGAGTACATAAAAGTGCCTAAAATATCAACAGATTCTTTCTTCCTATGCATAACCATTAATCTTAAATGTTCCAAGAGAAGAGGCTTAAAAAGTAACCCTTTGCAGAACTAGCACTTCTTTGAGAAGCTTGTAGGCCTCTCTTTTTCCTTTTGTTTTATCTTGCTTGTCACCTTGCAGTTATGAGGATCTCATCATGTAGGAGTGGACTGGAGGGAGAAGGAGAGAAATGTGCATTTTTCATTCAGTTGCCCATCAGTCTTGAAACCTGGATGGCAGCAATATGTAGACAATGGGTCTTTCAAACAAATAGACTGTTGTCTGTTCTTTCCTTCTGTAATTTTTGGCAGTGTTCTGTTCTATGTCTGGGTTCTTGAAACGTTGAATGAATAAACTAGGACATGGTATTAAAGTAAAGAAAACTGCCATCTCTGTCGGCTTCCTCAAGAGACTGTGTGTCCATAGAAAAGTGAAATAAGCACTTTTGGAAGTGTTGTCTGCACGTATCTGGGTTTTTAGAGTTTAATTAATGTAAATGTAGTGCCTTAGAAAAAGTCAGGCTAGTCTCTGGACTCTGTAAAGTTTACTTTCTGGATACAGATGGCTGACTGGCCACAAGTGAATAGAGTGTGAGCATTTGCTTGTAGCCTTGCATATCTGTTAGCACATGGACCAAATACAGGCTGAAGTACCCAGTGACAGACTTAAAAGTAAATTTCTTGAGCTGAAATATCATGGGATTTAACACATGACTAGGTGAACCCCTCTTTGTAGTAGAGTGGCTGTGATGGAAAAAGATGAGGCAAAAGTTAGGACTGAGATGCAAATTTACCACCCAGAGTGGCTAGGCATAGTTCCATAAGATTTACATAGTACAACCAAGTGACTATGTAAATCTTCTCAGTAGACCAAGGTCTCTCAACCTCAGTAGTATTGACACATGGGGTCTGGTAATTCTCTGCTGTGAGGGGCTGTCCTGTGCATTGTCAGATGTTCAGTGACATCCTTGACCTGTGCCCATGAGATGCCAGTAGTACCTCCATCCTTTCGTGAAGATAAAAAATGTCACCAGAGGGACACCTGGGTGGCTCAGTTGGTTAAGCGGCTGCCTTCGGCTCAGGTCATGATCCCCGTGTCCTGGGATCGAGTCCCACATCGGGCTCCATGCTCAGCAGGGAGCCTGCTTCTCCCTCTGCCTCTGCCTGCAACTCTGTCTGCCTGTGCTCACTCTCTCTCTCTCTCTCTCTCTGACAAATAAATAAAAATAAATTAAAAAAAATGTCACCAGACATTGCCTAATGTCCTGGGGGAAAAGGGGGATTGTGGGCAAAAATCATCCCTGGTTGAGAATCATTAATGGGTTAAGATAGAGTCCATGTTGACTAGAAGGAAGTTCTATATGTTTATAGTAAAAGTATCTACTCTTTGTATCAAATTCATATCAGTATGATGGGGCAGCCTGATTGGAGAGTGTCCAAGTTCACTGGAACTTTCGAACATCCCATGTGAGGAAAGAGTAAGGAAACAGAGTGACCAGTTGTCCAGCACAACAACCCTTCTCCACCAATTTTTCCCTCTTGCTTTTGTATCTTCTCCCTCTACCTCTGCACGGTCTTCTTTCCCCTGACCATGGAATTGATCATCTCCTTTGTCCCCGAGCAAATCAAAATGTCTCTTGACAATGCAAAGGTTTAAAGTTACTATATTTTCTCTCTCCACATCACGACTAACTTCTTAGAAAAGTAGTCTTCAGTGCCTGCCTCCACCTCCTCACTGCCCACTTCCTGGAACATGTCCCAATTTGTCTTTTTTCCATATCACTACTAAAAGCAGTCCCCCAAATGCTACAATCCAATATCCCAATTAATGGAACTTTTCCTAAATTCATCTTTTCTTTTACTTCCATGCAACTTTTGATACTCTTGAGCAATGGTTCTTGAATTTTATTGTGTGTCAGAATTACTGGAGGACTTGTTCAAATAGATTTCTAGGCTGTACACCCAGAGTTTCTAATTCGGTAGATCTGGGTGGGGTTTGAGATTTGCACTTCTCACGGGTTCCTAGGTGATGGTCGTGCTGCTGGTCTGGGGATTGCAATCCAAAAGCCAGACCTTCATTAGTCTCTTCTGAGTACTTCCATTTGGCTTTCATGAGAACATAATTTCCTGTTTTTTATACCCATTGGCACTTTTGGTCACATTTTCTATTCCCTCTGCTTCTTGGTGTTTCTCAGCCAAGGTGATCTTGTCCTCAAGAGGATATCTGGCAATGTCTCAACATAGTTTTGATCATCAAAAATAAGTTGGGGTTGGGGATATGGAAGTATGAAGGGACCAGCTGCTACTGGTGTCTAGTTGTTGATAGATGCTGCTAAACATCGTACAATGCACATGGCAACTCTCCTACAACAACAACAAAATCATCCTTCCCAAAACAGGAATTGTGCCAAGATTGAGAAGCACTGCTCTAAATGCAGGCATGATCCAAAGAAAGTGCTTCCATTCCCTTCCCTTCCCTCCCCTCCCTTCCCTTCCCTTCCTTCCTCTCCTCTCCTCTCCTCTCCTCTCTCCTCTCTCCTCTCTCCTCGCCTCTCCTCTCCTCTCTTCTCACGTTGGTCAATCTAAGACATTCTCAGAGCTTCATCTCAGACCTCTTGGAAGTGACTCCCAAAGGTAGATTTTTAATTCTGGCATTAATTCCTGAGTCCTAACCTGATGTCTACCTGCCTAGTGAGTATCAACTGGGTGAGCCACCAGTTCCTTAATTTTAATTTAATTAAACAAAACTGATCCTTACCGTGAGAGACTTGTTTCCGTTACTGCTAACCATCATTTGACAATTCACTAGAGGGAGAACATGTCCCTAATCCTTCTCCCTTCTCTTTACACCAATCAGTACATTATCAGTGTGTCTCAGAGACACCACTCTGAAAGCAATGCAAAGAATTCACTGATATTTCGCAAAATCAGAAGAGAAACTCACCACCCCATAAGTGATTGACTGGGGAGGAATAGGTCCCATTATTCCTAAGAAAAAGTGAAGTTATCTATCTGTCTAGAATTCAGTCCAATATTACTTGGAGAACACTCTGATGTGTTATGCTTCAGACAAAGAAATCATATGAAGGTACTAACTTCTCACAATTATGAGTCT
This sequence comes from Enhydra lutris kenyoni, assembly GCF_002288905.1. NCBI lineage: Eukaryota > Metazoa > Chordata > Mammalia > Carnivora > Mustelidae > Enhydra > Enhydra lutris. The sequence continues at coordinate 15,351,789 of NW_019154104.1, read as the reverse complement.
TCTGCTTTACAGAAAGCCACTGTACATTGTTTTCCTTGATAAATTTCATGTATATTTTCCTTGTTACTAGTAATAACCATATTGGTAATAATAGCTGCTATTTTTGAACACTTTTTAAGTGCCATAACAAGTACTTTGAATGCAATTAATACACACACACACACACACACACACACCCCTATATGGTAGATTCTGTTACTGTATCTGTTATGCACCTCTAGAAACCAAAGGCTAACGAGGATAAGGAATGTATTCAAGGTCACCTAAGTTACAACTGGCTGAATTGTGATTTGAAAACAGGATCTCCAAAAACCAAACTGATACTTCTTCCACTAACACAAAATTGAGTTGCCGTGGGGCGTGGCTTTTGGAACCTGGTATTTGTGAATAACCCATCTTCTGCAAAATCAAAGACTGAGTTAGAGAAGGAAGGGCCATCCAACTCAGCCCTTGGGCCTCTAGGGAATGGTAGGGGGTAGTCCCCCGTAAGTGAGAGAAGCCGTACAACTGACTAATGGAAGGAGACACAGAAGATAGCTTTCCTTTGTGGGAGTTCATTACAGAGACACCTATAGACCTCTTACTCTGTCTTGTGTACCCTTTCTCTTTTGTAGCTTCCATATCTGGGCTGAAATTGATGCAAAATTGCTACAGCATTTTGTTCTGCCAGGCTGACCCCATTACACACATCACAATTGTAAAGCTCTGGCTTAGTTACTGTTTGTGCGTTCAAGATTCCTGAGAGGTAGGGAGGTATAGGCGTGGCCACAGTTCCAGAAGGAATGGCTACTTCATCTTAAATACTAGGAAACTGCATCCTTCCTGGAGTGAATATTGTTATCACTATGAATATGAATATCACTAATGTGATAGAGTAATCCCAACTTATGTCCCCCTTAGTGTCATTTCACTGGGGTGTGAAGGGTCTCTAAAGGAATTTAGATTAGAGGCATCAGGAAATTATCAGTTCACAAGCAATAGTCATAGAAGATTTAGAAAACTTCATTTTCACTCCATCATCCCTTTGTCTTCATAATACGTTATGAAGATACAGCAAAAGATGTGACAGGTTGGAAATAGAATGATTACTGGGAAGATAAGAGTTGTGGACAGTTGTGGTGCTCATTCTTTATTGTCCTCAGTCTACCTTCCTTTCTTTTCCATGTCTTTCCAAAAACTTCTGCAAACCTCCACCCCACCAGACCTCATAATAATCTCTACTGGGGATTTGGAACAAATTGCTTTTGGTGATAATCTTTGTCTTTACTGGAAGATTCTGATATGCATTCAAAAAAATATTGGGTATTTTTTGTGTTCTAGGTATTTTTCTAAGCACTGGAGATATATTAGGGAACAAGACAAATGGGATCCCTGCCCTAGAGTTTACATTATAGTACCATTTGTCAGAAAGCACTACATGTGTTTGTAAAAGGTTCCTCTTTCATATATATATACACACATATATGCCCATATATCATATCTCACGTAGCATTTATAGGTTTCTCATATGTTCTCGGTGCTACATCTCTCACCATTATTTCACACATTTCATAAAAAATTTCAGTACATAAATACATTTTTGTCTGTGACAGTCTACGTGGAAGGAAGGATTTAGATGGCAACAAGATGACCGTAAAAGGACACATACAGAATATCTTTCCTTTTCATGTAATTGCAAAAATAGGAGTGATGTTGGTCATCAGACTATATTTATATTTCACTGCAAAACTGGCAAAAAGAACTGTGGGCACATGGATGTGTCTGGGTTCTAGACAGTTCGGAAGAAATGATCATTAGCTGTCCCTAAAGGATTTTATTACATTTCCTGAAACGACAGACATTTTTGAGATGTGTCCCCAAAAATGTGTGTAGCAGTAAATTTGTAAGAGCATTTTTAACACTACACACAGATGCGAAGGGTGCGGGTGGGGAAAGGCTACTGGTAGGGAAAGGAAAAGGGTTTCAGGCCTTGGGCAGCGTGTCTGTCTCTTCCAGCATTTGTCAGATTCCAGTTATTAGCCTGTTAGCATTAGACAGATGGAAGGAGACACTTCCTCTCAAGGTGAGCCTTTAAGAAAAGGAAAAAAAAGAGGAAAAAAAATCATTGTTGGGGTTGACAGAGAAATGATTCCACAAGGGTCTGGGCTAAGCGTGGCAAGGAAATGATACTACAGCGTGGGTGTGTGTTTGTGGAGGGCAGGGGATTCTAGGTGGTGGATCAGGGATGTGGACGGAGGGATGGCTGTCCATAAAGAAATCTCTCACTTGAATTTGCTCAAGCAAAGAAGCAAAACCATTTCAGAGATGCAGGGTACGCATTTTGGCCAGAGAAATTGGGGCTGCCTGGTGCTGAGACCATGGGAGCTCAGTAGAGAAGTACTGAGTCCCACCCCAGCGGGGAATACAAGGCATCCTTAGACACCAGCAGCAGTAGAAAAAATGACTTTTTCTTAACAAAACCATGCCCTTGTCTTTGAATTTAGTGTCCTTTTTTTCCCAGAGACATAGGGAGTTTTATAGTCTTGTTTTATTCATGAAAGTTGCAGCAAAAAACAAAGTTCATTGAGTATTTCTGGCTTTCCATGTTCTGGCCACATCGTAGGCCTGCACTTCCTGAAACCTCCTGTATTGAAATGGGTCATCGTTTCTGGTCAATGAGCTGTGAAGGGGAGTAATGTGTGTCCCTTCTAGGCCAAGCATTTAAGTGTTGCAATGAGACCCTCTAGAGCTCTCTTTGTCCTTTACTCCACTGCTGCCAGCAATATTCAGATAGCGGCCATTCCATTAGCCTGGCCTCTGGAGTCAGGACCATGACAACACGTATCAAAACCCCAGTCCACACACAGGAGACAAAAATAGACATTTATGGTTTTAAGCCATTGAGATTTTAGGCTTGTTTGTTACAGCGGTATCCATATTATTATCCATAATAATGGACATATTTGGTTGGATGTAAAAATAAGGCATTTTATTTTCCTTAATGAATAGAGGTAAAGAGTTTATATAATACTATAATCCCCTTCTCACAACCCAAACTACTACTTAGTGTACTCAAATTCTTACCCATAGGGTGCAGTTTCCTTAAAGACATTTTATTTATTTTAGTCTTGGAAGACTTAAGGCCACTTTAAATGCTAATCGGGATATGAAAGACTGGAGACACTATGTTAGTGGATGGCTTAGTATCTGAGGGTTTTGTGTATGAACAGGAGAAATCGTTACAATCTGCACTTTGTTTAATGTTCTACTTATTTGAATCATATATTTAAATCATATAAATTGAAGAGACAGACTTTAAAAAACAAATTTTCTTTATAAGATGATTAAGTCCTCTTAAATTATTAACGTCAGTTCCATATTTTATATGGCTGCTTTTTAGAACATTTCAAATACCTTAAAATATACACTTTTATACTTAAATTTCTACTCTTAAATCTTAACAGATCATGAGTTTGACTTATCATTATTTCTATACTCATTTTTATATTTTCTTGAATTATATATTAATATGCAGCTCATGTACTAAATAGTAATTTCTTCTCAGTGTGAATCAAATCTGAGCTACTGATCAGCAGGCTGAGATTATTTTTTTAATCATTAAGTGAATTTGTTGTTTCAAGTCATAACTTCCTTCACAAAAGTGTATTTTTTCAATTGCTTTCTCCAAAAATTACATCTTTTTATATACTTAATATTATAATAATATATATTTACTTATTTGTAACAATTACTTTATTTTTATTTTTATTTTTTTAAAGATTTTATTTATTAATTTGACAGAGAGAGACACAGTGAGAGAGGGAATACAAGCAGGGGGAGCGGGAGAGGAAGAAGTAGGCTCCCCACTGAGCCAGGAGCCCCATGAAGAGCTTGATCCCAGGACCCCGAGATCATGACCTGAGCTGAAAGCAGATGCTTAACAGCTGAGCCACCCAGGCACCCCAACAATTATTTATTTTAGATGAAGAGCTCACACGTGAGCGGGGCAGAGGGGTAGAGGGAGAGGAAGAGAGAGAATCTTAAGCAGATTCCCCACTGGGCATGAAGCCAGATGTGGGGCAGGATCTCATGACCCTACGATCATGACCTGAGCCAAAATCAAAAGTTGGACACTTAACTGACTGAGCCACCCAAGTAACCCCCAAAATTATGTATTTTTAAAGGTGGCACTTGGTGACATTATCTGAACCATGTTCCTTATTAAATATTTTCCTTTATTTAGCATTATTAAAAACATATATTCTTATAAACACCTTACGAGGAGTTGAAGACCATCTAGAGGTCTCAACTCCCAAGAGATTGAGGTGAATCTGAGTCATTAGTTCTCCTAGCAGGTTAGATTAACGTGTTATCCTAGAATGAATGCACAGGTGACTCCTGTTCTACTGGTTTGTTAGGTGTGAAGCCCAGAACTGACCAGCCTTGTCTGCTCTTCGTAAGTAACCCTCCTTGTTTTGTTTTGTTTTTCTCCAAGAATGTTTAATATAGTTCCTGTTAACTTTTACTCACCATTCTCTATGTATTCAATAGTACCATGACCACTCCAGTACTTTATGAACAGGCACCTAAGGAAAAGCTAGAGGAAAACACATGTGCACATATATTTGAACACTTCCTTACTTATTAAAATCAATAACAATTAAATATACCTTGTGGTCTTCATACTTCTTTTATATTACAACTATCCGTAATAGAATTAAATTAACCTTTTTTTTGAACGTCACTATGAACTTTCATAGATTTAGCTTGTTTTAATCAACAACAAAAATAATGAGTAATTTAGTTGTTATTAATCTTATTTAGTCTTCAAATTACCACCACTGGCCATGGATCTCCTTTAAGTAGTTTCTTTGTCCTTTCAACACTTGCTTTGATATTTTCACATACATCCTTGTGTTCTGGCAATAGTAGAAGTTCTAGACTCATGGAGATTATTTCCTACCCCAAGACATGACATGAATGGAACTGAAGAGAATCTTGCACAGATGAGTGTTGATAGTGGGCATGCATGAGTACCCCTATTCTTGGTACTTTAAATAATAACAAAGCTAAAAATATATTTCCTTTTTTTTTTAAGATTTTCTTTATTTATTTGACAGAGAGATCACTGGTAGGCAGAGAGGCAGACAGAGAGAGAGAGGGAAGCAGGCTCGCCACTGAGCAGAGAGCCTGATGCGGGGCTTGAACCCAGGACCCCGAGATCATTACCTGAGCCAAAGGCAGGGGCTTAACCCACTGAGCCACCCAGGCACCCCAAAATATATTTCTTTTTAAGGTCATGAGTCCATCCTAATTTTCTTTTCATAATAAAGATAAAACTTTATGTAATTTCTCTTTAACTGGTTACTATTTTCACTTAAAATTTTCATCCAGAAGATCAGTGCACTATAAGTATCAGGGAATGTTCACAACAGAGGAATACAGAAGAATCAGATTATAGGAAAGCAGATAGAGTATGAGACTGTATTCATTAAATGCCCCTGAAGAAAAGGATGACAGGATCTACTCTAAAATTGATGTATTCTCCTCACTATGCTTTTTAAATTTTTTATATAATCCAGTTCCTTTTTTGAGCAGATTTTTATAATGAGAATACAAAAATGTTAAATTTTTTTTTCCAATAATGAAAGAAAAAATTTCCAGTAAGAAATAGCTCTACATAGTGTAAAGAAACACACTGAATCAGGGCACCTGGGTGGAGCATTCAGTTAAGCACATGACTTGTGATTTCTGCTGAGGTCATGATCTTGGAGTCGTGAGAGGGAGCCCCATATTGGGCTCCATGCCCAGCATAGGGTCTTTTTAAGATTTTCTCTCTCTTCCTCTCCCCATCCCCACCTCTAGAAAACACTGAATCTTATATACACAGCATATTCATAAATCCTTGGAAGTTTCTTACATTTTATAACTAGGTGATATTTTGCTTTTTGGGTCTGTGCTTTAGCTTTAGAGTGAGGAAGATTCTAGATAATCTTATTGTATCATATTTCTATTTCATTGCATTGCTCTCTGGGGGGGGAAGTTAACAGCAAAAGACTTGTCACTTGAGTTCTATTCATAACCTCTCTACTGTGAGCATTATAGGTAGAATGCAGCAAAGAGGAGATACAATTCCAGGGGAATATGGGCTCATAGATCTTTCAGAACAATGTTAGAAGAAAAGCTTTCTCATGATTGCTATAGCAAGTGATGCTTTTAACTGCTTTAGAGTCATCATTGTAAGAGCATTGGATCTAGACGTGAGGAGCAGGACTATAATCCAAATGGCTTTTTGAGACAACTGAGAGTCTGGTCTTAGTGCTCCTCCAGCCATGTTCACGTGTGTATCATAAATCATGAGATCGTGAGCCTGTTGATAAGATATACATGAAGACATAAACACACTTCTTTGCTGGTGTAAAGGATAGAGATGTGAGTGCTTCCTTATAAATGAAGAATCAAATTTGGATTTTAGGAACAGCTTCCTAGTCACATGCAGACCGTGAAACCTTTCTTCGGCAGTGACAGTCTCAGTATCTTCATGATCAGCAGTTTCTTCTATAATTCCATCTGTGTCCAACTTCAAGCTCACTTTTAACATTTGCACTTTTTGTTTCTTTGTTGGTCATTTCTCTGTTGTGATTATCCCGTTTAATGAAATGTTACATGGTCGTATCCCTGAGGAACAAAGAAGCGACACCCTGCATGGTTTGCTCTCTGTGCATGAACCGAATAATGATGCTTAGTGATCATTTGCCAACAGACTTTGAAAGGATTGATGTGACTGGCCAGGGGTCATGAGGTACATCTGTAACTTAGGCGGTGATTGTGGACAGAAGAACTAGCAGCAGAGTTTACACTATATGTAAATACTCGTGGCTCATTACCATAGTAACTGAAATGTAGGACCTGTTGTTAGGATATTGGACTCACTAAATCATCGTAAGTGAAATTCACGCATATCAGAACCAGGCAAAATGGGGACCTGTGTGTAAAAGTGTAGTTAAGTATTTTTCACTTTGTAGCTTCAGCACATCGTGCCACAAACTTAGTGCCTTATAAGGCCAGGTCGTGGGCTCTAAGAGAAGTACTGTTTATTTTTATTTATCCCTGTTGGTGGGTGTATTCGATTGCGGCTCTTTGTCCTGCATGCCTTTTATCTGCTGGGAAGAAGTTTTGACCCAAAATGGCTGGCAAATACGTGCAAATGACCATGCAGAGAAGCAAAAAGAAAATTTCACTCTGGTCGTTGGCATGAAGATTTTCCAATGTCTTGGAGTGCTGGCACAGGAAACAGAATAATGAGTAGCAGACAGGGACTGACGGGAGTTCTCTGACATTTTGAGGTGTACCCATACACATCTCTGCAGCCTGAGGGAAGCTTGGCTGAGAGAGACTGGCCGGAGGCATGTTCTGACTTTGGATGACTTGGAGAAAGTGGCCAGTATTAACAATCAACGTGCAAGTAGCGACAGACCTTCCTCCCCTGAAACTAGGCTGTAACAGTCCTGGAGGAGACCGATGAAGTTCACATTCCCATTTCCAGACATTAAATGAGATACATAATTAAAAGGATTGAGAGTGACTTTTTGAAGAGGGTTTTTAATATTTGTTGGAAATGTAAGAAGATAAATATCTTGTATTCAAGATGGTTAGACTCAGTCTAAGTATATAGAGTGGACATGGCCTTTTACTTGGAATATGTAGCACTTAGTTTAACTCAACAGCCCTGCCCATTCGAGTGTGTTCCATCTTTCATTTATTCATCCATTTATTTTTTTTAAAGATTTTATTTATTTATTTGAGAGAGAATGAGTGAGAGAGAGCATGAGAGAGGAGATGGTCAGAGGGAGAAGCAGAATCCTCAAGGAGCTGGAGCCCGATGTGGGACTCGATCCCGGAAGTCGGGGATCATGACCTGAGCTGAAAGCAGAGGCTTTAACCCACTGAGCCACCCAGGCTCCCCATAATTCATCCATTTATTTGCTTCCAAGTATTTACCAAGTACCTGCCACGTGCCAGAACCATGCTAGGCTTTATGCACTCAGGGTCAAATCACTTCACCCCTTTAAGTTTCTCACCTGTGAGATTCTTAGGCTTTTAAAATTCATTCAAAAATACACAGAGACCTGTTTCAAAAGACTGCTTACAAGTATAAAAACACATAGTTTTCTCCCGTTTTTCCTTGAAAGCCTAAAGTGAGTATAACATAATTTCATGGAAGTAATGGAGATATAATTTTCAGTGAGAAAGGTCACGACTACTGAGAGAGTTAAGTATTTTTCCACTTATCTTCAGCTTCTGACGTCACCCCAGCACGTACAGGAACAATGAGTGCAATCATTGACCTTTATTTAGGATGCTGATTAGAGGGTCCACTCCTCATGGAAAAAAAACCCTCTGGTCTGCTCCCCTCTCTTCATATAGGACTGTAACTAAATTATCTTGTATTGTTGTGTGTGTGTGCGTGTGTGCGTGCACGCACCTAGGAATGAAGAACCCACGCTCTTTGGCCATTATTCACCTCAATGTTTACTGTCAAGATGAGCTTTCCAATTTTCCATTGTTTCCCCTAAATTGCATCTCTCATGTGGAGTTTAGAGCTGGACTGGCTGCCAGGAAATAGCTGTCTGATAAAAGAGCCATAGGGTAGGTGCCGCAATTCACCCAGTTTCTCATTCCTTTTCTCAACAGTAGGATCTAAAATGCATCGGTACGTGTGGGTTTCCGTTAAATTCAGAAGACAATTATTGAGTGACTACTGCATGCAAGCTGCTAGACTGAGACTTTTTTTTTTTTTTTTAAAGATTTTATTTACTTATTTGACAGAGAGAGATCACAAGTAGGCAGAGGGGCAGGCAGAGAGAGAGAGGGGGGAAAGCAGGCTCCCTGCTGAGCAGAGAGCCCGATGCGGGGCTCGATCCCAGGACCCTGAGATCATGACCTGAGCCGAAGGCAGCGGCTTAACCCACCGAGCCACCCAGGCACCCCTAGACTGAGACCTTTGAGAGCGCTAAGAAAGCGTTCCCTCTCAGGCAGTTTGAAGTCTAGAGAGAGACACATGGGTAAAAACACAACCGAGGATGCTTGCTATAATTTCCGAGGGAATGTCGTTGGGGCTGCGGAACGATGTCAGAGGCTGGGTTGTAAATCAGGAAAGTCAGGAAAGGTGTTTTAGTGGAAATTATGCTTAGAGTGGGTACATAGAGAATGAATAGCTGAACAGGCTAGGAAAGCGAAGTTGGGATTCCCACCAGCTGTTTTTTTTTTTCTTCTTCGAAAGATTTATTTTCCTCATCCTTAGCACCCTCTACTGAGTCCTCTCTTGATTTTTAACTATTTCTAAATTGTGTCCTAAGGAGCTAATCAGTATGTAATGGGATGTCTCTGTACCCACCCGGTGCCATCCGCATATCACAACACTGTATAAGCGACACATCCTGACTCATGAAACAGACAGTGTCTGGCCCCGATCAGAAGTCCCCCTTACAGCTCTGATGAAGGTCTGGGGGTTTTTCCATGTTCCTTGAAACGAGTATTGATTACTTCAGCTCTAAATACAATGCCTGAAGGGTCATGCTAGTTGCTTTAGGTGGGGAACAAAAAGTAAAACCAAAGTAAATGAAATAAAGAGATAAATGTAGAATAAAAGAAGCTGGGAGTCTTCAGGGCCTGCTATCAGGCATCGTTGAATCAAGAAGTTCTCTCTGCTGGTAAGGCCAGTGAGGGAGGACGGGCATTCTGGGAGGGAGTGTGTTGCTCTGCATGAGAGTCAGTTGTGGTGCTTAGTATAAATCATGCTGTTGGCTCAGAGTTGTCATTAGTTACCTGTAATCTCTGGCAGATGGGGATGTGGTTAGGAGCACGCAAAGGTACAGAATATACCTGTTGGTGATTGTTTGCCAGACATCCAGTAGGAGAGTTACCCTTTATCCTCCCAGTGTAGTTAGAAGTGGTGGGGGGCATGTACAGTGACCATACTGTTTATTTCCAAACTGGGACACCTTGGAAGGGAGTGAGATGGCACCATAAATAACCCTGCTTGCGTAGCAGGTTCACAGTGAGACACCCTCAAACAGGGGCTCTTAGAACACTATGATCATCTTAATATGTCTTCTTCCTTTTCTCTTTTTTCCTCTTTGTTAATGTGTGTCCTTTCTGAAGGGAACCTTCCAAGGAAAAATACAAACACTACAATGGAGCATGACCCTGGGGGGGTGGGGTGGTAGGGGTAGGCTAAGACTCCAGGGAATTGGTCACTTTGTCAGCTCATAAGTTTACAAGTTTGGAAAATTTTTAATTTGAGCCATGATTCCCTAAAAATTTTGTTGAGACACACAAAAGAGCTGTCCTTGTCATGCATAGTACACCACCTTGGAGATACCAGAATTTATATGCAGTTGTTAGAAAGCCAGGTAGCGATAATGACCTTATGTCCAAAAAACAAAACTGCAATCCAGGTGAAAACGCATATGTAAAAGGACAGAGTTATATCTGATTATTCAGTATTTAAGTTTTTATTTAAGTAATTAAAGTATTACAAATAAAGCACTACCTGGTGCCCTGTCCCCAAGCTCCACCTCTGGATGCCTCTTTTCGTTTTTAGATCTCAACAGAGTGTATCCTTCTCAGACAGGACTGACTCCTGTGATGTTCAGTCACTGGAAAGCCCTTAATTAAGCATGGGTGGAACAAGTTGGATATGTGCATCTACCTTTCTAATGGTAAATTTTATGAAACTTCTCTATGGATCACACGTTTCTAAAACAAAATAAAACATAACTGTAGCCTCTGAATTGTGATATGCTGTTGGTCTAAAATATATGCCCAGTTTTGGAGACTTGGTATGGAAAATAGATTGCAAAATAGCTCACTACTAGTTTAAAAATTTGATAGCATCTTGAAATGATAGTGTTTTTAGTATATTAGGTTAAGTAATATATGTTATTCAGTTTATTTTTCCTATACTTATTATTTTGTTAATGTAACTGCTAGAGACATGCGAATTAAGTATTTTCTGTACATTATGTTCCCATCGGATAGTACTAGTTTCGACTGCCCCCTAAGGCCAGATGATTTAAATTGACGTTGGTTAATAGTAATAAAAACTAAGCAAGAAGCCATTAGCTGCCACTAGTCACAGGTCGGCCTACTCAGGGTTTGACCCTGAGACGGAGTTTTGTGTGCCACGTGGTTTTTTTGGAGATCCTGGGGGTCAGCCCCTGTAACAGAGAGGGGAGGGGAGTGGAGTCGGGCAGAGGGAGAAGCTGAGCTTCAATGCAGGCCCAAAAGTGCCTCATCCAACCCCACAGGGGACTCTGGAGCTAAAATGGCCTTGCAGACTGTCCTGAGTGGGCCTGAGACGGCCAGGCCCTTATACCACGGCGCCTGTAAGTCATCAGAAGCAGGTCCCCCTGGAGTAAGAGTGACAGTGGCTAAGGAGGCTCTCTGTAGCTGAGGTTAACCCTGAACGGGCAGAGTCCAATGTCGCGGGGATAATTGAGCAGCACATCAGAGCATCCACTATAATAGCATTTTTCATTAAAAAACTTCACATTAAAAAAAAAAAAATTACTGTCTTTTTTTTTTTTTTCCTTTCTTTGCTTTAAAGCAGATGCATTGGCTCGCACTCATTTATAGCTGAAGCTAAGTCTGTCTTTTTAGGCCATAGATTGCTTTGTGTGTTTCGCATTGATCCTCTCTCTCTCTTCCTTTTGAATCATCTCCGGCTTAGATCCTCTGGCTTCTTTACCTGCCTGGCCCCTCTGGACATCTGTGCTTGGTTTATAAGCCCAGACCAAACTGACTTCAGCCCAGTCATGACTGGTAGCCACATTTACTGCCCCCTGTTGGTGGCAAATAACATTGGTCAGACTTTATTTTGATCTATGAAAGTTTATGAGAAAAGGAACTTTTGTGCTTGTCTAATTCTTTTTTTTATTTTATTATTTATTTATTTATTTTAATAAGCATATAATGTATTTTTATCCCCATTGTGTTTGTCTAATTCTTATTGCTACTTGTTAGCTATCTCCTTGAAGACAGGGTGTGTGTGCGTGTGTGTGTGTGCATGTTTGTGTGTGTGTATGTGTGTGCATGTGTGTGTGTACTATATATAGCTATAATCTTTTTTTTAAAGATTTTATTTATTTATTTGAACAGAGAGAGAGAGATCACAAGTATGCAGAGAGGCAGGCATAGAGAGAGAGAGGAGAAAGCAGGCTCCCCGCTGAGCAGAGAGCCCGATGCGGGCCTCGATCCCAGGACCCTGAGATCATGACCTGAGCCGAAGGCAGAGGCTTAACCCACTGAGCCACCCAGGCGCCCTATCTATAATCTTCTTAAAGCCTTGTTCAAAGAGAGGCTTAATGAATACATGCTTTACTGAAGGAATAATTGTGTAATACCCAGCAGTGTCCTTATTCTGTACCTACATCTGTACTGAAAGCTTGTATACCACCATACCCATGACATTTCCCCCTCACCACTTAGCAGTAAAGAAATGAAAAGTGGAAGGCTCCATTAACCCTTTGTTGGAATCTTGGGTATAACATTCAACGTTGTGTTGCATGTTTTTGACATTAAAAAAAGATTAGAACTAGACTATCTGAATAGAATGAAGGGCACATCCTGTCAGTATGTAGAAAAGGTCAGCTATGTATTTGTTGTGGAGAGAAAATATGGAAAAGGTCAGAAATATTAAGACTTTTCTTCTCCTATAGTCTTCCTGCCTGTTTCCTCAATTCTTTACACTGCTATGTAATTCTATGGGATATGATTCTCAATTAGGAAACTTTAAAGAAGTCCAAAAAAAGGGGGGGGGAGAGACTGTCTTCTAAATATATTTTTAGTTCTTCGGGCAGCAGTTTAATTTCAGTTAAAAGGAAGAACAAAGTCTTGCCAATGTTTTGGAACAAGGCTAGCTGGGTACTTCAGCGGGTCTCTTTTTAGAAATGGACCATCAGGGCAGTTGCAAGTGTTACATAACACTGTCCTCCTCATTCCTAGGGAAATCGCTGCGGCTGTGAGGCTCTAGAGAAGCAGCAGTGACTTCGATTCTGTGTTACTTGCATCTAGAAAATTCCAAGCACTTTATCAGTTTTGCACCCATTTTCGAATTACTGGGAGATGTAAGAGAATGATCTTATCATCTCCATTGTAGAGGTAATTAAACTGAGTCTCAGTGAAGTTAGCTGTCTTGCTTCAAGTGATCCATTAGCAGAAATGAGAACAAAATCTTCCTTTCTCTCTTTTTGAGCCCTGTTCTCTATGTTAGCTTCTCTTTGGCCGCTAATAAGATATCACATGTTTGTGAGTATTTGAGAAATTTGAAAGTTCATTTATTTCCCTAGCACTTACTGAACCCCTGCGTTGCACCACCGATCATGGTTAGAATTAATATAAAAATGTTTTCTTCAGGATGCCTAGAGGATATTTTTGGCTACCTAGGCTAAAACAACGCTGATAATTTTCACTCCATCCTGGATATGTGTGAGTAATTGAGACAAAGTAGAAAGGAATGTGGGAGGTATGTGATATGTAATGAGACTCATCTTTGGGAGAATGTTTCAGCACTGACGGAGTTTAGAACAAATTTGCCCTTTATCGTGATTAGCCAAAGATTTGTTGATTTGTGTGTGGTGTGATGTGTATGTAGCCTGTGAAAACATATATAACCTGGAAAAAAAAGAGATTTGACTTTTCCTATAGTCTTCAGTATTTTTTTACTTTGGCAAAGTCATAAAATTGCTCTTTCCCATAGTTCTCTCTCTGTCTCTCTCTCACTCTCTCTCTCCACCCCCACTTCCATCTCCCTCTCTCTTCCTTTCTCCATATATATATATATATATATATATATATATGGGTATATATATATATCATGGGACAAATAATTACTCAGATAAATCCTATTGCTCTCCCCAGGGAAATCTGGAAGATAAAGTCTTAGGCATTAAGAAAAATGGCACGATGTAATGAAAAGTGATATCATTATCCCTGTCCTCTAGAGACTTGTCAAAATGCTCTCCTAAGGGAACTTTGAGGCTGACTTTGATGTGAATGTCCAGATCACTGAAATATAGGAATAACATAGAGGATTAAGAAGCTTTTTCTGACAGTCCTCAGGCTTTCCCTCCCCCTATAAAAAAAGAAAGTTTTTAATATGACAGTTGATGACTCTGCACTTGAATTATTAAACCAAATAAGTGGTTGTTCAATCCAAGGAGCGCTGATCTAACTACACATTGGGTACCATTTGCAGAGATACTTTGATTGTAGGGATGCCCTACATAAATTATTTAATTACAATGAGGTACGTATTTTTTGAATAAGGAAACAGGCATTCAGAGGAGTCGAGTCAATTCCCCAAGATCACACAGCTCATTGTTGACTGAACCTTAATATGAAATCAGAGCTCTATTATATTCAAACTGAGAGCTATTCCCCCTCCGCTGTACTACCCTGAATCCTTATAATAGGGGAGCACCGCTCCCCCTCCCCCTTCTTCTCCTCCTCCTCATCCTTGTTCTTTACTCTCTTTATCACTTACTATCTTATTGTCTTTGCCTTTCTTTTCCTCCAACGGTACATCCACCAACTCCTGTCTAGAGTTGAATTATAGCCATAAAACAGGATAAAAGTCTCTGTTTCCAAGCCAGTGGGCTGGGTTTTTGGAGGCATAAATTTTAGGAATTAGTAATATCCCATATAAAATCACTGAAGGATGTGTCTGTGGTTATTTCAGTGGCCTTTGTGATACTTCCTAAAGGTATAACTTATTCTGTAGTCCCTAGACACCTGAGTTCGTGCTCTCTAGAACAGGCTGCCCTTTCCCAGAAACCTACCCAACAGGACCAGACCATTGATCAAGGTTTGTCAACCCATAGCTAAAGTGTCCTCTATAGACCATGTTGCTTCTGTGCTAGAAATAATCTGCAGTGTCTCCTGTTTACCCCCCCCCTTTTTTTTTTTTGGTCCTCTTTAAGGACCAACTTTATAAGCACTCACAATGAATAAGTGATAGATTCTGCTCCTCTCCCAGACTCCCCAGCTTCCTGTGGTAATTTGCAAAGAAGAAGGGGAAATCCATTAGGGGAAGCTGAATGGATTAAAAGATAATAGGATTTGGAGAACAGGACTGAGTGAATCACAAGTAAATTCATTATATTCCTAGTTGTTAGAATTGCTGAGTCCAAGCCTGCTCCTTTCCTGAGAGGGCCAAAGTACAGGGAGCACTGCAGAGCATTTAGTAAGAGCAGAGAAAATGAGAAAATGAGCTTCATAAATACAGATGTTAGAGTCAATAGTGTGTTTCCCAGGGACTGCCTGTGCTTCATGTACAAGATTAGAAAGGGGATTTTTTTTTTCCAGCTTTATTGAAGTATAAGGGACAGATCAAATTATAAGATATTGAAGCATACAGTTGGATGGTCAGGCAAGGGAATTCTTAAGGATATAAAGGCAAAAATGAACACTGTAAAACACAAACCAAAACGATTAAAATAGCCGTAGAGTCCTGCTTCCCAAGCTTGGTCATGGATACTGTTTTGAAATGCCAGGAATCAGGATGTGGGACAGCTCTCAAAGATCACGGGAGCCATCCGAGGACCAGAGACGAGTTCCAAATCCTGGTGCTGGAACACTTTGGCAGGGCTGTGTTCTCATCAGGGCTCCCTAAAATCTGTTTACCCCTTAGAGCCATCTGGGGACAGGAAAAGCCAGGAATGGATGGAAAACAGTCCCCTACTCAAGTAAGAAGGAAGTCTATTTTGTTGCTATGACGTTGTGGATTCTGTTTGCTGCCTGGTCAGACAGGAAGGTCTGACTCTGAAATTTTGAGCATTTGCTACTGTCTCAATAGGTAGATCTTTAGTTAGGTC
This sequence comes from Enhydra lutris kenyoni, assembly GCF_002288905.1. Lineage (NCBI taxonomy): Eukaryota > Metazoa > Chordata > Mammalia > Carnivora > Mustelidae > Enhydra > Enhydra lutris. The sequence goes on along the minus strand of NW_019154104.1, from coordinate 15,335,932 downwards.
GTGGCTTCATCTGTTCTTTCTTTTTTTTTTTTTTTAAGATTTTATTTATTTATTTGACAGAGAGAGATCACAAGTAGGCAGAGAGGCAGGCAGAGAGAGAGAGAGGAGGAAGCAGGCTCCCTGCCGAGCAGAGAGCCTGATGCGGGGCTCAATCCCAGGACCCTGGGATCATGACCTAAGCCGAAGGCAGAGGCTTTAACCCACTGAGCCACCCAGGCACCCCTCATCTGTTATTTCTGGAGTATTTCGGCCTTCATCTGGAGGAAGGTGATAGAAAGCATTCTGTTCCTGCAAAACATTTGCCTGTCATCAGAGTGCATAGTGTCGGAACAGCTACTGCCTACACTGCTCTGCCTCCTGAAAGTTAGCATTCTGGTGTGACTCACTTATGAATAGTGATGCACACTACTCCCCACACGCACGCGCGCGCGCATACACACACACACACACACACACACACACACACACACACACACTACCCACTGGAAAACCTGAGACATAACACAAATGTCTAGAATTGTGAACACTCATACAGAATACTTCAAATAATACTAAAATTCAGCCACTTGTGAAGAGTGAGTAATCACAGAAATTTAAGGTTATATAAACTTGTTCTAATAAGGTAATTCCAATTTCTTTGGTACTTTACAGACTTACAGTAGTGCTTTTGTATTTCTTTTCTCCTGGCCTTCTACAAATACCTTATAGGATATTTGCTCATGACACGTTTCTCAAACAAAGAAAGTCAGGCTCAGTTGTTTTGTCTAGAGTATCATAGCCTAAGAAATGGCAGAACTATTAAAGTCATGTTTTAAATTGCCTTTTTTCCTGCCATCCCTGTGTTGAGATAGATTCTTTCCTCAGATATTGGGATATAGAACAGGAAAAGTCTTTCAAAAGATTAAGTCAAAAGGGACTATGAAAACTTTTCCCTTAGGAGACATGTACTTTTGTATTCCATCATCATTGGAGAAGGCCAGTCTATATCCCTATGGCATGCCTTGTGCCAGGAAAGTAACTCCCGGACTGTTCTGTAGAAAGCATCTGAGTCGTAATTCTCAGAAGCAAAATGCATTGCTGAGTGGATACCTTGAAAAATTTAAGAAATATTCATAAATGAGTCTTTTGATGATTTTCTTTTAAATAGAAATATTCTCTGAATAAAACTTGAGAATGGGAATAAACTTGGACAGACAGCATTGTTTTCTAAGTGTCATGACTCCTATATTCCAGAAGGTCCTAGGCTCATTGGAAATAAGTTGCTGTGAAGTAGAGTGATTCTTGAAGGACTGGGCAGGGCAGAAGGATGAGAATCTGTAGGCTAACTTACAAGACCCTCGCCTAACTGGGATTTATGGGACCAAAGTCCAATCAAAGTCTTACGTTATCAGAGTGCTGGCCAGAAATTGAATGACTGTGTATCTTGTTGAAGTCGCTGGAGAACTTAAGAAGGCAGGAGGTAATGGCTGACATCAGACCTTGTCTGAAATATCAGTCCAAAAGTAGTTCTGGATATATGGAAAATGGGCTGAAAAATGAAGGAAGGCTGGCATTTCAGAAGAACAATCTAAACTCACTGCCTCTTTCTTTCCTTTGCTAAACAGTAGATAAATGTTGATGAGAAAGAGCAAAGCCATTGAGCTGCCCCTAAGTCAGAAGAACTTAGGCAAGGCATCAAGGGAATGGTTTTCCGTAGGAGAGCGCAACGGGTTGTGGGAATGAATTCATGGAATATTTGCAGGCAAAATGCCTTTATTCTCAAAGTTCTTTCTCACTTTACAATTTCAGATTCCTTTCTCATCTTCAGGGCCAACAACTTTGCCCGAGCTGCCTGAATCGTGCCTTCGAATGAGGAATGGCAGAATTCAAAGGAGGACATTAAAGCTTTTTAAAGGAGCTGTCCAATAACCTTTGCTTTGAGGGTCTAGGTTGAGTGGTGGGTGTGGTTATGGATCTACCTGCATGGGGTCGTCCAGTAACTTCCAAAAATAAAAGACATAGTTTCATTTGGCATTTTAAGAATGAGCACTGGCTTGTCACAGAACACTTCAGGGGTTCCCTTGTTCAAGGCAACAGAGATCTCTGTATGTAGGCCTGCCTGTAGGCATCTATCTGTTCATTTGTCATCATTTATGTGTTCCATATTAAGGAAAGGAAGAGAGTCATAATAAATAATACCATCCATTTGGTACATGTGGGCTTCGTAGATTTCACTTGTATCAGTTACATTAAATCTACAAGTAAAATTTTATTCTCATTCATGCAGAATATAAAAAGAAAAAAAATGATTATAGTGTTATCCTTGTTCCGTAACTTCCCAAATATCAAATTAATGTTAAAAACAAAAACAAAAAAAAACCTCTGGTTTGCTACCAATGGGTCATTTAAGTTTCTCGTTAGCTGTGTGCATCTTTATATCTAGATTATAGCAAACTTCACATTATTTTTGAAAGTTCTTAATTGGTAATTAAATTTCTAAGAATCTCTAGTAATAGGAGCGAAAGGTCCTGAGAGTTTTGTTAAAAGCAGAGCAGTCTTCAAAATCAAAATTTAAAAAAAAATCAACATTACTATGATTTCAAGTCATAATCTGAATCTAAATTCTCCTTTAAAATTAAATACTTTCCGGATTGTACACTCAGAGGCTTTTTTGGAAATATGGCTATGCAAATGCCATATGCATATAGATATAATTGACAATAGAAACACAGGAAATGATGTGAAAAAAACCTCCTTTTGTTCATAGTTGGAAGCTATATTTGTTGTCGTCTTTAAAAAGACAGTAAAATTGTTTGTCATTCAAACCAAATCCATTGGTTTGTTCTATTATCTATTACTTTCTTCTTTTCACACTGATTGCATGGGAGACGGGAACTGACTGGCCATAAAAATGCCATGGGAAAATAATTCTTGTGTGGTCTCTGTCTAACAGAATTGAAAAACTAATGATAGATGCTAATGATAGATGTTTGGTTTGCACATAGAGTGCTTATGTGAACTAGAAAATCTTTGAGCTAGTTTGAGTTTTAACACTGTCCTTACCTATATATGTTTGTGAGATGGGAATATGGGGTTTGAGACATTGAGAAGATACGGCCTTTTCCGTGTGTGTGTGTGTGTGTGTGTGTGTGTGTGTGTGTGTGTGCAAACAGAGATACGTGTTATTTGCCTCTGTATTCTGCAAGAATGTGCTCTAATGATGTGGAAATAGTAGTAACCAGTAGGGACACTCTTAATGTCGGATCACTCCCATTACAAGTCCTGAATTACAAGTACACTCCCATTACAAGTAAAGTGGTTAATAATTCTCTTTATATATAAGGGTAACATATTGCTACTGTGATTGCCACACCTGGGCGTGTGTCTGTGTGTGTCTGTGTATCTGTATATGTGTGGGAGAGTGAGTACTGATTTATTGCCAAAAAAGCAATGTGAACCAAGTCACCTAAATATAGAAACTGCCTCACAAGATGGACCCACACTGGTAGAAAATATACAGGAATGTGCAGAGAGCTGATACATGGCCCTTTCTCTTCTTTAACTCTGCCTTGGACAGCTAATTTCAGTAAATGAAAGAGTTGTTATTACTACCATTTTTAGAGTGTCCTCAATGCTTAGCATTTTGACAGCTGTGTTCTTGTATGTCCAGAATGAAAACACAAACCCACAGACACAGTGAACACAAACACACACGCACACACATATTTATATATTTTGTATTGTATGTGTATACATGCATATATTTATGCTTGTTTTTAAGAAAATAAATGCATTAAAATAAGAGAAACATTGAGGGGTAGAAGAAAAAAAAACATAAAATGTAGCAAATTTACCTTTTCAAAATGTAACAGGCGTATTTTGCAGCTTTAGTCGAAGCCTTCCCTACACAACAGTCTTTCTCAGTGTGGTGGACTGTGTGGTAAGTGATAAGGCAGCAGAACCCACACCAGCGATGGCATTTTGCAGCCACTGGATACGCAAGAGGAGGGAAGCTCCCTGTATGATTTGGAAGTGGATTGTACTGCTTTTTCCCAAAAGCCTTTGTTTTTCTGTCCTCCTCTCCTGTCAGTCATTGTTCCTTTATTCCCATCTTGCTACTGCCTACCTTCCTCAATGTCACTAATAAATGAGATTGTTTATGGAATGTACTTCGCAATGCATCTGGCTCCTTGGGCTCACTGAGTAAATGCAAGATACTATCCTTATTACACTTTGATCCTTTCCACATCCCCTTGATGGTTTTTAGGGCACATAATTAAATCTCTATTTTATGGAAAGAAAAATGAGCCTAATGGAGGCGAGGAGGTTACCTGACTGGTCTTGGGCCTCAGGATTAGTGTACTTGATTAGGTACCTCAGGATTAGGTACTTGAACTAAGAATATCAACCTTTTAGCCCAGTTTGTTCTTCTTTGTATAGCACTCTTAAAATAGTGACTTTTTTTTTCTTTCTGAATACTCTCAAGAAGATAAAGAAGATGCCAGTTATGCCCTGTGTCTTCTCCCTGATTTTAAACCCATGCCTTGTCCTAAAGTGTTAGCATTTAATTTAATAATTTTAAATGCCTTTTACCTGAACTGATAGCCAATGTGCAGTTCTAAGTAATCTCTGTTGGTAACCTCAAACTGTTGTATGTATTCAGTGTCTTCCATCAAGTCCAATGTTATAAAAGTTTCGTAAGAACCTCAGTAACTCTTGACTTAGTTTCTAGCCAGTATCTATTGAAAAGTTCAGCAATTCAAATATTTATAACACCATAGTATAAAGTACATACAAATAACTATGTGGGTGGGGCACCTGGGTGGCTCAGTGGGTTAAAGCCTCTGTCTTTGGCTCAGGTCATGATCCCAGGGTCTTGGGATCAAGTTCTGCATTGGGCCCCCTGCTCAGCAGGGAGCCTGCTTCTTCCTCTTTCTCTCTCTGCCTGCCTCTCTGCCTACTTGTGATCTCTGTCTGTCAAATAAATGAATAAAATCTTTAAAAACAAAACAAAACCAAAAACTATATGAGCGTACCTGAAGAAGCAAAGAATTTTATTTTCCCCTGGGAGTTCAGGGAATGCCCTGTCCGGATGAGATATTAAATGATGGCTGCACATTTGTCCAGTGGAGAAGGGCAGACAGAAGCAACAGGTAGGGTCCCTTTCAGACTAAAAGAGGCCATTGGAGCAAAGATATTAAGGAATAAGAAACAATGAATGATCCAAATTGGGTTAAACTGGGTTGGTGGCCAGAGAGGCTGTTGTCTAGCTGGGAAGTGCCTTGCTTGGAAGCTGGGCAGTCTGAAGCTGATCTGGTAGCATCCTGAGCTGCAGTGGGTGTTTTCAGGAAGAAGGATGCCATGACCGGATTTGTGATTCGAAAGATAACACGGGAAGCAGCATGACGAAAATAGCAGCCAGGGCTGAGTCTTCAGTCCAACCAACTATTGCAGTTTCAAGAGAGAAGTGATGAGGACTGAGACTGGGAAAGTGGCCCTGGAGGTGAGGAAGGGGGCACTCAGATCACAAAAGACATGGACACACCCAGCTGGGTTTAACACCTAATGAAATATACAGAGGAAGCGGCAGGGAAGAAAGAGAAAACTAGCTTAGATAGATAAGTAGGTAAGTGTCACCATAACCAAAATAAAGAAGTATTATCAGACTCCTTTTTTTCCCAATATAGATTTGATTTAGTTCTAAGAATACCATCTCTCCATTTGTCATCTTTGTTATGTAATATTTGTGGCATTTTATAAAAGTAGTTACGATGATCTCATCACTGTGTATTAGTAGTGTATCTTACTAGATTGTGAGCTCCTTGAGGGCAAGGGCAGTCAAGTTTCTGTCATTCATCTTTTAAGCACCCAGCACCTAGGTGCCTGACACAGAGTAGAAGTCAACTCACGGTTTATGAATTGGATTAAATTTAAATGCACTTTAGGCAATAGGGAAAAATGCTTAGAGGATTTTCTTGTCTCTGCTCCAATTCTTTGGTTAATCTCAGCCTTTTCATTTTGGCTCCTCTGAGCTTTTTCCAGTGCTGCAAATGCTTCTAGTTTATAAGAAAGAAAAAAAAGGGAGCAAGTAGGCAGAAGGAGGGGGGATTGCAGCATCTAGATTGAACTTTGAGGTTTGCCTCTCGTAATTTTCACCTTTGATGGGGAACTGTCCCAGATTTCATCCACCAGGCTCAGGTTCTGACACGGTACCTTCTTAAATCAAGCTTGAAGGGAAATTGATTGAAAAGAAAACACCATTATGGGAAAACAATTCATTCTCTTCTCCTTGACAGAAGGTAGACTTTTGTCTATATTGTAGAATAAATATTAGCTGGCTGATTGCTTTAAGATCTAGAAGCCTAGAGAAGTCATGATGCCTTTGCTCACTTTTTTAGGGAGATTTCCTTTAATTTTAGAGAGATTTGGTACAAAAGTTTTTAATTACCTTTCAAAGAATCATTTTTTTTTCTTCCTATGTGGTTATTTGTATTAACTAAATGTAAGTGTAGGAAAACTTATGCAAATGTTTCTGGATGTAGTTGTCAGTTTTTATTGAAGTGTATATTCCTCCAGACAAGGAGTAAGCAGGTATTTTAAAATTTTTCTACTAAGGTGTTAAATATCACTTTGTGTGTGTATATGTGTGTGTGTGTGTGTGTTTTCTGTGTTGAAAGAAAATTATTTTGATCTCCCAAAATTGGATCAAAGGGGAATAGAAAAGGTAGAATAATGGCTACTTGATGCTCCTGGTGGTGGAAACCATTTTGTAATCATTTACAAATCATTTACAAAAGGCTGTAAGAGTCCTACATTGTGAGACACACTTCCTTTCAGTTGGCAAAGGTTGGATTCATGTTCTCTTGCAGAAATTTCAAACTAGCATCTTCTGGGGCAAAATCTATCCATGAAACTGTATGTTTGTCTAACAGTTTAATGATATTATGTTGGACATGCCCTGTCTAGCTCAACACAGGCCCCCATCACTCCTGTTGTATAATACCTGGCCTACTTCACATATTTGCCAACTTCCTAGCTCTCATAGATGTTGAATCTTGTCTTACTAATGGATTTTAAAACAACTCTGTGCTTTGATGGAAGGTGGTTTCCTACCTGGTAATAAAGACAGCCATGTGGCTTCTGAAAGTGAACAGATGGGAAGCATTCTCATTTAAATTAAGATACTCCTAGACTATCTCCCCTAGTCACCTTAGAAGTTACTGAAGTCTTATCAAAAATAAGATGCTTGCCGATATATTCTCCATCCCCCTGCCATTCTTAACCTTCAGTGCTGCTGTCCAGGTAGCTCTTGCTCTATAAGAAGACTTATGGTACAAAGGCATTTGATTAAGTTCTAGCCAATATTCTGTTAAGGTACAAAGCCAGTATTAATGAAAAAAAAAAATGTTTTTGAGCCAGTCTTAGAAGCATAGCCCTTTCTTGACTTCTTTAAGGCTAAAGACTTCACTTTTCTCCTGAGTTAGGGATATCTTATCTCCTTGGTTGTCTTCTTTCTTCTTCCCCTCTCTCTTCATCCCCATCGCCCCACACCTCTTCTTTTCTTTTGAAAGTCTTATCAAGAGTTAATGGACTCATGATCTAAAAATTAGGTTATTAGAAATTTCTGTCATACAGCCTAGAGAATTGATGTTTGAATTCTCCTTGGCTTGAGTCAATCCTTTATCCTTTTTAGGTAAATGAATTAAGTCTCCTGCAATTTCCTGTGTGGGAGACTCTTTTTAGATGAATCCTTTAAATTGAAAGCCCTGTCTGCTCATCAAGGGGCACGATTTTAGAGTTCTCCTGAGTATTTCGTGCACACTTAATACAGTCATTGAGATACATAAGGCAACCCTGTGCCTTAATCTATGTGAAGGCTTGATTCATATGTGGTTATTTGGGTAAAGGATATAACTGCAGTTTTGTATCTTCAGATCTCTTTCCAGAATTTCCCTTGGGCCATTTAAAAATAACCTCTCCTTGTTCCTTTTTATCTCGAAACTTTTTATGGGAAGACCTCAGGCCTCGCTTCAGCATCAGAGACTAAAATTCCTATTCCATTTAATTCGACAGTCCCTAGTCATTGTTGATACTCAGCGTAGGGAAACAGGCCAAGGTGTTATGTTTCACCCCCAAAGTGACAGAAGGTTATGAATGCTGTGATTCCGACATAGTACTATGAAGTTTTTAATGGGCCGTTGTAGGGCCTATAGGAACACATTTACATGCTAAATTGTTTTTATAACCAGCCTCAAATGATTCTAGAAAAAGTCAGGCATGTCTTCCTCACAAGGAAAATCTAGCATCTTTACCTTTGCCGTTGTCCTATGGTACTTGTTAAATCTGATCACAATTCTCTTATCTTGTAAAGGGCAGCTCTCAATTAATTCCTTGGTGTTCCTTGCAATAAGAAGAAATGAGAAGGGGGCTCCTTTGGTATTAAACAAGATCACCTGTGCACTTGTATATTCATTGCATTGTAATTAAGCATTAATGAGTGTCATTCTCTTTTATAGTCCCAAATTTTTTCTTGAAATCATGTGGCAGGAGGGCAAGAGGAAGTCAGCCAAGGTTTATTTATACCTGCATGGTGTTGGTTATCGCAGTAAACTTAGTGAGGTCTTTCCCAGATGTCACAGATTAAGAAATTGAGGTACGGAACAGTTATTTAACTAGTGAAAGTACAGAATTAATAAATGATAGAGGCATGCTTCCAATCTACCTCTTCTTGAGCAACCTGTGTTTTTCCATAGTCAGCTGTCCCGTTTTCTCACATAAACCTTGCAACGCCCATCCCGTGTAGGGCAGACCCCCCAGGTACAACTAATGGATTATTCTCACAGGTCATATCTCATGTTTCTAGAATATTTTGCTCTTTTCTCCAGATTTGCATTTATGTTACCTATTCAGATCTGAGCAGCAGCTCTCTGTGGTACATTCCCATTTTACGGAGGCCCTCTTTTGGATTGAAGAGAATTGGGAATGTATCTGGTCATTTCTGGCAATGATTCCTTCCTTCTATGTGTGTGGGTATGTCTGTGTGTGTCATTCAGCTAGGCACTATGAGTGATACAAAATAACAACTACAACATTTAACACTCAGTGAGTATTTTTTGTGTTATTTATCCTATATGCATTATTTCAGTTAATCCTCATAGCCTTATAATGTAAATACTCTCCCAATTTTTGCCGATGAAAGAACTGAGACTTGGAGAGATCAAGTTAACGCACCTCTTGTCTCCATGTTAATAAGTGAAGATTCAAGATTCTGAGTCAGGCAGCCAAATTCCAGAGCCCATGCTCTTAATCATTATAGAAAATTACAAAATTACAAAGCATGGCTCTGCTTTGTGATGTTAGAGTCTAGATGGCCAGACAACACCAACACAGGAGAAAAGATTGACCTCGTTCTTGAAGAATGACCTCGACTTTAATGTGCGTAGGGGTGAAGGAGACGGTGTTCTAGTTGCAGAGAACAAAATGACAAATTCAGAGACAATGGGAATGATGTAGGCATTCCGTTTTATTTTATTTTCATTCTTCGTAGCGTTCTGCCTGATACGATAATACTGACAAGGAGAGGGCTTTACTTTCTTGGAGTGCGCAGTTAGTAGGAATGACAGCCAAAGGGTTTGAAAGGCTTTGGAAGACAAGCTCTGAAGACCTCAGAGAAGAAAGTATACATTGTAAACCCTGGGCAGACAGCGTAATTTTCAGCCCAGGTAAACTGAAGCTGCTGTCTAATCCTGGAAGGAGAGAGAAACTCAGAACAGCAAAAAGCAGGTACCATCTCCTTGGACAAAGCCTCAAGAAAGAAAAGCCTGTCTGAACCCAGCTTGCCCATCTGGATGTCAGGAAGGAGAGCAGTAGAAGGACATTTGTAGAGGAAGGAGGAGAGGTGCCTCTAGCCCTTAGGAACTCGGGGGGAGGTTTCCTCCCAACACACTTAAGTGAACAACAGTGAGCCCCAGCAGCCGCCCAGATAAGGGGAGCAGACAACTGAGCAATTAACCTGTGGTGACAGGTGTGAAACTCTAAGAAGAGCAGAGTCTCTTCCATGATGTGGGAGGGGGAACTGTAGAAAAGTGCACGAGGGCCAGGGAGCGGGCACTAGGCAAGGAAGGGCCAGCCTGTTAGCAAGCCAGATTTCAAGTCCATCCCAAATGGTTGTAAGAGGGTGGGAATTTCTTCTCCCTTCCCAGTTAGCCTGCACTGACTCGGGGTGGGGGAGCTGCCCTCAGATGTTTATACTCCTCTCTGTTGTAATTCCCTACTTATTTGCTGAGTGTCTTCAGTAATTTCTATGTAAATTTGCCCAGAGTAGTAATTTAGCAGCTTTTCTTTTGACAAATGAAGAACATCTCAATAGTCAAGTGACTGCGTTCCATCGCTTTGCAAGAGAGTAGAAGTAGCATCTTGGCAGGCGGCAGAGGCTGAAACTGGGAAGTGGGAGATCTCGGGAAAGCCTCCTTTCCACGGCACCTGATCTGCTGTTGCCCCATTTGAGACAGGAGGGAAAAAGCTTCTTTACCTTGTGAACCTGGTTTCTTGTGAAGACCTATTCTTCACAAGACTCTTTCTTCTTTTATCACTTGGCTAATGATTGCCTTTCAAGCAGAATCAAGAGGAAAGCTCCTCAAAAGTTGCGCAGAAGTCTCCAGAAGCAGAGGCATATATTATTTTGTGTCTGATGTTTCCCACTGTCCATCTTGAGGAGACAGGAGGCAGTGGCATTCCTTCTGAGAGGAGCAGGGATGGGAGTGGAGGGGAAGGCGACTTGGCCTTCCACGTGTCACGGTGCTTTATTATAAGTAGTGCAGAAGTTACTGCCTTAAAAGTAAAACATGAGAATCTTCAAATCCTTCTTTTTCAGCTCTTACATCCTGCTCTGGATTTTCCCTGCATCGCATTAGCTGACGAAAACCTCACATGTATATTTTAGGATAATACACTATGATACGGCAAGTGTTTTTGTAAATATCACTTCATGTGATCCTCATAAAATTCTTGGGAGAGCAGTAGCAAAAGAATTGGCTGGACATAGTATAAGGGGACGAGGTAGGGCTCAGAGAGATCAGAGCCTTCTGAAGTCCCGAAGGTCAAGTCTAGTTTGCCCCCATTTATGGTCGGGTATCGCCATTCCATAGACATTTGTTGGTGTCAATATCTTAGGTAGGAGAGAAAGGAAAAAAAAAAAAAAAAAGAGGGGTCTTTTAAAAAGTCTTAGTGCCGGGGTGCCTGGGTGGCTCAGTGGGTTAAGCCTCTGCCTTCGGCTCAGGTCGTGATCTCAGGGTCCTGGAATCGAGCCCTGCATAGGGCTCTCTGCTCAGTGCGAAGCCTGTGTCCCCCTCTCTCTGCCTGCCTCTCTGCCTACTTGTGATCTCTCTCTCTCTCGTCAAACAAATAATAAATAAATAAATAAATAAATAAATAAAATAAAATCTAAAAAAAGATGAAATAAAATAAAAAAAGTTTTAATGCCATGGCTAGTGGAAAGGGAAGAAAAAAAGTAGGTCTGAGACAGCATTAGCTTAGAATTTTGATTTATTTGTTGAAAGAGAATGGCCTAGGGCACGGGTGATCGGTTATTTCTGGAATCCATCTTCAGGAAGAAATCGGGTGCCCTACGATGATATATCACTATTTTGTTGTTGTTGGTAGCAATATTCTCATAGGAGACACAGAGGAGCAGGCCAAGCATGGACCATTCTAAATCTTGCCCTTGCCTGTGTTTGGAATGACTATGGTATCCACATCACAAACCGTGGGTTCTGGTGTGTTCATGCATATTCCGATGAGCACTCCACAATTTTCTTCCTGGCCCCATTGCCTGGTAGCGGAGATCACTTTCAATATTAGCCAAGTTTGGGTCCAATTCTTAAAATGGAATGAAGAGTGAAAATTGCTTATTTTTTGCTCTGGTGCTTGCCAATAGCCTCCCGCACCCAGTCCTCTTCCCTACCACCTCTATCAGCGGTATTACCGCGTGGTGTGTTGGGAAGTGCAGAAAGAGATGCTTGGCAGAAGCCCTCAGCACTTCACTTAAGCCTGTTTTCGCACTAAGTAAGGGTGACAGAAGATCTGACTGTCACCCCCAATTAATTCCTGGACATGTTCCCACACAGAGTGACATCCAGAGAAAGAGGCAAGAACTCCTTGCCTCTAACCAAAGCTATCGCTTCTCACTCCAGCTTTAGTCCAACTCTCCACCTTCCATGCATGTTGCTATCTGACCTGGCTCCCGCGAAGACACAGCCATCTCCCAGGAGACTCACCACACAAGCTAAAAATAAAGGCTGCTGTTTCTCCGCAGATGCCATTAACCCAATTAGAGCAAAAAAGAATTAAAAGAAGTTACAGCCTCATTAAATACAAGCAGCATAAACTTCAAGAAGGCAAACTAAATTTGTTAGACAATTTTAAAATTTTACTCAAAAATCAAAATCTTTTGAAACCACCCCCAGTCCTTTAAATGAGGGCAGTCTCCACGTGGCAGCCACTGGGTTCAAGATTCCAGTGCGGTGACACGGGTAATGGTGAGGCTGCATGCAAAGAGAAAAATAAAAGGGAGCTAGTTTCTGAGGAATTGACTACCCCATGAAAAGGAAAATATCCTTCTGAAAGTTCTTTGGTTTAAAAATCTGGTCAGGGGGTGCCTGGGTGGCTCAGTGGGTTAAAGCCTCTGCCTTCAGCTCAGGTCATGATCCCAGGGTCCTAGATCGAGCCCCACATCCGGCTCTCTGCTCAGCAGAGAGCCTGCTTCCTAACCGGACCCCCGCCCGCCCCCGCCACCTGCCTTTCTGCCTGCTTGTGATCTCTGTCTGTCAAATAAATAAAATCTTTATTAAAAAAAAAATCTGGTCAGCTTGGGTTGCCTGGGTTGCTTCATCGGTTAAGTGTCTGCCTTTGGCTCAGGTCATGATCTAGGGTCCTGGGATCAAGTCCCGCCTCAGGCTTCTTGCTCGGTGGGCGACTGCTTCTTTCTCTCCCTCTGCATCCCTCTCCCCCTGCCACATTCATGAACTCTCTTTCTCTCTCTCAGATAAATATGTAAAATCTTAAAAAAAAATAAGATCAGGCTTTGATAAGCCTTTTACTACTTAACAGAAGATATTTATTTATTACAATATTTATCCAATAGGCCTAACCAAGAGCCATCTCAGATTAGGAACTCAAACATGCAGGGCCTCATGGAAGCCAGTCTCTGAGAGATGGAAACCTCACCCATGTGTGAGGTCCTTCAAGGGTACATGCAGCCACCACAAATGTGTCAAAAAAGGCTTTTGATGGCTGAGGAGACTGGCCCAGAGTGCATAGACTCAACCTACATCTCTCCATTGTGTTGTCAGTGAATTTATGACACCTTAAGTTTTCTAACTCACAACTTTTGGAAGCCAATATACTATATTTTCCTTTCAAAAATATCACTTTCTGTTTTCATATAATAAAAGTAACATGTTCTCATTGTATTTTTTTTAAAAACTGGAAATAAAGAAAAGTTTTAAAAAAGTAATTACTCTCATCCTCCTAAAACAACTGTGCTCATAATTAGGCATCTTTCATCCCTAATTTTTTTTTCCTCTAGCGAATTTTATTTTCCCAAATTATGTATTTGGATCTATTTTCAACTATGAGCCACTTGCTGTTTTGAACAGGGATTTCGACAAACATTGTGCTCTTCCTCACTCTTTCACCTGAAAATCATTTACTGTGCTAAGGACTACGAGCACGGAGAGAACGCTTTTGAACTTCATTTGTAGTCAGCTAGTCGAAGACCAGTAACAACCATCTGGGATCCCAAGAAGCCAATTATCTTGCTGACACGCAGCCTAACGAGTGACTTGTCACACCCTAAGTACAATATATCTGTCTAAAGCTACTTAAACACAGCTGTTTTCAAAACATTCTTCTGTCTTCATAAAATGATTTTTGAAATCTAAGCAAGATGTTCTTCCTTTGTTTGGAAAAAGGAGTATGACAAATTTAGAAATATGATTATATATGCATTTAAGGAAGGGAGGCGACTTAACAAAGCAAGCTTCAGAGATAAGCTATTATTATTTGTTATTGTTATAGTAACTACTATTACTATTACTATTATTGGAGTGAGAGAGAGAGTTAGTTTTCAGGCAGTCAGAGCAGAAAATTCCTGACCTTACATTTATTCTACCCATTGAGCTATTGTGTAAATGCTTAATAATATGTCAGTGAGATCTCTGTCTTGGGAACTTTCAACTGAAGTACCTCAATCACTTTTACTGAAATGTTATCACGAGGAAAGTCTAAACCCGGGTTAGCTCACTGATTCCTGGGTTGGGAGGGTATACGGCTCAAAGCTGTCCAACATTTTTCCTGGAAAGACCTCTTCTTCACTTGTCTTCTCAAGGAGATTGTAATAAACTACGCATGGCTAGTTTATTAGAGATTTGCCCCTCCCCCTACCTTCATCTCCTCAGTGCATTTTTAAGTTTATTTTGTATTTGAAATGCAGAAGCCCAAGCCTGGTAGAAACCCTAAAGAGAAAACCCTAAGACCAAATCCCTGAACTGGGTGAACACCTAGACTTGGAAGGAACAGCAGCCTCACAGATGAAGTCTGAATGACATGCTTGCATTTCCTGGGGCCCTCCGAACAGGACAGTGGGCAGGCAGAGTTGGCCATGATGCGAAGGGCATGGGGCTCCCCAGTAACCTGCCAAGACTTTCCCATGTAGATCCTATATCCCGTAGTACTCTCCTGGGCCTCTCACCTCACTGGATTATTCTGTATTTTCTTAAACACCTATAAACTAGAATGGTTTATAGACAATGGCACCGTTGTGTACTGCACAATTCAATTTGGTTACTTTAGAATGGCTCTTCTAGTTGTGTGCCAACACAAGCCGGGTAGCCCCAGTGCCACTGACAGCCAGAAGGAGTGAATGGGTTTCCTGAGAGTCAAATCTGCCCCCACAGACATGTACTGTTTGGCAACATGTATTTTTTTTTAAGATATTTGAAATTATGAATGTTTTCTGGTGGGTCATGTGGACTCAGCCTCCGGCCCCATCACTCCATGTTTTATTATGGCAAGCTTATTCACATGTTTATGATACCTGCCAGGCTGCTCTAGGAAGTTTGATATGTGGCTTGGCCTTTCGGGACCTCATTTAACCTCCCTAGACTGCAGTTTTCTCATCTGTAAAATTGCCATCATACCTGCCCTGCCTGCATCATGAGACCTTCTGAGGACCCAGATAGGTAATGTGGGCAAAAGGACTGTAAAGATTAGAAAGCACAGAATGAGAGAATCTACTATCATTAAATTAAGAGTGTTAAGGATTAGTATTTGGATGGTATTGTAGCGTGGTCAAATTGAGCTAAGTATATGCAAGTAAAATGTCTTCACTTTCATTTTTTTTAAACTGAATCTTCGTTCTTGGACTGATGGGCAGAGCAGCCGAAAACCTGCAGAATGTTAGATTGCTGGACACGTTTCCATTCTCTCTTTATAGTCCCTTATGGATTTCTTGTGAGAAAGATTGAGGGGCCACCTTGGAGATTACCTTTCCTTTAGGAGGTGGTGGCATCCTTTCCATTGTGAAGTTCTGGACTTTTCCCTCCTCATCACAGAAAATTGGTGTCACACGGAGCATCCTTCCTTCACCCTTGACTCTCACTTCCTCTGTGGTGAGCATCTGCCTGAAACTGGAGAATAGGAATCTAAAACTGCTTTAGAATGGATGGATCCAACACAAGACACTTCTAAACCTAAAAAAAAATCTACTTATCTTTTGAAGATTATGAGTATTTTCAATATTCTTTGGTAAAATATGAAGCAAAATGATAAACAAAATATAGACTCTACAAAAACCTATGGAAAGGACATGATTTGATACTCACTCCAAGATGAGCAAAAGGGTTGTGATGTTTTTTATCCTTGTGCCATTTGAATACCACCACCATCACCATTTTTGTCATGCCCACTTGTCACTTGTGCTAGTATTTACTTAATTGTCTTCTTTAAGCTGATGTCTTTTACTTAAAATAAATATATTCATTTTTTTTATTTTTTATAAACATATATTTTTATCCCCAGGGGTACAGGTCTGTGAATCACCAGGTTTACACACTTCACAGCACTCACCTTAGCACATACCCTCCCCAATGTCCATAACCCTATCCCCCTCTCCCAACCCCCCTCCCCCCATTAACCCTCAGTTTGTTTTGTGAGATTACGAGTCACTTATGGTTTGTCTCCCTCCCAATCCCATCTTGTTTCATTTATTATTCTCCTACCCCCTTAACCCCCCATGTTGCATCTCCACTTCCTCATATCAGGGAGATCATATGATAGTTGTCTTTCTCCGATTGACTTATTTCGCTAAGCATGATACCCTCTAGTTCCATCTACGTCATCGCAGATGGCAAGATTTCATTTCTTTTGATGGCTGCATAGTATTGCATTGTGTATATATACCACATCTTCTTTATCCATTCGTCTGTTGATGGACATCTAGGTTCTTTCCATAGTTTGGCTATTGTAGGCATTGCTGCTATAAACATTTGGGTGCACGTGCCCCTTCGGATCACTACATTTGTATCTTTAGGGTAAATACCCAGTAGTGCAATTGCTGGGTCATAGGGTAGTTCTATTTTCAACATTTTGAGGAACCTCCATGCTGTTTTCCAGAGTGGTTGCACCAGTTTGCATTCCCACCAACAGTGTAGGAGGGTTCCCCTTTCTCCACATCCTTGCCAGCATCTGTCATTTCCTGACTTGTTAATTTTAGCCATTCTGACTGGTGTGAGGTGATATCTCATTGTGGTTTCATTTTTAAAAGCAAAATATATATCTGTCAGGTAAATGGAAAATCAGTAGCACTTCTCATAAGCAAAAGATAATGGTAAAAATAAGCAATGAGAAAACATGTTATTATATATTAGCTGTATTTTGTAGTCTACCAAAAACCAAGTCCTACTCTTCTATTGAGGAAGAAGGAAGGGAGAGAGAGAGGAATGAAAGAAGGAAGGAAGGAAGGAAGGAAGGAAGGAAGGAAGGAAGGAAATAGGCAAGGAGAGAGGAGAAAGGAAAATGATTAGTCTAAAAAAAACTCTTAAAGACTTATGAATATCAAATTTCTCTATGAGGAAATGAGGATTGAAAGAAAACTTGAAAGTTAATAATTTTGCTTATGTGTGATTTATTATGACTTAGTATTGAGTATTTTCTTCATTATAACTTCACTTAAGACAACAAACACTGTCACAGTCATTGGGGTCTTCATCTATTCTGATGGAATAGATTTTATCTTTATCTGTGGATGTTCTCAATAATGTGACCCAAATTTCTGGGGAGCTATATTTTTAAAGATTTATAAAAAATATCTTCCTTGCTAATGTCTTCATTAACGGAATCAAGGATTTTATTTCTTTAAGCCAAAGTCTTCATTATAGATATTAAACAATACTCTGACAAGGAAGTACTGAATTATTACTTATTTAGAGACCAGTGGAAGAACTTTACATGGATTTTTAAAATCACTTTTGTGTTTAAATTTATCAAGGATATGTTATTTGCTAGTTGTTAAGGAAAACAAAAACTTAAATAAAAATAAAGATTTCTAGTTGAAAAGATAAGTGTTGTCATTAGATATGGATTGGCTCTCTTAAAGATTTTGATGATACAATAGTACATGGATCTCAAGTCAATGTGTTTCCCCTATTTACATGGATATTGTAATTCAATCATTACAGCAGCTCTAAAAAAAATGTCATGAAAGTGCTCATTTTACAGATGTGCAAAATAAGGCTTACATGAAATTTATTAGTTTGCTGTGATCACAGAGTCCTCAGTTACATCAGAAAATCTGATTCTGGAGCCTGCAATCTTAACCCTTCCTAAACTACTCTTGATGTTACGAAAAAGAAAAAAGATTACTAAGTATATTAACAGGTCCTATTTTGTTGTTTTTTGGAAGGTATGTTAATAGTCTACTGCACTGAAATGAAGATCAACATTCTGAAATTGTTGTGCCTATAGAAGATCAAATTTTATAATTTGAATTTAGATTTAGGAAGCAAGGTAAACAACAAAAAAGGTACACCAACAACAAGGACGTTTACCAACCATTTTGATTTCTTTTTTTGCAAATGTGTGTAATAGCTCCTTCCTGCCTGCCTGCCTCTCTGCCTTCTGTAGTGCTTTACTTAAATTGCTTAACATAATGTTATTTTATTAACAAGACTGTGACGACAGATTTAGGAGCAAGATTCTGGAGGAATTCACAGAGCCAGGGAAAAGTAAAAAATTCAGAAGTTAACAGAATCCAGGTGAGGAAGACTGTTTAAAATCAGCATCGGTGACTCCCACTGGTATTTCATTCTATCATTACTCCACTCTTATTTTCGCTTTCCTTGTGCCAGGATCCCCACCTCACTACTACTAATCTTGTGGGCCAGATAATCCTTCATTGTCAATGGCTGTCCCGTGCCTTCTAGAATGCCGAGGAGCATCTCTGTGTTTTTCCCCACTAGGTGCCAGTAATACCTCCCTAATTGTGACAATCAAAAATATTATCAGAGGGGTGCCTGAGTGGGTCCGTCAGTTAAGTGTCCATTTCTTGGTTTCAGCTCAGGTCATGATCTCAGGGTGCTGAGATGGAGCCTTCCATCGGGCTCCACGCTCAGCCGGAAGTGTAGGATTCTCTCACTCCCTCTGCCACTCTCCCAGCTCATTCTCAGTCTCTTTCTGTCTCTTTCGCTCTCTCTCAAATCAATAAATAAAAACTTTGAAAATAATATTACCAGACATTGAAAAATTGGTCTTGGTTAGGAACCTGGCTAGGGATTATCTAAGTTTGTGATACTTTTCTGCTTATTTTGCTATCGATTGATATTTGTTGTGTTGCTTTTTCCTTTAGTAAATGTTCTTCCTCTGCTTGGAGAGAGGTCACGCTTAGGACACTTTAAGTCTTAATGAAATCTCTATTATTTTTTGAGTTACATGGCAAGGTAGAAAAATGATGACATTATTAGCATATACATCTGAATATTTTTACTTTGATTTTAGCACTGTATCTAAATGTCTATCGGGTTGTTTTCTCAAAGAAGAATATTTTCTGATCAAGCACAATGACTTCTGGAAGTGGATAGGAGCTTTACCAGCATAAGCTGGCCTGGGATCAAACTGTGGAAACTAGGAAAGAAATAGACAAGACCGGCATTGCTTTTTGATTAACCTAGGTTTCCAGAATTCTTGGACTTTGTTGTTTGGTTTGGTTTGGTTTTTACCAGCATAAGCTGGTCTTGCACCTCGTTTTAGTGTTTGCACAATTAAGGAAAGCAGCAAATCCTCAACTTGGCATGTGGTGTATTGATATGGGCCAAAAGAGTTCATACTCGTAGATTTTCTATCTGGATGATAGTAGTTGTCCTATCACTATTTCAGAAAACACTCCTGAAACCTTTTGGAGTCTCCAGAGATAAGTATCATTATTTGACAAGTAAGTGACTCACAATTCACATCAACAAGTATTTCAAATTCTTAATAGGACATTCTTTCCTATGAGACTGGTAAAAGAACTCAGGGTACTTTGTTGTGAAGAATAAGGGAAGAGAGGGAAGTGAAAACTTGAAGGAGGACTTAGAGTAAAAGTCTTGAGAATTACTTTGGGCTTGGAAAAGACTTTATAAAAGAATGGTGTTTGTGATGGACCTTAGTAAGCACCACTTTTCACCTTTTGCCACTTGGAAATTGGGAAATTGTCTATTTGCATAAGGTTTTCTTTTTTTCCTGAAGTGCTGCTATGCTAGCATGAGATGGGGTTTGCAGCTGAGTAAAAATGCACTCTTGGAAGCAGGTCCTCTTTTGTAAATTGGGCTTTTGATTACATTGAAAGATACCCATTTTTGTCTCAGTTTCCATCAGATCCTTCCATTTCCAGCTCCTTCCTCCACTCCTACTGAGATGCATACTAGTTTATTCCTCTCCTTCATGCCCAGAGACTTGCCTCTAGATTTATTCTCTCTAGGAAGTATCTCTGTCTACTTCTCTATGACTAAAGTCAATGTTCCATTCGCGTTGAGTAGGAAAGGCTCTGATAAGGTACCCTGCACCTTTCTAAAGCACAGAAGTTATTATATAACTTCTTATAAAACTTCTTATATAACAGAAGTTATTACATAACACAGAGGTTATAATTGATATGTTGATGATTTAAGGAACTACTCCTGCGTATTAATAGTGACGCTAATGAACTGGCTAATGTGGGATAACTTTG
The DNA here is from genome assembly GCF_002288905.1 of Enhydra lutris kenyoni. NCBI lineage: Eukaryota > Metazoa > Chordata > Mammalia > Carnivora > Mustelidae > Enhydra > Enhydra lutris. Next base: position 15,315,693 of record NW_019154104.1, on the reverse strand, counting down.
GGGTAGAAATTCTTCTGAGAACCTCACAACCTATTCTATGATCAATGAAGCTGATCTTAAGTTTTTACTGCTGCAACCCAAAGAAATAAATATTCATTGGAATATGTGGTTTAATGTTATTATTTACTAAAATTAACTTGTTTCACCTACCTACTTCATAAGCCCCCTTCTTTACTGCCTTTAGTTTTTTCTGTGTCTTGCAAATTTTGATTCCTTATTCATCAGTGCCCAGCTTTGAGGGCAGTAGCATAATTAAATAGATCTATCTATGTACATTTATGTCTTATGCTATGTTCTGAAAGTTATAACAGGAATTGAGGACATGGGTTGATTCCAGTGAGGAGTCATCATCCATGAGTAATTTTAAGTGAGAGAGTTCAAGACTGGAGAAACTTTCAAATGCCATCTACTGAGAACTTCAAATTAAAATCTGTTCAAAAGAGATGGCTTATAGGATATAATGCTACCAGAAATCATAATTGTTATCAACCCTGACCTCTTTAGATCCTGCTGAGACTCAGTAAAGTGACCTGACTGGGAAGAAACTCCCTCAGCTGGTTAGAAGTTGGGGCAACCTCTTCCTTTCCACGTTCCAGCATCACCTACTTTTCCCCATCAGTCTTTAACCTCTGCTACCATTTTGAATAGCCCAATTTCGAAAAATGAAAGGTATCTGAGGGGCTTCTTAAATTTCAACAGTTAAGTTGAAGCTGGAATTTTTAAGCTCAGAAATTTAAAACAAACATATAAGCATGGGGAAAAAACCCTCTTTACACAAATTCTTAAACTTAGTTTTGTCTGTGAGTGAAATTGTCATTTCTGTAACGATTGTAGCCCCTTCTCTGACCTGGATCTCCCCATTCTCAGCTTTTTTAGTGAATCCATTCTAGGTAGTGCTTCACATAATTCAGCACATTGTAGGTGCTCCATCCATTGTGTTGCTCTTTCTTTCTTTCTTTCTTTTTTTCACCTGCATCCTCACACAGTTTCTGACTATGCTTACAGGGCACATTGAACTACACATATTCTCTCCCTCCAAAATCCGTCACCTAGAGCAAAGCAAGATTCCCCCCCTCCTTTGCTGAATGGATGGCTGTTCTTTGCACATATTCACGTTGAGTAGGTGCTGCATAACATCACTTGTTCTTTTTTTAATGTGACTCACGACAAAATTACCCAGCTTTCAATAATCCCAAGGAAAGAGAAAAAAAAGAAAAAAACACTTGCCATCTGCAATTTACTGCTTTTAACCTGAAAAATAGGATCTAAAATGATCCTCAGATACTTAAGAGGCTTCACGTGTTATAGGCAAGAGCTGACAGATGGCACATGGTGGAAGGCTGTTGCAGCACAAGAAGGGAAAGCAGAGCCAAGCAGACAGTGGTGTAGACGAGCTTCATAAAAGGTCATGACCATTCTTTAACCGGAGACACTTAGTTATTTCTTATATTCTCCAAATGGCCAGTTTATGGATAAATTCATTAAAACTTCACAATAGGTCTATAGGGAGAGAACCTCTAAATGATGCAAGAGGTCTTCTCTTAACATTTAATTTTAAGGCATACAACTTGCAATGCTTACTTACCGCAGCACTCTTATTCCTTCTTTTTGTATAATGCATACAATTGGATAGCTATATCTGGAGATTAACTGTCTGTTTTTAAATAGCACCACGATTTATCTTGGGAATGGAGGAGAAAAGAAGGCCAATTGGAGCATTTCTTAAAACTTTATTTTCCTTGGGACATTCACCTATGGCATGAAACATAATTGATTTTTAGGAAATAATTGTAAAGTTGATACTGGCAAGAGTTTATACATCCTTCTTAATCCCAGACTCTAGAAAGTTTTGCATTCTAGAATTCAGAGAATTTGCCTCTGTCGACTTTATGCTGAAGGTAAGAGACATTTGACATCTGGTTGTTTCAGTCAGTATTTTTCAACACAGATCACTGGGCAGAAATATCCCAACAGGGCATATCTTTGACACATAGTGATTATTTGAATTGATTTTAACAATGTTCTTTTTAGTATGATTGAAGGGACAGATGGGGCTGGATGATTTTTTGGTAAAGTATGTGTTTTGAAATTATCTTTTAAATTCCAAGGTTGTGGGTGATACTGTTCACTCACTGCTTGAAACCTCTCCGTTGAACAAAGGTGATTATTTGCTTTGTGTTCCAAAGCACTCCATGTATGATTAAAATGGCAGGTGTCTAGAGACGGGAGTTGTCCCAGGTCCTGAATTGTTTAAGCTTCAGTAAGTATTGACACAGGGTGATGAGGAAAGTGGCTGGAATCCCTTGACTTGCATTGAATTTAGTCATCAAGGCACTGGAAGAATAGGATCCCATGTAGTTTAGTAAAACAAGAGTAGAGATAGGTGGCACAGGGTAGCCAGAAATATAGTTCAAAACCCAACAACATGTAAAATGTATGTCTTATCCCAAAGCAGTAATTTTCTTGTGATTTGTGATTTATCCCAAAGCAGTAATTTTCAAGGGGGGATTTGAGTAGTGTTTCTTACTGTAGCTCAATTACCTGAGGCAACAGGTTGGCCTATATTTTTAAGGCAAACAGGTTTGGGCCTCATCATTACTTGAATTACCAAATATAATAGCAAAGCCAGGTGCTGTGGTACTGAGGCTGTGGTTTCAGTCTTCTCTTCTCTCCCATCATCTTTCCTCTTTTTCCATGCCTCCCTTCTCTTTTTCTATCCTCTTCCCTTCCCGCTTGTTCTTTCCCTCTCTTTTCTTTTCTCTTTTCTTCCCTTCCCTTGCCTTCTCTGTTTCTCCATGTCTCCCTCTTAATTACATTCAAATTTAGTAATTCAGGGATATAAGCCTTTATGGTTTCCTGTTACAGAAGTCATTCAAACAGAGGTCTTGTGGAACTTACAGTTAATTTGACCCCTTTTACAAAAATATACTTAACAGAACATTTGGAGATTGCCATTTGAGCAGTTATAGTCTCCAGAGGCTTGACAGGTTCTTAGCTATTTCCTCAACTACCATCCTCTTTCCTCCCTCATTATTACTGTTCTCCATTAAATGGGTACTATGCGCCTCTTCAAGTGTAGGTGAATAAACATTTCCAAGAAGTCCTTTGGGATCAAAAAGAAAGTAATTTCTTTCATGAGGTTGGTGTCTTTTAATTTCAATCTGGTGTCTTTTAATTTCAAATAGATTATTCACTTGCTTTCTCAAGAGAGATGAGCCAAAACTCAAGGGAACACCATTGAATGAAGTCACTTACCACCATGTTTTCTCTCCAAGGAGAGTTGCAAAAAGCTAACTTCCTGACCTGGCACCAGTATAAAAAATACAATGATGACTTGTCCTCTCTGAATTCCTCTTGTCTTTGGTATATTCTCTTCACCCCTATTTTAAATGGCATCTTCCTCATTCCCCCATATTATTTAATTTAGTAAGCAGACACCCCTGGTATGAGCTATGTTAAGTATTGTAAGTGAATTATTGTGTGTTTATTTAACTCATTATAGAAAGCCATGATAAGCTTTTTAATTATAAAATTAGGTCTGCCAAATCAATTTCTTTTATTAAATGAACCAAATAAAATGGCAAAATGAGGATAAAATCATGCCCCTTTCCCATCCTTTTAAGGAGTACTCTTCACCTAAAAATAATTGTTATAATATACAATATTAATAGCAACAGTAGCAGCAAGAGCAATGCTGCTATCCTTGTCTGGTCCTCGGTAGCTCCTTTAAACTGTTAAGACATTCTGGACCTATTCAGCCAGCACTACATAAAATACTACCCTTGAACCTACCCATTGCTCTCAGCATAGTCCTAAACAACTTACTGACCTGACTAGCTCTCTATTTCCTTCAGTTTACTTCTGATTTTTCTGGTTACTATTCTTATGACTAAATTTTCTGTGTGATACCTTACATCACACTTTAGATCTGTCAGTCATCACTTTTTCTTTTCTAAGCTATACCTCTAAACTGTAATTTTTATGTCTACTCTAACTACACAGTCTTAGGACCTTTAGTGAAGATATATACCTCTATAAAGCCAGACCAGGCTTAAGGATGCTATACCTAGCCTATAGTCAACAAGCTAAGATCTTTTTGGGCTCTCAAGCAGGACCTGGACAATTCCTAACAATAAAAATGCAACATCTGTGCTCATATATATCCTTTTATGTTTCCTCTATTTTTATTGTAAAGGTAAATACTTAATTATTTTAGTTTATGTGTCTGGTTAAGTCATTTAAATTCTACCTTATTAATTGACTCACTTTTAGAAAAGTTATTGAATATGACTTTTTGTGGAATCTTCATAATTTCTAGGGAGAAACTTAGAGGGTATTTTACCAAATGTGTCTGAAATGCTACACCCAAGGTCAAACCTAGAGAGTAGTATTTGGAAAAGAGGCTATCCCTTATGGAAATGAGAAAGAATGCCCATATGAGAAATTCTTCTCATTTTTCTCCCTTATCCATGCTTATTTCTTATCAATGGGATTATTTATATTATATGTTTAATTAAATTTATTTCAGAATCTCAAGGTAAAAGAAATTAATGAGTCATTATTCAGAAAAATTCATAATAATACTGACTTTTCTAAGACTGTTGCATTTCGCCAATACTGTCCTTACTGAAATTTTTATGGTTTCTTTCTCTGGATAAGGCCAAGTGTGTATGAAAAAAAAAATACTTAAAATATTTTTGCCGATGGCTAGGAAATCAAGACAAAAAAATCAAAACCATGTATTATTTATGTTGCAGAACATAATTTGGGAACTATAAATCCAGGAGACCAGACATTTTCCCCCACTAATGTTCTATTAAAACAGAATTCTCTTAATGCGCTTACAAATGCATTGCCATTAATACATAAATTCTTTCTTTGAATGTTCCTCATTTTTGGCCAAAGTCTTGGTGGTTGAGTTGCAAATTGTTATTGTATAGTAAGAAGTGGTTTATGAAGAATAGCATATTTCATTGGATCCCTCTGTTAGGAACTCAGCATGTGTTTGCTAGCCTCTCTTCAGATGACCACAGACTGTTGGCTCTTGCTACTGCCTGAAGTGGCATAATAATTAATTCAGAAGTTTGCTGCTTTTTCATGGGATGCTTTAGGTCAGTGTAGGACAATTACGTCTGTAGAGGAATGAGAAAGAATCTTTGATCTATTTTGAGTCTAAAGATGTCATAACTGTGAATCACAAAGTTGTGACATGGTGCACTCACCTCAGAAAGTTGTCTTCACGGAATTACAATTGCATTTTGTCTCAAAGAAAGATTGAATTCTCATGCACTTTTGTATGTTCTCTTTAAAGCAAGAATGCAACTTCCTGGTCTAGTATCAGGGAATTTACACACACACACACACACACACACACACACATACGCGCGCGCGCGCGTGCGCACACACACACACTTTATCCTCCTCTCTCCCTACCTCTTTCTCTTCCTCCCTCCTTCCCTCCTCCAAACTTTGGGGCCTGTTTTGCAAATACCCTTTATGTCATGAGTCACAACACTGCATGAGAAATTTCTCCTTGAAAAGAGATCACTGCTTTTGGCACTTGGCTTTTCCCAGTGCAGTCATCAGCCTGCACATGGCTGATGTGTGTGCATGTGGGGGAGGGGGGGTTTCCATCCCCTGGAACAATACTGTCAGGTTTCATATTGTGTGAGATCAGCATCTCTTCAGAACCAACCATGTACCACTTTCTCTCCAAATCACCTTCCCTGCTGACCATCACTGGTTATATAATCCTGCATCTTCTATTATCCTGACTGCTGATCCGTGCCTGATGGCTGTGCCAGGTCTCACATCACCACAAGCTTTAGATTGCTGCACTCTAAGCTGCTTAATAAGACAATTAAAAATGATTTACAAATGGCCGTTGCAATTCAACTGGGGATCAGGGAGAGAATGTTCTCCATGCTACAATATTAAAAACGCATGCCCTTCTACAGTTTTGTTTCTGGTTTTTTTTGACTGTCTTTAATTTCAATACAGGTTTACTTCTTGCTTTTTTGGGATCACATGTGATTTTGCAGTTGTTCCTTGTGGAAAGAATATCTGGAAAGAATTCAAGGGATATGTTACTGATACTGTATTGTTCTGAAAGCCTCTTCCCTGTAGGGGGAAGGAAAAAAATTGCTTAGAAATGTGGAACAGTTAAGAGGTAGTATAAATGGTCTTTCATCAAGCTGAGTCATTCTCAGTTTGAGGGTCAAACCTAATTTAATCACTGACACATCCATCCTGATCCATTTCTTCTTTTCCTCTTCACTCTTGTTGCTACATTGATTACAATGGGCAGATTTCCCAAAGAGTTTATTGTGAGTCACACCAAAGTTCATCTGTAGAAAATGGAAAATTTTTGGAATTAATGGCCTTGGTATTTTGAATATGATAATTGAGAAAGTAAGGTTGAATCCCATCTTGTGTGTGTGTTGAAAAATGCTCTTTTTTTTTTCTTTTAACTTAGTTGAGTTGTTTGTTTGTTTTTATTCCAGAGGAGTGAAAATTGTTATTGACCCTTTGACATGTGTGCTCTTTCTCTAAACGACATTTTCAGGAATACATGTCTCTTCTCCACCCGTGGCATTGGTACTTTGGCTCCTTGACCTTGACGCTCTATCTTTGGCAAGCGTACTCAGAAATACCAGATTTCATGCAGATGGCACTTTCAAAGCATCAAGATTCCTCCACGTCCCCCATGCCAGTGGCCTCACTCCAGGCACTCTAGTTCCCACTTCATCACTTCCCTTAGCAGTGGTCTGTCTTTACTCTCTGCCTCTCAAAGCCTACATCCTATTCACTGGGGCTGTAAGTTCTCATTGAAACCCTGCATTCCATCTCAGTCCTTCAACCTGTGTCACTCTGCCTTGGCCACAGTTGGAATGCACCACCTTCATCAATTGAGAAAGTCATGATCTTATGTGGCATCTCAGTGCACTTCAACACTTCTTTCATTAATGTTTTTATAGCCTTAATAGCTTATTACCCAATTCCCATAGTAATCTGTGTAAGGATTTTCCATTTCCTTTACTATCTATATACCTACCAGTCCCCATCACTTAACAGCCCCTTCTTATACGGAAATTATCAAAGTATTTCTGTGTAGTCTTTCTTTCACCTTTCTTTGTCTCAGAATTGATTATCCTTATCCTTTGTCACTTCTGTCTCACTTGGGTCTGGAAAAAGTGTGGCCCAGACAATTTTCAAGTTAGCCTATCTTTATGACCTATAGATCTCCTCCTATACCCTGGAATTTTGTTCCTGAAATTTTATTCTGAATGCTCATTACTCACTGAATGGGTTCCTGTTGTTTGCAAACCTACTTTGAAGTGGTGGAGATTGAAAAGAATTTTTTCAGGGCTTCATCTAACCATTGTGGGTTACATGGGAGGCTCCAGTCCCAGAAAGAAACTTAAGGTCCAGGTAAGGAAACAGTGATAGGGAGGACACATGGAATGTCCCAAAATACAGTCCTGCTTGGTCTGCCAACTGCTAAGACTGAGATTTAAGAATACACCCCTCTTTGGCTAGAATTGGCTTGATAACTAGTAGAAACTAGTCCTAAATGTATATAAGTCATCTGTGACTCGAGCTGGGGTAGGCATAAGCTGGCATGTCATATCTATTATGCAAGATTGTAAGCTTTCTGACAATAGTTGTGTTCTTCACATCGCACAGCACTTTTATACTACATATTGATTAGATATTTTTTGGATGCACTGAGTTAAATTAAATTTACTACAAGCTTAATATTAATCCTTCAATCAAACCATCCTTATTGACCATCTATTATATGGAAGTCATTGGGCTGGAACACACAGGGATGCAAAGAAGTGTAAGACCTTTCTTTTGCCTTCTAGGAGCTTGCAGTATGGATGGGGAAAAGAGATACCAGTTAGGAGTTGTCAGTGTTGGGGCACTTGGATGGCTCAGTCGGTTAAGCATCTGACTCTTGATTTCAGCTCAGGTCATGATCTCAGGGTCATGAGATCGAGCCCCATGTTGAGTTCTATGCTCGTCGGGGAATCTGCTTGAATTCTCCCACTCCCTCTTGTCTTACCCCCTGCATTCTCTCTCTCTAAAATAAATAAATAAATCTTAAAAAAAAAAAAAAGAGTTGCCAGTGTGACTTAAACAAATTATTTCACATCTCCAAGAAGTGGGTTTTTTTTTATATGAAAATGAGGGATTAAAGTTGGTCCTCTAGTTTTCTTGTAATTTCAGAATTCTGAGTAAAGTAAACATTCATATTGACATATTTATGTCAAATGGGTGCTATCTATAATATGTCTTGCAGGTATGCAGCAAAGAATGAGATCTCTGGAAACTGGGGTAGATAGGTATTCATGGAGGTGTTGAAATGCGAGCTGAGCCTTAAAGGGGTAGAAACATCATTCTCTATCACTGAAAGCATGGGCAAAGGTATGAAGAGAATGTACCACCTGGATTTTTTTTTTTTTTTTTTTGGTGGAGGAAAGTTTCAGCAAGAAGCCCTGCCTTTATCCCACTCCAGATTTTCCCTGTATCTGTGCATTTGTTTCTCCATTTTTAGAGTCTAGCTGTTTTAGTCATTCCAGATATCTCAAAAGAATTTATGTTCTGTGTGATATAGTCCCTACAGGAATTTGAGGTAGTCACAATTTCAAGAGATGACTATGCTTTCTTGATGCCTCAGTGGACATAACATCTTGAGTTTGGGACATTAATCAGTGGCTCCCTGGATCACTAGTCTGGCCCTGTCACAAAGGAAGGACTGTCAAATCTCAAAATAATACTTTTCAAGAGAAGGATTATTTCTCCATCAAAGTATGTTTCTGAGGAGGAGGGGAATGCAAATAACCCTTTCAGGAGAAGTTTAAACACATAGGCTCCTCACTTAGGGCCCAATTAGTAGGAAAAACCCACTCTACAAGGTTCCACTCTACCCTTGAAATTAGACTTCAAAACACAGGCACTGACTTCCCCCAGGCACAGAAGCAGGATCCATGTTTTAATTCTGACCTTAATTAAACCTTTACACAAGCTCTTTATTTTGCTCTCCATTGAAGAAAGGGTGGGTAGAGGGAAGGACATGATGCACATTTAATCTCCCACCTTCCTTGAGAGTACTATACCCCAAATTCTCTCCCTTCCTCTTGGAACAAGGGGGAATTGGAGCAAAGTCAGAGGAAGTTATTAGAGCAGTAGTTGTATAAAGTCGTTGGAATGAGAAATCATTTTAATTTCTTTTTTACCTCTCACCAAAGTCTGCTTCCATTTTCTTGCACTTAACAAACCCAAAGTTCCTGAAAGTCCCATGTCTAAACATGGGTACACAGTCACTTCTATAACTGTCTCAATATATCATGCATAATGATTTCATGTGGACATCACCTACCTCCCCATAGATTATACCAGGGGTGGGTGGGTACCCATAAGAACTCATCTTATAGTTAAAGGTAGACATAGCTTCTAAATGCATACCTGGACAGATATGTCAGACTTTTTACTCTTCTACCTTCCCTCCTTTGGCTGTTGTTGAAAATATATGGAAACAAAATTAGAGCCTAGAGAAATAACCCTGCGTCTGAGTTTTGAGTTTCTGTTCTTTGGAGAAATTCTTTGTGGGTTGTTTTTGTTTTTGTTTTTGGTCTTATTTACTTTTATTTATTTATCAAGAGAATAATTCCTAATTGGGGTAAAATCCAACAGGCTCTGCTATGGGCAGTTGTAACTTTTAAGAGTAAAAGGAAGGTAACTGTATTTATCTAAGTACATCTAAAACTAGGAAGAAATGTTCCAATTAATATTGCAACAATCCTAAAAAATGAGAGGACACATTCAAAATATGGCATGGTAAACATAGGGAAGACCTCTCTTATCAATGGGAGCATATGTAAAAATATCTTTATAACTTTAACATTTGAGTTATTCTTTTTTTTTTAAAGATTTTTATTTATTTATTTGACAGACAGAGATCACACGTAGGCAGAGAGGCAGGCAGAGAGAGAGAGAAAGAGAGAGAGAGGAGGAAGCAGGCTCTCCACTGATCAGAGAGCCGGATGCGGGGCCCGATCCCAGGACCCTGAGATCATGACCTGAGCCGAAGGCAGAGGCTTTAACCCACTGAGCCACCCAGGTGCCCCTGAGTTAATTATTCTTAATGCTTATACATAAAAGCAAATATTAAATGAAGAATTATTTGGGGAAAATCACCGTAGAGCAGCAATTACATGCTAGAGACAAGGCAAC
>NW_019154104.1:15240774-15300454 GCF_002288905.1 Enhydra lutris kenyoni | reverse complement strand
TTTTTTTTTTTAAAGATTTTATTTATTTGACAGAGAGAGGAAGATCACAAGTAGGCAGAGAGGCAGGCAGAGAGAGAGAGGGAAGCAGGGTCTTTGCTGAGCAGAGAGCCCGACATGGGGCTCGATCCCAGGACCCTAAGATCATGACCTGAACCGAAGGCGGAGGCTTAACCCATTGAGCCACCCAGGCGCCCCTATTTGTTACTTTTGTTAGACAACTAGCTACGGACAGTTCACAGTAGAAAAGTCTTAAATACCTTGGGATAGCTAACAAGATAGAAATAAATAAACAATATGGCCAGATGACAGAGGGGCTAAGGCCTCGGATGGAATGATTACATACTCAGTGACTCCACTGCAATTCTAAGTAAAGTCTCTTGCTGGTGACTTTTTTCCATGGCCCAGAGTAATGTTAAACTTTATATGAAAGAATTAATGTCTGAGACTAGACAAAAGGAGTATAAGAAAGAAGATTTTGAGGAAGGACTATACTTTATAATTCCAATATAAAACCATCACAATAAAAAATAATGCATGTCCTGGCATAGGAATGGGCAAACAGATTAAAGGAAGAGAAAAACCAGTCCCCAGCATAAGTGGGAATTTAATTATTATCACAACTTAGTGGAGAGATGGAAAGTGTTTATTTGACAAATGATAGAAGGACAACCTGCCATCCATATGGAAGAATATAATGTTGGGTATCTTTCTTACTTTATAACAAAATGAGTTGCAAATGAATTAAAGACTTAAAGATTAAGACAAAACAAAACAAAACAAAAGCACCAAAAATATTGGAAGATAATTTGGACTATACGCGCAACCTAGGGATTGATTAAACATTTCTAACCAAAAGAGGAATCCCAGATACTATAATATAAAATGAAAATAGTCAACATACATATTTTTAAAGAAATATATAGTAAAAGATATATTGGCATTTCAACATGTAAATGGTATATTTGAGAATGTTTTCATTAAATATATTCATTAGGATTGCCAGCAGTTGTAACTGAAGATGTATACATTTTTGTAATGTACAGTTTTGTCATGTCAGGAAGTCAGAGAGTAAGCAAGCCAGAGCTCATGCAGTAATCCCTTTCAGTAATCCCAAGTGTCCTTGACGACGACCTTACATCTTCACATTTATCATCTCATGTTCACTTAGAAGGTTATTTCCCCTTCAGTATCAGGTCCAAATTACTGGAAGGAAAACAGGAAGCCTGAAAACTTAATGTACCAGCTGAATTTGCATCTTTTGAAAGAAGCTACCTGAAAGTCTCACCCTGTGGTGTTCTTTTATATTCCTTTGCCATAACTGTGTCTATCCCAGCTGAAAAGGAGGCTGGCTAATACAGTTTGTTTTTGTTGTATTTGTTTCTTTAATTTGGGGATACTTTAACCTTAACATTAGAGTTCTTCTTTTTTTTTCTTTTTTATGAGTTTACTTATTTGAGAGCGGAGTGGGGGCAGAGGGAGAGAATCTCAAGCAGACTCTGCACTGAACCCAGAGTCTGACACAGGGCTTGGTCTCATGACCCTGAGATCATGACCTGAGTCTAAATCAAGAGTCAGGCACTTAACTGACTGAGCCACCCAGATTCCCCAGCATTAGAATTCTTTTATGGGGAGAGGGGTGATACTAATTCTGTTCTCACAAACAAATGAATGAAGATGGATTATACATAGAATTTTTGTAAATTGAAAACTAAAGAAAACAACCCAGTAGAGGAATGCATGATTGATAAGAAAAAACAACAACAAAAAACAATTCACATAAGAAAACATTCTGGTAGGCCTTAAATCTATGAAAAAATTTCTAATCTTAGTGATCAAATAACTGCAAATTTAAGTAACAATGAGATACCACTTTATATTTAACCGATGGATACAATTTAAGTGTGCTGGTTCCTACTGCTGTTTAAGAAAAAAATTGACCTGTTTAGATTTTTTAAAAATAAAGATCAACTTTTGCATGGAAATGTCTGTTGAAATTAAGATACATATACTCTTTGACTCAGTAATACAAATATGAGAATCTACTTCATAGAAATAAAAATCTCAGTATCAAAGTATGGATTCTTTGTATTCTCAAGGATTTCGTTGTAACTTTTTTCTTTTAATAGTAGTTAAAAAAAGAGAGGAAATGCTAAGTAAATGTTCACAAATAGGGAAATGGAACTGTTGAGTAAATTATAATAAATCCGTATCAGGGGCTGTTAAGCAGTCATTTAAGAGGATGAACTTAATCTGTCTTGATCTACGCCATATGATTTAGAGTAATTTCCAGAATGCATTGTTAAGTGAGGAAACAAGATAATAATAGAAAAAGGTAAGAATGATACAGGTTGTTAATCTGGTTTGCCAAGATTCGGAGGGAGGAGGGGAAGCAGTTGAGAAATGTACAATGTGGAAGGAGAGAAGAAACAAATTTTAGATACATGCGTAACTAAAATAACTTAGAATTCAGCTTTTTACAAAGGAGCTGGGGTAAAGCAGAGAAACCACAGCACACGATCTGGGCACAAGAAGACCCGTGTTGGGTAAAAAACAAGAGCAGGAATTCGCTTGAAGCTGTGCTTGATTAGGTAAGATCACCAGTTCTTTTAAGAGGATAATTTATAAACTAGTAAAGAATCCACTGTATGTCTTTTATATTCTGTTGAATATGAATATGAATAGTAAGCTCTGTAGACTTCTCCTTGAGGAAGTGGTAAATTTGTGTATTTTCTCACTTGGAAAAAAAAAAAGAAATGTATCTCTAACAGAGGGATACTGAGAGGACCGTGTGATATTACATCACTCTGATGCATGACTTGCATACTTGAAAAGTGTAGGAGTCAGCACTGCCTATAATTGAGTCCCAGAATTTTCCAAGCCATCTGATTCCCAAGCCCAGAGTTTTGGCTTCTGGGCTGTGTTGTTGGCAGTGAGGAAGTGGGATGGCGTGTTTAAATCACAGCACTTCTCTGTTTCCTGGCTAAGTTACAAAACAATGTTGTAGTCGTGAAACTGAATGTCATCAGCACACATTTGTGGCATGCACAGAGCACGCACAACACTGTAGTAGCACTCTAGGCAAGCATATGATTACATTTAAAAGAGGTGCTGTTGCTGTCTTTGAGAAGTTTACTAACTAGAGAAAGACAAAAATAAAAACAACCAAACAGAAAATAGCCCAGTGGACTTGCCATGAAGACAATTACATGACTTGATTCTGAGCTTAGCTCAGGGCTTTGCACATTTTAAGTACTTAGTGATATAAGTCGAATGAATGAATAAACATATTAACAGAAACTGCACTGGTAGAGCAGTTCTTAATTGATACTTTTGCCTTCTGCCTCACTGCACTAGAATCTGTCGTCCATCCAGCCAAATGCAAATCTGATAATATGACTCCCTTAATTTTTACCCCCTGGTTTCGAGATAGCTTGAGGAATCAGAAAGAGGCACTGAATCTGAACCTGGAAGTGTTCTTTCCTGAGCTTGCATGATGCTTTAAATAAACTGAATTAGAATGCCTTCTCACGAGACATACTCTCTAGTTTTCCCACAGGAACCCTAGATGTTGGGTTCACATGGTGTTCATGTGGGTTCATGTTGGGTTCACAGCCCATGGTGTTGGGTTCACAGTCCTCAACTATACCCTGAGCCCAACTCCTTAGCCTGGGGTACCAGACCCTTTCCTCTCTGCCCCTTGCTTGTTAGTTCAGTCTTGGGTACCACCATCTTGCCACGTAAACTGGCACTCCTGCCATGCTGGTTATTTGGTTCCCTGAATAGGTTGTTCTCCTCCAGTCTTCTGAAACTCATGCTCATGCTGCTTCTTTGTACTGAATTGCTTTTTCTGCCCCATAAACCTACTGAACTCCATCCTAGCCTTTCATGTGAATTTAAATACCACTGCCTTTAGAGTGCCTTTTTTTAAACATGTCTAAAAAAAGATAAATACTTGCTTCTTTATTATTCCATCTATCAATTGTGGCACTTTTCATATTGATATAATAACTTGTTCATTTAGGTGAGTTGACTGAGAAAGTTGGGGTACTCTCTTTGTATCCCATTGGTCCATCATTGGCTTTCTCTGTGTTGAGAAATGGGTTTCTGTATGCTGTTTGTTGACTCACTGATGGACGCACTGTTAGATGGGCAGATGGATGGATGGGCTGGCAGAGAAATGAATGAATGAATCACTAAATGAGATAGGGAATATTATAGACCTGACAAAAGGAGGGTTACTATGGATATAGCTCTAGAGAAAAAAATATTTTTTATGAAGACTTTTGTAGGATAAGATGAAGATAAGGATGACTTCTCTATTATTTTATCTTTGGAAATTGTGACTTAAAATTTGTAAACAGGATGGATATTTTGGGCAGAAAGTGCTACTTAACTACAGTGCATTTATTTATTATCCTCTAAAATAGTCCCTTTCTTTGGCATGTTTAAAACCTGAAGTCTGGTTGGCTTTATAAATATTCATGAGCTGTTAGGGAAGAGAGCATAAAGTGTGAATCACACTTCAAACAGACCCACCAGCTCACTCCTGACTTCAAGTTTTTCAGAAGTGTGAAATGAAAATGGTTTTAAAATTAGAAAATGTGCCATCAGAACTTTTATCAACCCCCAGAGAAAATAAATAATCTCTTTAAATGTGGGGACTGCTGGGGATATTTATTTAGTTAGTTTCACAGTTAAGATGCTTTGATAAGTTTTTGTGTCGTAAAATGCACAAATTAATTTTAATGAATATGGGGGGGCCATGATGTCTTCTAAAACAGCCTAAGTACCCTACACCACAATCTAAGGTTTCTGAAGGATTATTTAAACCTAATCTATGAGCAAATTGTTTCACTGGGGAAAAGAAGCTCTCACAGGTGTTTTCCCTTCTGTTACATTTACATTTGAAAGGTGATCTTGTAGCATTTGAGGAGAGGGAGAATTCTGGGAAAAAAAAATACTTGGATCTTAAATTGCTAAATCGTAACAACAAAAATAAGAGGAAAATAGTATAGTTAGCTGTTTGCTTTCAAGTTTGTGGTAAATGGGCTTTTTATCATTGTTATTCTTGATTCTTTAAGCATATCAAGATTGAATTGAGTGTGAGCAGAGACGAAGATCATAATAAAAGATAAGATAAAGGATGACAGCGATCTTCTTTACTGTGTATCACTAATTTTAAAGACTAGCCTATCATTTCTAGAAACTATGTAAGAAAAAAAAAAAAAAAAGGTTGTTGGACTGCTGTGTGGAATGTGTCATACAAAGCCAGTAATTGAAAATCAGGACAAAGAGAGAGGCATGCTGTACAAGTGGTTCTGAGCTCAGTATATCAGCATCAAAGGGTGGGCTTGGTACAGCCTGCATTGTGGGGTCCCTTGGCCAGTTAGTGATGCAGTGTATGTCCGCAGGGCAGGAGAGTGTGGGTTTCTAACAAGTTCCCAGGTGAAATGGTTGCCATTGGCCCAGGACCACATTTTGGGAAATACTGTTCTGTTACAATACTTAGATAAGATTAAAGGGAAAAAAAAATTGCTGTCATGACCAGCTATGGTTAAATGCTGGGCTCATTTTGTAAACCTTAAGTGTCTTTAGTGAGTCTTTCTTTTCTTTTCTTCATTGAATGATATTTTAAATTATTATTTTTAAAGATTTTATTTCTTTGATAGAGGGGGCACAAGACAGAAAGGGAGCTTGAGTGGTGGGGAGAGAGGAAGGACAGAAGGAGAGGGCGAAGCAGACTCCCCACTGAGCAACCCCCCTCCAGTATCCTGAGATCATGACCCAAGCAGAAGGCAGATGCTTAACGGACTGAACCACCCAGGTACCCCTTGAATGATTTTTCTAAGTACCATTTTATTAGCTTACTATTGGGAAGGTTGAAATTCTATTGTAATCACTGTTATTGTTAATTGCTGTATATTTTCTGAGACAATATGGGGCAGAATTTTTTCTTTTTCAAGAGAGAGAGTGCCTTGTGTGAGGTGGGGAGGGACCAAGGAAGAGTGAGAGAATCTTAAGCAGGCTCCACATCCACCTCTGAGCCCTGGCAAGGCTCTGACCTATGACCCTGAGATCATGATATGAGCTGAAATTAAGAATGGGATGCTTAACTGACTGAGCTACCCAGATGTCCCAGAATAGACATTTTAAAGGAATGGAAAAATAACATTAACTTTCATAAAATTGTTGTCTAGCACGTTGATTGAGTTGTAGGTTTTGTCACTAACTTGTCACTATTCTTTGAAACACACCCATGGTTTTTCCCCATGTATCAGATCAGGAGTAAATCTGATTAGATGAAACATGATTCAAATATCCTCTCATAGTTTGTCCTTTGGGATTATAGCAAAGATACCAGAAAGGCCCTGTGATAACATAGTCTCTTATGGATATGTACTCATTCAAGTTCATGTCCTTTATCAGTATCTCTCCAAAACATACATACTTTGGGGTGCCTGTCTGGCTCAGTCGGTAGAGCATGCAACTCTGGTCTTGGGTTGTGAGTTCGAGCCTCACACAGTGTGTAGAGATTTCTTAAGAATAAAATTAAAAAAAAAAAAAATACATGTTTTGACCACACCATACACTGGATATCAAGACATAAAATGACTTCTTTCTGTGCTGTGACTATCATTAAGTCAGCAGCTTTCTGCCAAATCAGTTGTCTTTGTCCAGGCCCAGTCTGCTTCAGAAATTTCTTACCACTCAGTGTTTTTCCTCAGTGAAGGAACCTTCTAGCACCCATCTTCCAGCTCCTTCGGCTTACCCTGTACAGAAAGGAAGGCTTTCTCTTAACAGCTACTTTCAAAGTAAAGACAGCGATAAGAGTTACCAGGTCAAGAGTCCTACCTATGGGGTTTCTTTCACTTCTCTCTCACTTCTCAAGCCTGTCTTCATACCTGGAGGATGTATTTTTCAATGACTTCAGTTAAGTTTTACTCTGGCATACCTGATGCTGTTTATCCTTGACTTATCTTGAAAGATGTTCATTATGTCTCAAGCTCCTAGATGAGACATACACAAAAGGCAAGAGAGAAAAAAAAATCCTTCCTGGTCTTTCTTGGGAGTAAGAATGTAATACATGACCAAGCTTATAAAGATTGTAGAGTCAGTACAACTATTTCACTGCTTTTCTTGTTCTCAAATGTATAGATTTGAGTTACATTGTTACCTTATTTGGAAAAAGATTACTATTATATTTTTATGAGAGATGTCTGCCAAAATTAGTGGAGGCCATAGTTCTGAAAGTACGGTCCCAGAACCACCAGTATTAGCGAATTCTCAGGCCCCATCTCAGGCCTACTGAGTCAGAGACTCTGAGGGAGGGGCCTAGCAATTTGAATTTTAACAAGACCTCCAGGTGGTTCTCATGTAGAGCTTGTCTGAGAATCATCCCCTTAAGGATTTGGAAAGAAGGGCTAGACTGGGTGGAAAACACAGGAGTCTGGTCCTCTTGGTGTTTGCTATTTGTGCATCCCCGACTGAAATTGATGTCTGCATTGGATTCTTCTATTTGATGGCTGCAAACAGCTGGCAGCTTGGCTGTGGTGAAGAGGATACCCAGAGAGCACTGTGCACACATACTCTATTTGCTGAAACTGCCCCCCACTCCCCCGTCTCAGAGAATTTATTCTAACTCCTGCATAGCAATGCCCTTCAGGAAGAGACCCAGTGGTTCTCCCAAGCCCCCAGCCAGAACTGCCAATGCATTCTATTTTGTTTCATGTTCATTCAGTGCCCTTGGCTAGTTGAGGCTTTTTCTCCCTAAGACTATGACGTATTTAGTCCTAGTAGTACAATACGAATTTGTTTCCCTTCCATTCTAGCAAAACTTACAGGTGGTGACAATAGCCTGATTCTGTCTCAGACCACAATTATAAAAATAATAATAAATCACCTCTCTTTCTCGAGGTTTTCTTTCAGGCTCAAAATGTGGTTTGCAGCTTATGGGGTATTGATTGGGTATTATCAGTTGAGCTCACACACTGACAATTACATGTAGCGCCAAGGTAGCCGTGACAATGCAGTCCAGTTGCCATAGCAATGAAAGGAGGCCTATTCCTGCTACCCACAGCCTGCTCTATAGTGATAATCGTGCTGCTCATTCCATTTTAATTGAAATTTGAAATCACAGTCTCTAGGGAGAAATAAATGGACTCTCCCCCCCTCCCCCCTCCCCCAACCACACAAAAAATAAGTACAAATGGGAAATGTTTGAGTATTTTCTTAAGGGTAAATATGAAGCTTTTTGAGAGTATGTTTTCCAGCATTGTTATGAGTACCAGAAACAGTTGAAGAGTGACATATTGCTGAATAAAAATTGAATCGGCTCTTATGTTTTTGTATTCTTAGATGTCATTGAATTTTTTTTTTTTCCCCAAGTCGCTCACCTTAACAAACCATCCCTCATGGTATATCGTACTTAACAATCTTTAATGGACTTGCTTGTTGAGTTTAGTTTATATCTAAAACCTCACAGCAAATGTTGTATTTTGAAATTAGCATCATAGGGTGCTCTGGAAACTTTTACATAATTTAAAAAATTGACAATAGCGATAAATATTTAGCCACATAGGATCTCAATTCTCTGCCTGTGCCTCTTCTGCTATTCCTTAGATCTAATATTTATATGGTAGCACAGTTAAGTACTACCCATGCATCCTCTGTAATTCTCTATTCAGCAGAGAGAGGGAGGCAGGGAGAAGGGTCAAGTGACTTCTGTGTCAGCTGACTTTCCAAAATGGGATAGAAATCTAAAATGGAAAGCAGCTATCAAAGTGAAGGAGACCAAGATAGTAACTTTAAAAGTAATTCCAGTCATGAAGTCCCAACTATAAGAGAAAAAGTATAAACTTGGTCTAAAACTAATAAATATGTCAGTGGAAACCTGGGTCAATCCTACATTCAACTTTGACCTTTTGACCTTTTCTTAGCATTTCATTTTCCTAATCTGATATCTTAAAAAAAAAAAAAAAAAAGGCAATCCTCTTCTTATTTCATTCCCCCCTGGTTTCTTTTGGAAAATTTAAAATCATAGCTAGAACAACTT
The DNA here is from genome assembly GCF_002288905.1 of Enhydra lutris kenyoni. Lineage (NCBI taxonomy): Eukaryota > Metazoa > Chordata > Mammalia > Carnivora > Mustelidae > Enhydra > Enhydra lutris. The sequence goes on along the minus strand of NW_019154104.1, from coordinate 15,291,402 downwards.
CTAGACTGCCTTTTTCCTTACTATCAATAGTGTTATGAACAAAGTCATGTGATTTCCATTTTCCAATACAAAGTTTTGTTTTCCTGGATCATGTGCAGGGTAGAACAGATGAGGGTAAAAAGACCCACAAAGAGTGGTGAGCTAAGATTTAACCAAGGGATAGAAATATAGGCTCTTCTCTTAAAGAATATGCTATGAAATGAAGACTAATTTTTTATGAAGTGCCTCTAGAAAATGTGCATTTATATCATTGGTGGTATACACAGTGAAAAGCATCTCAGTCATTGATTCTAATCCAATTCCAATTTGATGACTCTTCCTTTAATGAATATGGAGATATTTCTTGGTTGGTTTGGTTATGTTAGAAAAGAGAAAATCCATTTTCTGGTATTTTCAATCTTTGCTATCACCCCTATTCATAATCATGGTCTTTCCTATATGTATAGTATTTATAAAACAATTGATATAGTGTTTTTATTCATTGATTAATAATTATTGAGTACTTATAATTGTGAAGGTAAAAATGTGTGAAGTGTTAAGGCAAGGCTTAAAGACAATGGACACTGTCCCTACCTCCACAGAACCTCTAGTCTAATAGGCTTGAACCATATGAGACAAGGAATCACATGACAAATTATTTAACTTCAATTATAAAAGGAGAAGTACTAGATTCATGAGGACCCCCTAAAACTTACTACAAAGTTCTTTAGTGTTTTCAAATAATTTTCTCATTGAAATCTAGCATCATTGATTAAATCAGCTGTTATACAGGAAGTGACTTTAAAAAGCATGTTCACTAAAAATATAAGCATAAAGAAAAATCTGAGATATATTAAACAAAGAGAAATATTTCTTTGCAATCAGACTAGATTCTATAAAAAAGTCCACATTTGAATTCTCCAGTGGGTTAGGTTTGTTAAGGATGTATACAGTTCTAAGATATGATTATTATTTGCTCTAAACACACTTTTATTTATTTATAATTCTTTTAAATTCTAATCCTTTTGGATTTTTAAAAATTTTAAAATCCATATATGTGATTCATTTGGACTTAAATAATTGAAATTATTTGCAAAACCCATTAATATACTTAAAACTGTAGTTCTACTCCCTTATACTTCAGTTTTCCCCACGTGTTAATAGCAAGATGTAGAGGAGATTTTGCCAGTTCAGCCCAACCATATCTTCTCTGTTCCATCCTTGCCTTGATCCTCACATACGTCAGTGGTTCTCTACATCATGTAAGGACTCACTTTCCGTATATATAGAAATATGGAATATGTCTTCATTCAGATTGTAAGACATTTGAAAAGAAGGTCCAAGTCGTATGTGGACACCATAGCAACAGGTAAAATGTCACACATTCCGTAGATGCTCAGTACACATTTGCAGGGGGGATCTGATTCTGTCATCTTTAAACAATGTCTGCTTATTTAAATTAGTAAATTATTTAAATTAGTAAACCAGACATCCAAAAACTTACCATAATTCCTTCCGAGTTCTCCCTGGGACCACTTTGTGTCAAGTCACAGCCCTGGTGTAAATGTTTCCTTTCTTGCACTGTTCTCACATAATGACTATGCCTTTCACCACTGAAGATCAAACCACTGCCTCTCATGTTATCCTGTTTCTTATAGTTTTTCTTTTCCTGTCTGACAGGCCTTCTTGTTCAACCTCATGAGAGATAAAGGGATGCCATCTTAGTTTCTAGGCCTCGAAGTTGACTTCCGTCATGTCGCCTGGTACATCTGTCTGCGAAAAGTCAGAAACCATCCAATGGTTTTGAAACCATTACCACCAGTAGGTCTTAGATGGTTGTAACCAAGAAGAAAATTGAGGCTTGAGGATTAGAGAGAGTGTTCCCATAAGATCAAAATACTATCAAATTGGCCATAACAGCAGAACTGGTAAGAGATGTGGGCTTAGATTTGCCAGGAGCTCTGACAGCCTACCCTCCCCACACAGAAACCCCTCCTTGTTTCAAGCTCCAGATCCTCAAAGACAGACAGAGTCCTTAATTAAGTGTCAAAGAATTGATTAGGAGAGCTCCTGCAATGCAACCTCATTGATGAAACCATTTTGGCAGGCTGGATGATATAATTAGCCCAAACAAGATATGAAATCTGTAGTGTTTTGGGATACTGTCCAATACTTTTTAATTTTGTAATAAAAAAGAGACAAGGAAACGAAACAGCACAAGAAGATGATTTATGCTTGCCTACTTAAAAAAGATAGGAGGAAAAATGATTCCATGGTAACATTTCCCAAATACCGGTAGCTTTAGGTTTCCATCATACTCTATAGGAGATATCACTCAGGAAACCTGTGTCATTTCTGCCTTTATGAAATTTTTGCGCTATACCAATACAGTTTTTATTGGAGGCATAAGTATTCCTCAAGCCAATGGATTCACAAATTCCCATCTCATGGATAGTCATTTAAGGAACATTCTCCCACACATGCCACCCTGCGTTCTCTGGAGGACAATGAAAGAGAAGATATGGGTAATGCAGGACCTAAATCTCACTAATGGTCAGAGCCAGGAGCAAAGGGTATAAGAATGAGTGACTAGGGGTAACTGTGGAAGGAAATGGTACTTCGTACTTCACTGTTGATGCCCTAACGTGGTGTTTCTGTCTGGCTGTCTGTTTTGTTTTTCTATCAGAGACAGCCCTTCATTGACTGTCCTTAATGGATACTGCACTCCAGCTTCCCCCTAGTTGTCTTATTTGCATTGTTTGTGTATATGGATAGTTAAGGATGACGAACAAACACTTTGTCTTAACTCTACTCTCAAGTTTTTGTGGTATCTGTGGCAATTTAATGGTCTTGTATTTTTGTCAACAGTCTTGCCATTTCAGGATATTTTACAGAAGTGCAGCTCACACAGTCAACGTGTACTTATAAAGGGTATCATCATCTTAAGATGTGATTAAACTATTATTTATGCCTTGGAAGTATCGTTTTCATCATGGTTCTAACAGGCTTATTTCTCAGGCAGAAATGTTAATAAGTGGGAAATTTGCTGTGGGCTGGCTGGCTCACTTACAATGCTCTCTTATAACCCCACATTCACCAGGAGTCGTCTACCAACTTCTCCATGCGAAATCCTAGATAGTTGCGGTTTCATAAGAATTTAGGGATTATTCATCTTAAGAAAGACTGTTCAAGAGGTATTCATGGCAAACATTCTTATTTTATTTTATTTTATTTTATTCTATTCTATTTTATTGTTATTTTTAGAGATGGGAGAGGGGGAGGAGAGGGAGAGAGAAAATCTTTTTTTTTTTTTTTTAAAGATTTTATTTATTTATTTGACAGAGAGAAAGAGAGATCACAAGTAGGCAGAGAGGCAGGCAGAGAGAGAGAGGGAAGCAGACTCCCCGCTCAGCAGAGAGCCCGACGCGGGGCTCGACCCCAGGACCCTGAGATCATGACCTGAGCTGAAGGCAGAGGCTTAACCCACTGAGCCACCCAGGCGCCCCATGGGAGAGAGAAAATCTTAAGCAGGCTCCATACCCAACACGGATCCCATCATGGGGCTCCATCCCACAACCCTGAGATCACGACCTGAGCCAAAATCAAGAGTTGGATGCTTAACTAACTGAGCCACCCAGGTACCCCCAAGCATTCTTACTTTAAAAGATTCATAGAGAAAGCTATTCTGCAACCTGTACTTTCTCTATTATATCAGCAGTTTTATTCTTGGGGATTTTTCCTATAGTCAATTTATTTTTCTTACTTGAATTCTTTTTTTTTTAATATACGATGATATTATTCCTTCTTTTTAGAGTTCTAAAGTTTTAAAGTTTAAAGTTCTCGAGTTTTCTCAATGGAAAAAAAATATTTTCTTTTCTTCCAAGATTTTATAAAACAGTCTCCAGCAGTTTTTTACCTGTATGCTGTTTTGGGATGACCTGGAGCCAGACTGCATGGGTTAAAGCGTCGCTTCCACCATTTATTGTCTGCCCTTGAGAAGGTATTTAGCCTCTAGGTGCCTCTGTAGAGTGGAATTGTAATAGTACATACCTCAAGAGCTTCTGGGAGGATAAAAGTGCTCCTACATGTAAAATACTTAGAATAATATTTGGCTGGCATATTAAACAGTCAGTAAATGTTACCTATTCTGTTTTATTCCATTCTATTTTAGTGGTTTAACACGAAATCAGTAGACTTGCCAGTAACCACTCTTTTAGGAAGTAAAAAATGTCACCCCCCCCAAAAAAAAGTGTTTCTTACTTAAATATATTTGGTAAACAAAGGGGGTGGCATATAAATCTTAAAATTTTGCTTTACTATAGGGTTTCAACCTTTTAATATACAAATATATATTGTGTGTATGCATTGTAGCTAATATGACGTATGTCGTCTTTCCTTTTCACACACCACCTACTAACATCTCCAGTGAATCCAGTTGGGAAAGCAATGGTCCAGTCATGATAAGATCTGTTTCTGAAGACCTCAGAGTTGTTGCTAGATCTTTTCATGCTTTCCACCATTCTTTTATTGAAATTGCCCTAAAGGCCGATAACAGGGAAGGGAATCTACTCTCTGAACTTCTCTACTCTTTAAAAAGAACCTCCACTTTAACTATTGGTGAGCAGTGAAGGCTCTCACTTTGATGGTGGGTATGTTTTGTGATATAAGGATTTCTCTGTAATAATTACCTCCCAAGAAGGGGAGGGTCATTCAAACTTAGTATGGCTTCTAGCCATCTCTGTTGGCATTGCAGATTCCTTTCCTTGTGACTCTATAGGGAATCCATGATGTAGATTTTTCTGGATTGGAGCTGGCAAAAGATATAGATCAAAACATTTAAGACTATTAACAAAGAAGTTAGATCAGGAATACCGGTATAGAAACATTAATTCAGGATAAGCACAAAATGTGTTTCAGCATTGATTCTGGCATTTTCCTCTTGTCCTAATAGCTTTGAACATTTGACCTATATGTCTTATAGTCCTAAACAAAGAGAAATAAATAGCTGGACAGATTACTTCCTGTCGAGTTTCCCTCTCACCATTTTTTCTGCTTTAGTAGTGAACTAAGGCCATGAGCTTTATGCACATAGAAACATTCTGGAATTGAGGATGCCAGCAGAGCCCTAGTGTGGTGCTTGCAATTTTCAAGCATGTAAATAATTTCTTTTTGAGCAATTCCAAACCAAAGCACCATGAGCAGAACTGGAACAACTCTTTCAAGCAGGTAGGCGAGTTTCTGGAACCACTTAGCAGTTTTCATAGGTGTCAGGACACTGTATTATTCTTTTTCTCATTGTTAGGGACTGACTTTTATTTTCAGGAACTGGGCTAAGTGGTCCAGATTCATTATCTCATTTAATCTTCACAATATACCAGTGAAGTAGAAAGTATCAATATGCTCATTTTATAGAAGAGGCTTCTGGAATGCAAACAGATTAAATGACCCATTCCCTTGGGTTCTGAGTAAATGTTACATTGCCCCCTAGAATAATTCAGTACTCACCAGAAGGATTTACCCTACTGACTAATAATTCTGTTTTCAATGATCACTTATTCTGAAAGGTGTGTCAACCTGGGGAAAAAATAGCATATGTTTTTCTCCAGGATCACAGTAGATTTTTATGGGTAATCCATTATTATGGCAAGTTTCTCTGAGATTTTCAACATTGAACCCTTACTGAATGGGACTGAAGATCATCTCAGCTAGGTTACCAGATGGTTGCTGCTTGAGAGCAAGGGCCATGCCCTGTGAATGCACCACTCCTGGTATCTCTTCGCATAAGCAGGGACTCATGAAGTATTTGTTGAGCATATGGATGAATATCAAATTTTGAAACCCCACAGTTTTTATCTTGTTGAAGCATTGGTAGGTTTTGTTTGCCTTTGGTAGACATAAGGTTTTTACTGTTAGAAGTCAGCTAGAATTTCTGTTGTGTTACACAGAGGTAATTACACGTTTTCCTCGCTCCTTCCCTCAACACTGAGAAGAAACTACCCTGTAACAGGCTTTGAGTCACTATTAGAAGACATTGGCTGAAGTGAAAAAAATAACATGAATTTATTAAATCCTTTCAATTCACCATAATTAAATCCATACAAATTCACTGTGAATCTTTATTATAAAATTGGTGGTGGGAGTGGTGGTGGTGGTGGTGATGAATCACTTTCCAAACACTATGGCCAAGCATTGAGAAGTATTCCTAGGTCCTCTATTTCAGACACCTGAAAATATATGAACGAAGATAGGGTTTTTTGAAGCAAATTTATATTGCCACTAGACCTTGAGCGTATACAGCGCATGCTTCTTTTCCTCACACTGTACAAAGATGAAATCCCTAGTAGGTATCTTTCTAGGGAATAACCTTCATAGAAATATCCATGGACATATGGTTAATGTGTCTCCATTAAAAGGCAATTTCTTCCCCAAAATAAAGCCATCAATTGAGTTAAATAAATCAGGCTTCCTAGAGGGAGCACCAGCCACCTTTAAATCTACCACAATTCTGAGCAGCTATTGTTGGTCATTACCTTCCAAATGGCTTAGGTAAATAAATATATAGGTCTTGTCCTTTGGTCTTTGTCGAGCAGTCATGTGATTTTTCTCGGGTAGGACAGTGAAAGGAAGGAGGGGAGAGGAAGAGAAGAGATAAAAGGAAGGGACAAAGCAGCAGTTTTAAGAACCTGAATAAGGGAGGCTTTCCAAAGCAGAGCTGAAGTCATCTAGAGAGGAGTGTGACTTTTGCTTTTGTAGTAAAGACATTTTCTCTGGAGTTCCTGCCCAACAAGATATATACAATGTAGGCCTGTGAATATAACTTTCTGCAGTGACACAGAGCAGTGAAAACTGTAAGTCAATCCATGGCGAGTGCAATCCCACCTTATGTCATGCATAAAAAAAGTCATATAACTATATACATATATAACCTATTTCACAGTAACAATAAAAACATATTTATCAATTCATCAAAAAGGAGACAGGTTTGTTGTGTCTATCCAAATGTATTATACGGTGATTTTTCTCTTCCTTGAGAAAGATTTCCCTGGAGACAATATTTATAGTAGGGGAAGGGATTTATGTTATACCTGATGGATATGTTCTGACTAGGAAGCGCATTACATTTCGGAGTTGGGCTGTATTGGGTATTCCTTCAAACATCCTCTAAAGGGAAATAATGTTTCATCTACTCATTTGCTCAGATTTCCCTTTAATTTTAAGTGATGGCTCTTGCCAGCCGTCCATATGGACTTTTGCATCAAAAGAGAAAGGAAGTACTCTTACCAAGGAGACATTTTCAGATCAAGTTGAAGAGGTCCATAATCCTTATTGAAAATTTTCTGTATTGTCATCATACTATTCCTGACAGGAAAGTTTCAGCTTTTTTTTCCCCCCATTTAACTGACAGATTTCCTCTTCTTTTTTCTCTCTTCCTTTTATATCCATTACCCAGTGCTAATGGTGCATAGTGAGTATTCAATAACTCTTGCTGAAAAAGTGAAGTCAAGTTTAACTTAAACATAATTGTGAAGAAAGCTTTATTTATTTTGAAGGCCTTAGGTTTTTGGGTTTTGTTTGTTTGTTTGTTTTTTTAAAGATTTTATTTATTTATTTATTTGACAGACAGAGATCCCAAGCAGTCAGAGAGGCAGGCAGAGAGAGAGAGAGAGGAGGAAGCAGGCTCCCTGCAGAGCAGAGAGCCCGATGTGGGGCTCGATCCCAGGGTCCTGGGATAATGACCCTAGCCGAAGGCACAGGCTTTAACCCACTGAGCCACCCAGGTACCCTGTTTGTTTGTTTTTTAAATTAGGATTAACAATTTGTCATTCTTTAATGGGCACTTGGTTGTTATTTCTTGGAACACAGGATTCGTTAGAGTAATTGTTGGCAATTGAATGTCTTTGTAGCCCTGTTGTAGTGTGAAGCTAAATAACTAGACTCTAAGAATGTTTGGCTTCTCTCAATTCTTCACATTACAGATCTGAAGAAGTCATAACCATTCTAGTTCCAAACCAGAGAATCCCTGAAAAAAAAAAAAAAAATTCTAGAGGTCCTTTGGAATTCTGAATATGTTGGTGGAAATACATGGAGGGGGAAAGGGAAATTTGATCTGCTTTATTCAAACCCTCTTCTTTTCATCTTAACCTTCTACTGAGTCACATAGACATTACTGAGAATGAGGACACAGGCATTATGAAGGAATTATGCCATAGCCGGAGTCTTGAGGGTTTTCCTTTATGAATGTTGCATGGAACCAAAACACCAATTGCCAACATGGATCAAACTTGCACATGCATGATGCCCCATAGATCTTCCCATCTCCAGTGAGATAGGGTTACTTTTTTGCCTTGGGTATAGTGGGGAAAAAGAAGTCAAAAGGGGTCAGCAAAGAGTTCCCTAGCATAAAACAGTCTCCTATGAGCTGAGTGAGGGCTTGAGTGTCAGGGTCAGCTAGAATGGTGTTCTGAGGATAGTGCTGTGCCTATTACATAAGACACATGAACTATGGAGAAGTCATCACTCTTGTGTTTTATAATAGAAACTGACATGGGAACACAGGCCAGACACCAAATCAAAAAATATTATGGAAGTAGGGAAAGCAAGCTGAAATACAAAGGCATGGCCAAGAGCCTGATCAGGCCCAAATCAGAAATTCATGATAGGTAAAGACAACTGGTACAACCAGTTTGGTCTAAAGACTGCTCTGTGGGGAGGCAGCCTTTTGAGAGCGGTGGTTCAAGGTGTCCTGAAAACTCTTTCTTGATCTTAAAGGAGCCATAAACCAGCAAGACTGTGGGTCTGTCCAGGTTCTGACTTCCAGAATCACTGTGTCTTCACTTACATTGCAGTCTTGGCATAACATCTCCCCTATCAGAAAGAAAATATAAGATAACCAAAATCTGTGGCATCATGGCATAGATGAGAAAATTAGTTAAGCACCAAAGCTAAGTCAGTTAGCACCAATAATAAAAGACAGTATTTATTGACAGTGTTCTATTTGCAGGGCATTTGACATAAGATTTGGAAATCTTATAACAGCCTGCTCTTGGAACACCCTAGTGATACTCAAGGAAGTCAAGTTTGTATAAAACTACACAGCAGGTAATTGGTAGAATATGGATTTGACTGCTAGTTTGCCCCAATTCAAGGCCTCTGAACTTTCTCTTGTATTATACATAAATAATCCTACATATAAATATTCCACTGGCAATGGGTAAGCCTGTCTTACCACCTGACAGAAAAATCAACTCTCAGAACAATCTCGAATAGGAGTATTCTGGTAGCTGTAGAACCAAAAGAGATCCCACAAAGAACAATGCTCTCTAGATTCTGGTCACTTTTTACCTTGAAGATATAGTGAGTAGGAATGTGGGCACTAGAGTCAGACAGAAGTGGATTGGGATCTCGGTTCTTTTGTTTACTAGCTCTACAAGTTGGCCACATTACTGAGCCTCTCTAGATCTGTGATTCTTACTCTGTTGAATGTGATAATCCAAGGATAATAATGGTGCCCCTTTAAGACAGAGTTTTCAAGATTAAAACACTTTTGTTTGACACACGGTAAACATTCCACACATGCTCATAGACATCTTAACCATTATTGTTTCAACAAAGAATCAAGCAGGAAGTATTGGCCATGTGTAGAATTGAAGCGGAACATTTGATGTATTTTAATGGACCCAACAGGAAGTATTGGTAACCATCTTTTCAAACACACATATACAGCGTTTACCAAACCAGTGTTACTCAACATCTAATCCAACGTAATGAAAACACATTGAACGATAAACAAGTGACTTTGCCTCCTTGGTTCTCAGAACCATTACTTAATGCTCCTGAAGGTCCTTTCCAGCTCTGAGATCAGTGACTAACATTATTAAGCACCTACTATGTGCAGAGTCTATCACTGGAAAGAATAGGTTGACACACTCGGAGAAGCAATGATGTAAAAAGACCTTTCATCCTGATAGAGAATTAGCCAAAAAGGATAAACCTACTCTTTGTCTTTGTCATAGAAGGGTTTTGAAGAGACTAAAAAGATATACTTGAAAAGAGTTGAACTTCAGGGAAGAATGGTAGTAATATAAATATGCTATATCCTCTAAATAAGAATGGTTTGTTTAAAGAAACATAAATTAAAGGAGCACGAAAGGGAAAAGAGAGATGAATTTCACCCTCTGGATCTGACTTTGGTTTTAAATTGCACAGGCAAGAGATTGGTCAAAGAGATTTATTTCAACCTTTACTAGTGTATTAGCAGCATCACAGAGCGAGGGATGTGGTGAAAAGAAAGAGGAGGAAATATATTAACAAGCAAGAGAGTGTCTTGGAATTTAATTTATTTAAATTTAGATTATATTGCTATTGCCTTAGTGTTTGAATAAATCATAGTTCCAAGTACTTTAAGTCCATGTTGCCATCTACTTTTAATTTTGCCAATTTTTAGCAATGTTTTTTAAAAACATAAGCTCTGAAAATTTGTATTTAACCATTGAGAAGACCCTTCTTAAATGAAATTTAGGTTCCAAGTGGCCAAGGTAATTAGTAGGTGGGGGAAAATCTGTTTAGACACTCTTTTTAATCACAGTTATGTGAAAACATCTTGTGGAGATCAGTATAGAAAAGGAAAAAAATAAGAGAGATGGAGAGAGGATGCATTGGAGGAGAGCCCTGAATGAGTAAAAAGTTTTCTAATGTGTTTTCCTTGGATAAGAATATCTTAGAATTACTACTAAAAAATGGATCCAACTGTTTATCTGTGAGTAACAGTGCTTCCTAGCATGGTTGTTATCTGGGACTGGATTTTTCAGAATGCAGATGTGATTAATGCAGTCCAAATAAGGCACTCTCAGTAATATATTAACAGGAATAGCTTTTTACAAATTTAAAATTAGAAGTGTTCTAAATTTCTTCAAACAGTTGGACGATGACACAATTTATAGTTAAAGGTGATTAGTGCTATTTTAAGAGGATATGTTTATATCAACAGTATTTCCATAGGAAAAACAGGAACTTTTTAGGAGAGGTTTCTGGGCTCCTTGAATAACCTTAATTTCTTTTTGACTCAGATCCCCCCTTTTCCCAGAATTCCTCTCACCTTCACTTTGTGCTGTTTCCAGGGATTGCTCAGATTATTACAACTAATGTCACACATTTCCTTCCTTTGGCATGTGATTGCCAGAACCATCTTTCTCATCCCTCAGTGCCCAGAGAGAACTAGGAATCTCCTAGCCTTGGGCTAGATTCTGAAGCTGACAGTCTGTTTTGGGAACTTCCAAGTGAACATATTTGGTGGTTCACTGAGGCCTCCCAGGAACGAGATTCTTTAACCTAAAGAAACAATTCTCCTTCTGGGAATTTCTAGCACACCAGAAGGTAGCTGGAGGGCATTTTTGTCTGGGTAGTTTGGAGGCCTGCCAGTACTGTGGGAGAAAGTAAGGCAAAGACAAAGATATTCTTTGGAAGACACCCATAAAAGAAAGCAGACATTAGGGAGTCTCATTCCCAAGAAGGGCCAGACAGTAAGACCCCAAAGGTCTCAATGTCTCTGTGTATTGGCTATGATTGCCTTTGTCATTAGTACATAAACAAGGCACCTTCAATACCAATGAAAGGTAGGTACAGAAACCTGATTTTGGCTTTCCAGAGATGGTCTTCCCATACCTGGAGGTCTCCCGAAAATACAAGTCTTGAGCTCTGTTTTTTTATTTATAGTTCCCAAATTTTCAGATTCTGCTTATAAGACATCGGATGTGATTAACTGATTTTTCTAATTTAAGATACAATATTTTCTGTGTAGGAAGCTATAAAGTCACTTCAATTTTTTTTCTTTTTCTTTTCTCACTCTCTCTCTCTCTCTCTTTTTCACCTTCCTGCTTTGTTTTTCACATTCCTGTCACTGTCAAGACTGGTAATTAATCAAGACTCAGTCATGGATGGCTCCTTTCCCCTCCTCTTCTTACTCTTCCCTTTGCTGCCTGAATGATGAAGAATGAGGTCTCTCCTCTCATGCCCCTGGCTCCCCGTCCTTGGAGAACTCAAGCCAGGCCCCATGACAAGTAGTTCCCACTGAGGGGAAAGCACTGGGAATGACAAATAAGATTCCTAGACCCTAGACAGCAAGGGGTGGACTTTCTGATCCTTGTCATTGGCCACCATCTATCTCTCTATGTCAGGAGGCCTTTGGGAAAAGCGAACAAGAAAGAAAAAAAGTTTTCATCCTGCATTGCACTCCTTACAGTGACTTAGGTTTCAGTACTATGAGAAAAGTGGGTTGCCTTTGCAATGGTGCTATGAAGTAATGATTCTTGAAATTTCCCCAAGTTTTTAATACACAGGCTTCCGTTCATAAGCATACATGCAGGCATGCTCATACTCTCTGTTCTTTCTCCAATTTTGTTTTTTTCTAAGTGTTTGCGCTGTAAAAATCTTTACAAATTACCCTTTCGTTATACAATTGGTTTATGTCTTTGAACACTGTAGGGCCCACTGTAGGGTCTGTACTCTTATGTAATTGAGATTAGGGAGAAAACTTCCCCAATCATCACAGGCCTGAAACTCTGCTATTAGAGATCATGCCTTTGGATTAAGATGTTACATCTTCAAGAGGTCACATGAAACAGAAGTGATTCCAGGCAGAAAGGATGACACAGTATGACCTACTCAATCATATCCTCCTGCATTTTTAGCAAATCAATTTTCTATGGAGGTCATTAGTGGACAGGATGGCCCCAGGAGTCAGAAATAGAATAGATAAGTTGAAATGGGTTGGAAGAGAAAATAAGTCCTGAAAAAGGATCACCACACTGTCTGGGGGCAGGGTAAGGGTAGGAGAATTGAGGATTGATGGAGAATTAAAGTGGAGTGTTAGAGATTTAGATTTTCTGAATGGAGTAGATGACTTGATGGCTTGGGTCCTATCGATCTAGCTTTGCACAGGAAATCCCACATTATTGTTAAATAGATTGTTGACCTTAATATGTTGCGGTGATTTTCTTTTCTTTTTCTTTTAGAGTATTAATCAGGTGTTGTTTGCTTACTTCAATTGATTTATGCAAAAAGGAAATATAAGGAAATATAAGGATCATGAGAAACTCAATGTCAGGGATGTTATTAATTCAGTTCAATTAATTAATTCCACAATATGCTTCATAACCAACAACAGCGTTATCTCAGCAGCATAGGACAATAAAGAGTTAATTCTCATGGAGCTGTGGGTTGGTTGAGGGTCAGTGGCTGAAGGTGGGGGTTGGCAGAGTGACTCTGCTGATCTCAGCTGGGCTCCCTCATGGGTTTGGGGGTCAGGTGGAGTTCCATGACTTGGGTTTTGACTAGCTGGGGCAGGTCAGCTTTGACCTCCTATCTCTTACCTTCTTCCTGTGTCCAGCTAATTATCTTAAGCATATTCTTCTCAATCTTCACAGGTTACTCATTGCTGCTTCCTCAGTAAAATAGCTGAATGGCAATTCTTATTCTCAGGTTTGTTCCATACTCCTTTAAGAAAACAACCAGACTGTCTTCCTCAAGTCCCTCCTGGGGAAGGAACTTTCCCATCAGGAGGTGTGGTTATATTAGCAAAGTCAACTCCCTAGGCCCGCTGTAATTATATGGAAAATGAACGAATGGGCGAAAGACAAATATAGCCACATTAATGACATATTGATTATTGTTGCTTACACAGAACAAGATTCTTAGTACTTGATCAGTTTAGTTATTTGACCATGATTCTTCATGGGACATTTGGTTGGTTTGTTCAGAACTATTTCTTTCTTTCTTTCCTCCTTCCTTCCTTTCCTCCTTCCTTCCATCCATCCTGCCTTCCTTCCTTCCTTCCTTCCTTCCATACTTCTATTTCTTTGCTATATCTGCAATTTCTGGTTGTGTTTTTTTCTCCCTCATTTTGTGATTTAGTGAAAATCTCGAAGAATGCTTACATGAACTCTGATTATTCATTCCCTTTGTTGCTGCTGCCTCTGTAGTCAAAGATCCAAGCCAGGCATCCCACTGGTGGTCTTACCACATGCAGTGCTCTTTCTGTCTTCAAGTTTCTATCTTAAATACCATCCAAAATTGGTTTATCAACACTGATTTTTCTCTACTGTGTAGTGCCCAGCCCCTTCTTCAATTGGGGTGCCTTTCTCTACTGCTCCCCTCTATCAATCCTGTCTCCATGACTTTTCTTGAAATTTCCCATTGTAAATGTCCTTTTACCTAAGCTCACAACTCAAGCAAGATGTATCAATTTCTGAAGGCCCCAACTTCAGTCCATATTCTCCATGACTCCTTTACGAGGCCACATGAGCTATTCCATTATCAGCTATTTTTCCTTCTCTGAATTTATGATCCTTCTCTTTTAGCCAACTCCAATTGTTTGCACCTATCCACATGTTGGCCTCATATTCTTTTCTCACATTCTCTTTTTTATTCTATTCCATCCCGCACTAGATTACTTATTTTATTAGCACGTTACCAAATCTTGTGCCTCTTTCATATTCCCCAAGAATCAAAGACAATGCCAATCACATAGTAGGTGCTTAATACAAACCTGTTATTTGATTTTAGAGTCCTTATTAGAGTATCAAAATGATGGTCATACTATTAGAAAATCATCTGTCATCATTCTCTGAATTACCACATCTCCTGCCGAACTTTTCATATTCAGTCTTTATGTCTTTCTTTCTGGAGATTATTATTTTCCATTATAAGGGCAATGTCTGGGAGAGAGACACTGTTATACCCTACCATCCATTTCTCCATGAGTCTGGTAGAAAATGGATGATTCAAATAACTTCTTCCTAATATGATTTATATGAAAGGGAAGTATTTTCTATTTCTCCCTTATGTGTTCTTATTTTGAATTGCAAATATTCATTTTCACATATATTTAAAAGTTATTTTGACAGCATGTAATGGAGATTTAAAACATTCTGAACTTGGCTGTTTTCCCTTGATCAAATCTTTTTTTAGTAGAAACACTGTAAATACACCAACAAGTGTCAGAACATACAGTATAGTGAACAGCCAAGGACAATCTGTTATGATATTCTGCATATTAAAGACCAGTTTGTTTATGCCACCAGGAGGAATTCATTTTTAGTGTTTCAATTTGATGGATTTAGTGAGAATGATGTAATTTGCTTCACTAAACAACAGTGCCACAGCAGAAGGATATCCATTACTCTTTACTTGGTGTTAAAAGGAAGAAATTGCAATGATAGACTAGGTTAAGTTTGCCAAAGAGGCAGTATTCCTAGAATTAGTAGAAGGAAATTCAGCTATGATAGTTAGAAGCTGAGAGGCAATAATTCCATTCAAACAGGTCAGTGGAATGGGTCAGGAACTTGCTTCGTGATAGGAGAAGTGAAGCTGCAAGCTCTTTTATGTAGAAGGCTTGGAACTGAAGAGTGGTCTCCAGAGAATAACTGATGGGAGCTATCAACTTCCTGACTTTCCAGAATGGGGATTGAGCTGTGAGAAAGTTCACAAGTAATTCCTGAGTTGTCAAACTTAGAGGAAGCAAAACCACAAGCTTTCTTTCCTCATCTTCATTCTTTTCTTTTTTTTTCCCACTTCTTCCTTCTCTAACTTTATTCTTTCTCTCTTGCTCCAACCAATTTTCATATGAGGGATTAGACAGGCTCTTAGAGAGGAATGATTGATTACAAGCTACTGGTCCTATGAGAAAGGCAAAATCAAATGTGTTTTTGATTATTCTGATGGCAAAGAAAAAGAAGCAACACTCAGCATCAAAGATAACCAAAATTAATTAAATCAATATTCATTATCATGTATTTCTTAAGGGAGGAGATGTAAAGATGTATAAGAGTTCACACTTCCAAATTGTTTGCAATCAGTTAAAAGTTGGGGGAAAACAAGTTATATGCCAAAACAGATACATGAGAAAGGAAAAAAAAAAAGCAACTGACTGTTTAAAGGAATATGTGCTAAGTGTGGAAGAGGAGATCATCACTGTTAACTGGGGGTGGTCCAAGGAATGTGGGCTTCATGCTGGATTTTGGGCAACACTATGTATAAGATTCAAACAGATAAACCGTGGCTGTGATTATGTCTGACCAAAGGGTCAGAGGCAGTTCTAGATAGGTTTGGCTCAGATAGTTGGATTTTAAATGGTAGAAAAGTGTGGGACAGTGACTTGGGGTCAGTTTATGGCAGGAGGGCAAGCTTAGGCCTATCCAGGATGTGCTTGACAACCACTGACGGTAACCATGGAGAAGAAAGCTGTGAGCAATGCAAAAGAGCAGGAATGGAGGGCCCGGGTGACTGATCAGGGTTGGGAGAGTTGGATAGTGAGGTACCTAGACCAGAGAAGGATTAAAAGGGATACATTTTGAAGGCTGGCATATTGAAGTGAATGGAGGCACATAAAAAAAAAAAAATCAATAGAAGGAGGTAGCTTTGTGAAGGTGATAATTTTGAGGTTTCAGTGACTAAAAAGTAGCCAAGTGAGAAGACCCATTCTTCAGTAAGGAGATCCCATCCAGAGTTTGGGAGAGAGTTTCAAGCTAAAGTTGTGGATTTATGATGTCTACCCTGAAATGATGGTTGAATCCATGAAAATGGATATTTTTCCATGCTGGTAGTGTGTTCATAGGGTTGGCATATCCATGATGAATGTATAGTGGGAGAGTTAGGAACAGTGAGGGAAGAAAGGGCAGTTACTTCTCTGGGAAGGAATGGGTTAGTTTTTTTCTTGTTCGTTCTTCATTAATACAAATAGAAAAAAACAGGTGGTAAAACAAATTGGAAAACAATGTACACACAACTAACACTCCTGGAGAAAAAGAATTCACACTGTCTCTTGCTAACCTGTTCTGATACTCACTGGCACTTGTTACTCCGGAGTTCTTTTTAAAATCATTATCCAAAATTCCCATTGCTCTCATTTAAGCTGATTTTTTTCTAGCTTTCTTTTGTTTATCCTCAGGGGACATGAAGAACATATGGTAACTATCTCTCAAGTAATAATATTCATATTTTTGAAATAGGTAATACATCAAGACTTTTTTTTTTTCTCTTCTTCATTCTAGCTTGCCATTCTTCAGGCTAAATAACACCAACTAGTTTATCTTTTTTTTTTTTTTTTTAAATGGGGATTTCTTCCCAGGATAGTGGCTCAGACTGAGTCAAATTTAGCTTCTAGGATTTGGAGGAAGTGTATATTGAAGCCACTGTATTGGTGAGCAACACTGGAATCAAATTGGCCTACTAGGTAGAAATTCAAGAAGAAATGATGATGACACCTTTAGGGAACAATTCTCTGCCCATCTTTTGTATCCTTAGAGCACTTATCAAAACTAATTGGTACACAGTAAATTTTTCAAAAAATAAAGTTTGTGGTCAAAGGGGAAGATGTGTAGCTTTTATCTTGTATTCCCAATGAGTACCATATATTAGCTCATTTCATGTTTGAATGAAAGCAAAGATCAAGAAATATGCACTAAGATGTAAAATTAGGAATATGATTTTTTAAAGTTGCTTAAAGTCAAGTTGGGCTGTTTCTTAGGGATGTGATATTTTATTTATTTTAATATATTCAGAAACACAAGTATTATAAACTCTGAGGTTGGTAGGAAGGGGTGTTAGGAAAGGATGATATGCTTTTACTTCCTCTCTAGAATCTACATGCCATCACTTTTCATGGCAGTCTCATTAAAAATTATTGAAGGACCATGGGTCTCAATTCATTAACAAGTATTTGTTGTAAGTCAACCAAAATTTTGTCATTGTGTCCCAGGAAGAAGTTAAGTAAACACAAAATCACAGACTAATAAAGTTCATAAAGCTTCTGATTTATCTGAAAGCAGGTATTTTCTTGACACCAGAAGAGTGAATGTTTACATAGGCCTGACCTTGTGCTGAGCACAATTCTCATACTTTCTGTATAATTGAAAAAGAAAAAAAAAAGCTCTACTTTATGGTATTTGTTGATTTCTTGGGCGAAAGTTCCCCCAGCACATCTGTATGTCTGAACCCAGAGTTGAGAAGCAATATGGATAATCCAACAGCTCTTGGGAGCCAGTGCAAGCCCAATCTGGTGTGTCCCTGTGTGTGCTCATGCTCCACTCCCACCCACAAGAAGATCTGCAACATTCATAAAGGAGTAAAAAGATACACAGAAAAAAAAAATCCCTTTGCAAGGCATTCCTGTCAGGTACTGCTATCGCCTGAAAAGGAGAAGCGATGGTTTTAGTTGCATTTATAATTGTGAAACTTCTTTTGCTTTTTCTGGTTTGGAGGCTCCAGTTACAAATTTGCTTGCTTTTTTCCTTTTTACCTTTATCCATCTCCCCCTTCCTCTCTACCTCCTCCTTCCAACACAGTGCTTTATATGGCAACAGTTACCAAAGAGAGACAAGGATTTTATGAGAAATTCCAAGGTTTGCTTAGAAAAATGAACACAAAATGCCCATGTTTTATCAATAGATAGCATTCGGCTAAGAGCCGGTTATAAAAAGAAACATTTGCCTGCCCAAAGAAACCACCATCAAGATCTTGGCATAAGAGAAATGGACTTGTTTAATATTGGCTGTTTGTTCTTTCCTTGTGAGGAGAAATGTCTGAATATGCTCATTTTCATACTTTAAGTCATCATCAATTACAGAGTTGCAGGCACATTTCTCGCGGGTTGCCTCCTGTGACTGTCAGCGAAAAGCAAACAGCTGTTGGGGAGATATTGAGAACCGCACTACGAGTGCTGCCCTCCCATTTCCTACTCCTGGCACAGGTGGAGCTATTTATGCCCAGGAAAAGAAACGAAGGGCATGCATCCAGGTTCTTTCCTAGCTGTCTCCTTAGAAAGCTCTGCTTTTTGGACAGTCCTCAAAGAATGACACAGCTGAGACTTGGTATAGATACACACACGCGGTTTCGTATTTATTTGTGGCTGCTTCCTTCTGGCAATCCTTTGGCAGGTAGACTCAAATCCTTCTCTTTGAACAGCACAGCCAACTGAGATTTCCCTTTGTGTTTAGTAAATATTTGGGCATTGTAGATTGTGTCAGCGGTGGTTCCTTTTATGCTTCAAAGATGGAAAACTCTTTTCCTGAAACCTGACGGTTGTTATGGGGAAGTGGGCATAGCCAGATGGAAACTGGACAAGAGGTTAGGATGTATGTTTCTCATTAGTCGTAACTTTTCCTTACCCATTTTATCAGACTTGAAAATAGGATGCCCTGGAGGTTAGAAACCTAACTTGACAATTAGAAACCTAATTTTACAAGGTTCTACTTTGGGGGCGTTTTATTAATCCATTTATCAGTTTTTACTTTTCAGTGTTGAGGTATTTTAACACAGACGTTAAAGCTGTAATACTGGAGGTAAAGAATCCTGCCATAATAATCGCAACAAAGGTGAGTAGGGACATACAAGAATACTTCACAAGTGCAACAGATCAAATGGACTTCCTCCTGAATTGCAGTTTTAAAAGTTTGTTAGTCCCTAATGTCACCATAGTTTAGCCCAAAATTAATGAAAATAAGACTCTATAATTTTGATGTAAGGCATCAAACACTTATAATTATCATCATCTATCTCTTTCCACCATTATCCATCACTATTATTATTGTATTTTTATTGCTTGGATTAATCAAGTCCTAACAGAGCATAATGGTATGGAAATTATTTAATTACAAGTGTAAACCTTATCAACCCAGAAATCATTTCGTCCTGTGACAGAAATCCAGAAATACCATCTCCTGGAAGGACTTGCTCTATATGCCTTTAAGGTATTTAACTCAGAGATGTGGAGAAATATGTAGGTTGCCTAGCAGTTGACCTTTTCTATTTACTCTTGTTTTAATTTTGCCTCTGTATCATGGAATCTTGAACTTTAGTGTTCAGGGGAAGCACTTAAGGCCCCTTGCTAAATACACACATTTGGGAATCTCATCGTCGCAGATCTCTGGTGAGGCTCTTGGAATCTCTCTGCTTGTTTTTTGTTTATTGACTAGCATCTCAGATGATTCTGAAACAGGTAGTCTGGAAGAACACATTTTATGGAATATCCCACTCTGCCCTCAGAAAAAGAATGCATTATTCTGCCTCTGTTTTTGCTATATTACCGTCTAATAGAAAGTGATTATAAATACATAATCATTATAGTTACTGTTATGCCAATTATTATAGTTACATTAGTCCAAATTACATTGGTCATTAATAATTAGTAATAATGAATGACAGCAGTAGTATATACATGGTACTTACTATACCAGATACTCTTCTGAAGGATTTGCATGTATTAACCTCACAGTGGTCTTCTGAGGCAGGTGATATCATATCCCCATGTTCTAGAAGAGAGGCTTCAGCTGGAGGAGGCTGCTCATTAAGTCACACAGCTGAGAGTGGGTCTGGAACCTCGACGCATGGGTTCAAAATCTGCCCCTGCCACTTGCAGGCTGTATCACAGTGTCAAGTGTCCTTCTCTTCCTCCCTGACTGTCAAAGACAACGTGGATATGACCAAGGCTGACCTCCTAGGGCAGTGATGAGAATGACATGAGCTAAAATGGGCAAGTGTTTAAAGGGCAACCTGGAAAGCCATCCATGCTCTAGCAGTGTTCTCTGTCTTCACCCTAGTTTGTGACAACTCTGCCTTTCCTGCCCCTTTTCTGAGTTATTGTCATTAACACCCCAGTGCTTCCATCTGGGTTGTTAACCAGGTTTAGCTGTTAGGAGTGCTTCCTCTTTTTCTTTCTTTTTTCCTTCCTTCCTTCCTTTTATTTATTTATTTATTTATTTTTGATCACTGGAAAACATTTGGTTTTTAGTTAATTTTAATAGGTGAACATCCAAAATTAGGCATAATTAGTAACTTCATTATCTAATTAGAAAGGCAGAACACAATGCGTGTGACCAGGAGATTAATGTACAAGTGTCCGTGTGCATTACCACTATTGGATTCATTTACATTTTTACGACAAAATTAAAAAGAAAACATTGATTCCCTTTCTCTAGCAGATTGAATTACAGGCATTAGGTCTCTGTAATTTTTCCCACTTTGAGTAGGAATATCCCCCAGCACACTGTCACTTCACAGCTGCTTCTTGGCACTCCTGCCTCTGAGGCAGGCTCACAAACCCTTGTGAGTTTAGAAGGTATTTGCAACTGCCAGTGTCAATGGGACATGGCTTACCAGTCCCTGTCCTGTGTCCACTCCTGTCTGTTGGTTCCTTGGACTACGGTTCTCAGTATTTTGTGTGTATTAGCTTCACCTGAGTTCTTTTATAAATACAAATTTCTAAGGACTATATTGAAATTCAGTAGGTCTAAAATAGAGCTCGGGAATCTGAGCCCTGCCTCCTCCAGTGACCCTGACCGTAGCCAGTCCACAGACTTCTCTTTGAGAAATACTAACTTGGATTGTAGAGAAAAACAGAATGTTCATGCATGAGAATTTGGGCAGAAGAGATTGAAGACTAGAAATATTTCTAAAGAAAATGAGACTGCCTCTCTTGAGGACTTCATATCAATATTGGGTGTAGGGAGATAGATTTTGCAGCAGGGTTCAGAATCGGAGCAGTGACAAGATGGAGTTAGCACACTGATGGGTATTAAGGAGGGCACGTGTCGTAATGAGCAGTAGGTGTTATATGCACATAATGAATCATGGAACACTATATCGAAAACTAATGATGTACTGTGTGGTGACTAACATAATTTAAAAAATTAAGAAAATAAGGAAAAAATTTAAAAATTAAAAAAAAAATAGAGTTAATTGAAGCTGGGAATACTAATAAGGAGACCACTCTGAAGGTGAGCTTGTGCCCAAAGTGGAATTACCATACAGGTTTTCCCTCTTGATTTTCTTCTTTTATTTGTTTGGCCTGCTCTCTTTGCCCCAGTGAACTGGTAAAGATCCCACTTAGAGTGGATCTGGGTTTCAGGGGATTGTTGCATACGTACAGAGGGAAGGTTTTTCAGGTTGTGCTTGAAAGCCTGTGGGTTTTGTTGATGCATATATCAACAAATCCACAAGCCATATATATATATCTATAGATCTATAGATCTGTATATTGGGAAGAGATCTTAAACAAGAAACCAGAGTCCCTTCTAGAGGATAATTCATTCTTTCTTTCTTTCTTTCTTTCTTTCTTTCTTTCTCTCTTTCTTTCTTTCTTTCTTTCTTTCTCTCTCTCTTTCTTTCTTTCTTTCTTTCTTTCTTTCTTTCTTTCTTTCTTTCTTTCTTTCTTTAGATTTTATTTACTTATTTGTCAGAGAGAGAGAACGCAAGCAGTGGGAGCAGCAGGCAGAGCCCGAGCAGGCAGAGGGTGAAGCATACTCCCCGCTGAGCAGGGAGCCTGACATGGGACTCAATCCCAGAACCCCGGGATCATGACCCGAGCCAAAGGCAGATGCTCAACCAATGGAACCACCCAGGCTCCTTTTCATCCCCTTAGATGATAATTCAATTGAGAGTGATCTCAAGAATTGAAATCATTGAAACTCAATAATCGAGAAGCAGATATAGAGGTTTTATAGAATATATATTTAAACTTTATTTAACAGACATTATGAAACATTGAGCTAGGAACTTTTTAAAAAATATTAGCACATTTCATCTTATGAAACCCTCGTGAAGTAGGTAATAATAATATGCCAGCATTTCACTTAAGGAAACTGGGAAGTTCAGTAACTTTCCCATTGGGTAGAAAGAGGAGGCAGCAAGGTGAAAGCACCAGATGCTGGAGGAAACACACCATCATTTTAGTAGAAAAGTAGACTGCATTTTGAGCCCTCCCCAAGGAGACTGTTTTAATTAATTACAATGAATAATTCTATAAGAATCAGAACCCATAACTCAAACAAAATATAAATGGTTCTGGCAGCAAAAGTAACTTTCTGGGCGTGGGGGTTGCTGGGTGAGGTTACCTAATCCCTAATCTAGGATGTTCTTAGATTTCTGGAAATGGGCATAAGGGGTGGATTAAAGAATCAGAATATATTGATTAGACTCTCTGCCACCCAGATTTTTTTTTTTTTCTAAACTGGGCCAACAATATCAGTGCCCTAATATTTATTTTTTCCCTTTGGCCCTAAGTGCTCAACTCAAGATCTTGCATTGAGAACATGGAAATCTTTACCAAGGATCTTTTTTGAGCTAAGAATATTGTTTATTTTTTTCATCTCTACATCCACCCAAAATGTTTATGAGTCAGTTAGTATTCATCTCAAATTTCATCTTCTACGACTGGTAGCAATAATATTCATAATAACTGACATTCAAAGACATTTTACTCTAGGTGGTCACTGTTTCAAATTGTTTTACTCATATTTCATTATATAAAATAGTACAGTTTACTTTGACTAATCCAATGTTATTGGACATTGTGGTTATTTTCCAAAATTTGCTATAAGAAACAATGTTGCAGGAATCTTATCTGTAGCTGAATGATATAAAATGTTTGTAATCATATCCTTAGGATAAATTTGCAGAAGTAGAATTGCCAGTGTAAAATGAGTATTTTTAAGTTTTAGCACATTTTGTCGGATTTCCTTCCAGGAACGTTACAACAGTTTGTATATCCACCAACAACACTGGAAGATTTTTATAAAAATGTTTAAAGGAAATGAATGACAAACTGACAACCTCTGGGTTCTTCTCAGCTGCCTAGCAGTCTTTATCAAGAAACAGATGTCCAATTACCTATTTCCTCCGAAAAAGGAATCAAGGTTATGTTTCAGTCTCTCTAATACACTGCCATAGAAGTAGTAAGGAAACTTCTTTAAAACCCACAGGGCGTAATTCTCAAGGAATAAGTAAATTTTCAAGGAGTAAGTAACACTCCTGGTATGTGAGAGACTTTCATTCCCTGTCACCATTTAGGTCACTGAGGTCTCAGTTCCAAGGTCACCTTTACAGAGACTTTTCCTGCTACCCGATCTAAAACAGTCTCCCCACCTAATAGTCACTGTATCTCATTTCTCTGTCTTATTTTTTTATAGCGATTATCACTATTTGTTTGTGACTTTATTGTCATTCTCCTTATTAAATCACAGGCTTCTAGGAGTCAAGAGCCCTTTCCTGTACTAGTCATTTTATTCCCTGGGGCGTAAAATAGTGCTTGAAACACGAAAGACATCCATATATGTCATGAATGAATGAATGAGTGAATGAATGAATGAATGGTGGTTCTATTAAATCCCAAAGTTCACTCTTCGCTATTCATACACAGCTGCTATGTCTGCAGTACAACACTGTTAAGAGACAGAATGTGCACATGGGGCAGTGTCCTTTATGACCCTGTCTAAAGTACTCAGCTTTGTAGATGAAGATAAACAGGAGAGGACTAATTATTAAAGCATCAGTAGCATTGGCCCTTTGGTTACAAATGTGAGTTAATTTCCCCTTGGATTTTTCCTATGAGTTGCTGTTTAATGGTCTCAGGCTTTTGTTATAGATAAGTTTGGCTGCACTTTTTTCTTTGCTTCCTTAAGGGCTATGCCCTTTGGGTAGCTATTTTAATCAATGTTCTCAGTCTCTGTCTCCCATGGATAAAGCTTTTGCAAAACTATTAACTATCCTAATGTCAACGTCTCTTAAGATTTTGTCCAATAAAAGGTGTCCTGAGAGACATGATTTTGAGAGCAAGTAGCTTAACAATTTACCATGTACCTTAACTAGGAGAATATGTTTGTTTCACTTGGACAGGTACAGAATCTTCATGGTCCCCATGGTATACCCAACACATACACAATGCCTGGTACATAGGAAGGACTCCAAAAAATGTTGAATAAGTGAACAAGATAATCAATGTCTGTCCTACCTATCAAGAAACCCAATTGGGATCTATTATGTGTTCTGGGTAATTCCTTCAAGCACAAAGAATCTGTGTAACTGACTCTCTCTTGCTTATTTCTAAGTTGAACTGCTGAGTGTAGGCAGTGGAAATTACTTCAGTGGGGATTTAACTGGCTTGAATTTATGAGAATCTCATTTTCCATATTGGGAAGAATGCCTTCTGACTTCTCTGATTCTCTAAGGAAGCCCAGGACTCCCAAAAATGACTGGCATATCACACGTTTTCAAGGTTATGTTGATTTATATGTCTGGAGTTAAGGAAAGGACCACTGGCATGTTTCCACTGTAAGGTAATGATGATAATGCTTGCAGTATCCTTTAGAAGACATCCAGTATAGACACTGAAACGGATGCTTTGTATTCCTTATGTATTTAAATCTAGGAACACAGTGAGGACTACAGGTGGCTCAGTCACTTAAGCATCTGATTCTTGATTTCAGCTCAGATCATGATCTCAGGTCGTGAGATGAAGCCCCCCACAGAGCCCCTTATCAGGCTCTGTGCTCAGCAGGAGTCTGCTTGAGATTCTCTCTCCCCATCTCCATCTGCCCTTCCCCTTATCCTCTCTCTCTCTCTTAAATAAATAAATCAATCTTTAAAAAATAAATCTAATAACACATTGAAACAGGGTTTTTTTTTTTGCATTTTTTTAATTTAATTTCTTTTCAGTGTAACAGATTTCATTTTTTATGCACCACACCCAGTGCCCCATGTAATATGTGCCCTCCATAATACCCACCACCAGGCTCCCCTAACCTCCCACCCCCCTCCCTTTCAAGATCCTGAGATTGTTTTCAGAGTCCATAGTCTCTCATGGTTCATCTCCCCCTCCAATTTCCCTCAACTCCCTTCTCCTCTCCATCTCCCCATGTCCTCTGTTATCCCTTATGCTCCACAAATAAGTGAAACCATATGATAATTGGTTCTCTCTGCTTGACTTATTTCACTTAGCATAATCTCCTCCAGTCCCATCCATGTTGATACAAAAGTTGGGTATTCATCCTTTCTGATGGAGGCATAATACTCCATAGTGTATATGGACCACATCTTCCTTATCCATTCATCTGTTGAAGGGTATCTTGGCTCTTTCCACAGTTTGGCAATCATGGCCATTGCTGCTATGAACATTGGGGTACAGATGACCCTTCTTTTCACTATGTCTGTATCTTTGGGGTAATACCCAGTAGTGCAAATGCAGGGTCATAGGGAAGCTCTATTTTTAATTTCTTAAGGAATCTCCACACTGTTCTCCAAAGTGGCTGCGCCAACTTGCATTCCCACCAACAGTGTAAGAGGGTTCCCCTTTCTCCACATCCTCTCCAACACATGTTGTTTCCTGTCTTGCTAATTTTGGCCATTCTAACTGGTGTAAGGTGGTATCTCAGTGTGGTTTTAATTTGAATCTCCCTGATGGCTAGTGATGATGAACATTTTTTCATGTGTCTGATATCCATTTGTATGTCTGCATTGGAGAAGTGTCTGTTCATATCTTCTGCCCATTTTTTGACATGATTATCTGTTTTATGTGTGTTGAGTTTGAGATGTTCTTTCTAGATCCTGGATATCAGCCTTTTGTGTGTACTGTCATTTGCAAATATCTTCTCCCATTCCGTGGGTTGCCTCTTTGTTTTGTTGGCTGTTTCCTTTGCTGTGCAGAAGCTTTTGATCTATTTTTATTCCATGTTGCCAGTGAGGAAACTGGAGAGCCCAATGATTAAGCACTTTGCCCAAATTTAAAGAGCTCTTAATGGGTGGAATTTAGATTTGAATCCAGTTCCATCTGACTTCATACCTCTGCTTACAAGTATCACGCCATGTCACATCTACAGTCTTCTTTCACTGAGTCTTAGTCTTCTATTATAGCTGAATTTGAATGGCTATTCCAGAGGAATCCTTTGCAATCCTTTCCCTGGTCACTTTCAAGCCAATCTGAATCCCAGAACCATAAGATTTTATAAACTCCATCAATATAATCCCAAACTAGGTAAATAACTTTTAAAGACCTTCAGCTAATGTGCCTTTCCCTCTGTTATTACATTAACAATGTAATTTTTCCTGGTGTTGCTCTGAGCATTAAAAGAATTAAAACACTCGAGACTGGATTTGTCGAGAGACAATTTTGGTTTGTTTTGCTTTGTTGTAGTTGTTGTTTCTAGTACTTTTTCTCTTTCCTTCATTCTACTTTTCCTTTTTCCAATCTTGGCTTGAAGGACAACTTCCTGTGTGTGTTCAGGAATCCATAGCAAAGGAAACAAGCACAATAATTTGTCCGCCCCTGTTTGGATGTTAATATGGGATCGCAGCAGCCAAGAAAACAGACAGAGCCCCTGTGAACATCATTGTGTTTGGGCTGCAGCTTTGGTTGCCAAAGTGCAGTTTTTACTGTTGGCATTTCTGCCACCTGCTACGGGTAATAACCATCTAAAGGACAAATCCCCCCATCTGTGATTTTTCTTCCCGGGCTTCATTGGAGAAAGACTGTGAAATGATTTATTCTTCTGTGCATGTGAAGCTACAATGTATTCTCAGGTGCAGAGTTTTGGCCTCTGATACTTTATGTTCTTAGGTTAATCCATTAACTTGCCTGGGGGAAAGGGGACAGAGAAGATGGATGAAGGTGTTAGAAAAACCTAGATGAGAAGGATCTCAAAAAATCTCAACCACTGACTCTTCCTTCCTGTTCCCATCTGCTCCTAGGAAGTCCTTTAGAGGAAATTGGGTCTGTTAATAACGGTGCTTTGTACCTGTTGGTATGACACCAGTTCTTTTTCACTATGTGGGTATAATGGATAGTTTACTTGTCTTCCCATATCCCCCTCAAAAGAACACACACACACACACACACACACACACGTAAATGGCTTTGTGCTCAAATAAGTGTGGGGAATGCTGGAGGAAAGAAAACTAAGTCTTTTTACTGGAGACCTACTCAGAGACTTAAAAAAAAATTACACAATTTATGAATCTCTTTAGGAGGGGCAAAATATGTACAACATTTTTCAACTTTATTTGACCTCAGGGTACCTTTTTATAGGAGCAGCTTAGGGACTAATGTTCTATTGAATACACTTTGGAGAGCATTGGACTTGATCACTTTCATTACAATTTTGTAATTAGTTTGCAAACTTATGTTGTTACTTGGGTAAATTGGCTTTTCAGTTCAAGGGAAAGTTTTTATGTACAATTTTTCACATTGCAAGTGTATTTTTATAGTGACTACCAGAATTTGTGGTTCTAAAAAGATTCTACAAGAGCATTATCTCAGTAACTACTCTCTTTTCCTCCCTCCCACATCTGTTTCCCCTCCATTCTTATAATGCCGTATATGTACCTAAAAAGAAGAAAGCTAGGTAGGTAGTAGAGGGGTACAAGCCTCTGTAGATGGATTGGTGTGTTAATGATACAGTATGCAAGTAATCTGTGAATGGGCTTTATTAATTAGATTTCAAGAAATTGTATATAAAATTAACATATCCTGGATTTCTCTTTGTGTACATTTTAAAAATGGTTTTGCTTTTCTGTTAGCAGAAATGTGTTGGGTTCATGGAAACAACATGAATAGAGTCAAATATAGCATGGTAAAAATAAAATGTCATTTTTAAAATATAATATTCTTAATATACCACATCATAAATTGCTTTAAAGAATCAATGCAAAGCAAGAAGAAGCACTTACAAGGAGACTATAACCATGGTAGACAGCACATTTCAGAACCCACATGACAGAGGTCAAGACTTCCCTGAAGACATCAAGATTCCTGTCCCAGCTCCTTGACTTGGTACGTCATAACTGGGAGACTGGCCAGGAGAGCCTGGCTCTTGGGACTGCCATAATATACCCATGGGACCACATAGCATTTACACTCTTGGAAAATCATGCTATTTGGTTTTAAGGGATCAAGTATAAAGAAATGTTTTTATTCCCTTCCAAGTCAATTAATTTCTTAAAAAAACATGCTGAAATGAAAAACCTTTATTGTTAAACGTGGTATTGCCATAACTACACATATCCTATGTTGGGCTCTGTCATAATATCCATTTTTCATGAGGCTCCTCTTTAAAGAAAAACCACAATGTTTTGATTTTGAAAAAAAGGAATGAGTTCATTACCTTGTTTTCTGAGTGTTGGTATCTTAGACCACCTGCTGAAAAGAGATAGCTGTGAGGACAGTTCTGTGGTCACCTGGAAAGGCTTCCAATGGCACATGAAAGAAGGCTGTCCCATTTTTTGGATGGTTAAAGAGAGCTAGCTTTCCTAGAGATACAGATCTCCACAATGTTTATGGTCCATTTCAGCACTTTCTCTCTATAAATGTATCCTTCCTCAAATAGTATTTAACTTATTAAATAAATGCACACCTCTTGGAATTAATAGAGAATGGGGTTGCGGTTTTCTATGTGTGTATATAAAGGGGTCAGAATGGTGCAACTTTTAGAAGTAAATGTTAGAAACACATTTTGTGAAGTTGGAAGACAAAAACAATTAAAGAATGAAACAAAGAGATGTTTTCTCTGGTGCTTTTTCTGATGTGACTCTCTTGAGATTTTTCTGGTTATTTATTGCTGTGTAACAAATAATCCCAAATGCAGTAGCTTATAAGTAACAATTATTTTATGATTTCACAGGTTCTGTGGGGCAGGATTTTGGACAGGGCACTAGGGGGATGGTTTATCTCTGCTCCTTGGTATAGGGGGTCTCAACTGGGAAGACTTGAAGAATCAGGTGTGACTTTCATGCCTGGGACCTGGAATTATCTAGAAGTTTCTTTATTGTTATTTGGAGCCTGGACTTCTGAACTGAGCCGGGACTTTCTTTTCTTTTTCTTTTTCTTTTTTTTTTTAAAGATTTTATTTATTTATTTGTCAGAGAGAGAGAAGGAGAGAGAGCGAGCACAGGCAGACAGAATGGCAGGCAGAGGCAGAGGGAGAAGCAGGCTCCCTGACGAGAAAGGAGCCCGACGTGGGACTCGATCCCAGGACGCCGGGATCATGACCTGAGCCGAAGGCAGCTGCCCAACCAACTGAGCCACCCAGGCGTGAGCCGGGACTTTCAATATGACCTTTCAGTGTAGCTCATGCCTCTCATTCACAGGATCTGGTTTTCTGAGAGAAAATGTCCTAAGAGCAAGCATCTGGAGAGGGAACATTCGAAAAACACCAATTCGAAACTGCATTGCATATTCTGACCTAGTCCTTGGAAGCCCACAGTATCCCCTCCCACCACATTCAACACAAACCAACATTTCATTGGTTACAAATGAGTCACTCAAGCCAACCCAGATTCAAGAGGAGAGGGAATTAGACTCTACTTGTTGATGGAGAGACAAAGTCGCATTGCAAAAGGAGCAGGTTGAATGGGGCATGTTGTTATGGCTGTCTTTGAAAAACACAATTCTCTGCAGACATTATTTGATCTTTTTGGAAAAGAGCGTGGTGATCGTATCTTTATAATATTTGTTTGAGAAGTCAGACACTTCATCATGCTAACAAAAGATGGATCCCTTTCAAGTGCTCTATATTTGAAATGCTGCCTTTCTTCATCTTTCTAAGAATGCTCTAAGATAATATATGGGAAGTAATTGGCAGTACTTTCTTCATTTGTATAGTTCATTTAACAAAAACCGTTATTTAATAACTTATAGGAAAAACATCATAGAACGGAAAGTCAGAAACTAATTGGAACATACAAGTAAGAAGTGAAAGTAATGGATAATGAAGAAGTAGAAATACTTAGGTCAGGGTAGCATCTACAAATGAAATTCTAGTGATCCTCGACCGTTGCTATTTAGAAGAAAGGCATTTAGAAGAATCATCTACAGGATTAAAAAACAAAACCCAAGAAACTCTGGTGCTCAGATTCCTCCTCCAGAAACATTGATTTAGTTGGTGTGAGGTATGAACCTCAGGGGTCAAAATTCAGAAGTTCCCTCAGTGATTCTAATGTGTAGCTCATCCCGAGAACCATTGTTCTAAACTTTCTGAAGAACGCATAGAAGAAAAATCTTTAATTGTAATGCTTAGTGGCCTTAGTGAATTCTTACCAAAAAATACTCCTCTAAGCAGACACTTCATTGCCTCTTCACCCTTCTACACATTATTCTGCAGCAGATACTGTGGGATTCATAGCCAACCTGTGAACAAAGCCCACGTGCCAACATGTAAAGCAAAAAGAACTTCTTTGCTTGATGTTATCATTGAACCCTGAAATATCCACTCTATAGTTAACGTATTTTTATTTGGAATTCTAAGTTTCCCCCTTTTTTTCAACTAGATATTGGGATAGTCTATAACCTGGAACCGAAGCCATTCCCACACATGCAATTTACTGATGGCTTTGTCAGTCTGCTCCGCAGATCCACCATGGAGTCGGGCAGATCTGGGTTTGAATCCTGGCTCTGCCACTGTCCTATGTGGAGTGACCTTCAACAATCTTCCCATCTCATTGCATGTCCACACGTTGGGAGAGAATAAAATACTTGTGTCTCAAAATGGCTGTAGGAATTAAAATCACTTCTTCTTTAATTCAGCAAACCCTTACTGAGCACATGACTATCCTCAAATCATGTTCTGCACCCCGAATATTTAGTGTTGAGACAACCGTACTTTGTATTCTCTTGATGGAGAGAGGCAATAAGTAAGTTAAAAAGAAGAGAATTTCAGTTTCTGATAGAAGCTGGGATAAGACAGGGTAAAGCAGAAAAGAATGATTGAGAGATCCTTTAGGTTGTGTAAATAGGAAAAGCTCAAGACCCAAATGAAAAAGGGCAGTTCTATGAGCACCAGAAAAGCACATCTGGGTCAAAGGAATTGTTAATGAAAAAGCCTGATGGCAAAAATAAGGTTGACTTGTTTGGGAACCAGAAAAAGACAATGAGCCCAGAAGCAAGTAGCAGTGGGGAGAGCAAAGAGAGAGGGCTATATGGTAGGCAGGGGCCTGGACAGGTAAGCCAGGGAAACGAGTTCACATTTCCTGTGAGTCCAATGGTGAGCATTCTAGAATTTTAAGCAAGCGGATAAATTATCTAATTTTATTTATGGAGAGGCAAGAAGGAAATGGGAAGCTCAGGAGGCTGTGGTAATTGTCTCAGTGAGATATGGTATCATTTAGGGTGGTTCTGCTAAAAATGGGGAAAAAAAGGATGTTCAATATTGCTGTGAACTTAAAACTGTTCTAAAATAGTACTCTATTAAAAAAATCACATAAATGTAAATATAAGTAAATATAGTAATATAATAATAAAGTAAATATATAATGTAATTTTTACATCGTAGGTACGCTGTAGCTATGGTTATCCTTGTTAATATTAGTATTAGTAAAATCTAGAGGCAAGATTCTTATTCTGTCATTACTGTTGCTTTTGTGGGAAGGTTTAATAAGAAAGGCAGAGAAGCTTTTCCAGATTGTATTTGTTGTTGTTAAAGGCTTTCCTTCTGAAATGCACTATGATACCAAGAGGGCCTGGTTAGCTTAAGATCTCTGTAGAGGGAGGCTCCTTAATTTAGTGGTTTGTGTCTACCAAAGGTAAAGGCAAAAAGCCCAAGTTTTTGATGGTTGTTTATTTCAGTTTCCACATTTGATGGTCAAATAATTATATTTTAATAAAAATCCAACAGAATTTGATCATTTTTTTAAAAAAAGATTTTATTTGTTTATTTGACAGAGAGAGAGATCACAAGTAGGCAGAGAAGCAGGCAGAGAGAGAGAAGGAAGCAGGCTCCCCACAGAGCAGAGAGCCCTATGCAGGACTCGATCCCAGGACCCTGAGATCATGACCTGAGCCAAAGGCAGAAGCTTTAACCCACTGAGCCACCCAGAATTGCCTCTTTTGCAATTTGATCATGTGGTTTTATGGTCATGTTATATTAGTCAACCGCTCTAACTCAAATTAGTTTCATGATCCTATACGGACTGAATTTTTTTTCCCTTCAGAAAGGGGGGCAAGTATGCACAAGCAGGATAATACTTGTCTTTCAGGAAATTAAATTTAAGCAGCATTAATTAAGTTGGAAGACCACTGCAAATGCTCACTGTCTTGCCATATCAGGATACTTGTAGGAAGCTATTTTATAGGTCATAGGAACGAGGACTAGCTTATGATTAAGAAAATGGATCTTCAGGGCGCCTGGGTGGCTCAGTTGGTTAAGCGACTACCTTCAGCTCAGGTCATCCTGGAGTCCTGGGATCGAATCCCACATCGGGCTCCCAGTTCCATGGGGAGTCTGTTTCTCCCTCTGACCTTCTCCTCGCTCATGCTCTCTCTCACTGTCTCTCTCTCTCAAATAAATAAATAAAAATAAAATAGTTTAAAAAAATAATAAAAAAATAAAAATAAATTAAAAAAAAAGAAAATGGATCTGCATTGAAACGTAGGTGACATGACAGTTCTCAACCTAAATATCTCTACCTTTCATTTTTTAATTGGAAGACAATTTGTCATCTTTATTTCTTAGGTTCACACCTGTAAACTGAGATTAAGATATGCTTTCCAGTTTAAAAGTTGTTGCCCGCATCATGAAATCATCCTTTAGCATATGGAGGACTTTAAGGAATGACTTCCTAGGTAGAGATGATATTTTGTCCATCACGTCCCACCCCCCCCTTCAATAGACTTTTTTTTTTTTTAAGATTTTATTTATTTGACAGAGAGAGACACAGCGAGAGAGAGAACACAAGCAGAGGGAGTGGGAGAGGGAGAAACAGGCTTCCTGCCGAGCAGGGAGC
Source organism: Enhydra lutris kenyoni (assembly GCF_002288905.1). Classification (NCBI taxonomy): domain Eukaryota; kingdom Metazoa; phylum Chordata; class Mammalia; order Carnivora; family Mustelidae; genus Enhydra; species Enhydra lutris. The sequence continues at coordinate 15,257,889 of NW_019154104.1, read as the reverse complement.
CTGATGCAGGGCTCCATCCCAGAACCCTGGAATCATGACCTCAGCCAAAGGTAGACGCTTAACAACTGAGCCACGCAGGCGCCCCAACTTTATTTTTTAAAGAACCTTTAGCTTACAGCAAAACTGAGCAGAAAAGACAGATCTTTTTCATATACTCCCTGTTCTCACAGACATAACAACCTCCTCTGTAGTCACTATCCCTCACCAGAGTGGTGCATTTCTTACAACTGATGGACCTCTGCTGATACATCATTATCACCCAAAGTCCATGATCTACATTAGGGTTCATCCTTGGTGTTGTGCATTCTATCGACTTTGACAAATGTAGAATGTCGTGAATCCACCATTATAGGATCATACAGAGTAGTTTCACACACACCCCCCCATCCTCAATGTTTCCTCTCTTTATCCTCCCATCCCTTCCTGTGGCAACCATGGATCTTTTCACTGTCTTCATTGTTTTGCCTCTTCCAGAATGTCATATAGTTGGCATCATACAGTACGTAGCCTTTTCATATTGGCTTCTTTCACTTAGGCTATATACATATAAATTTCCTCCCAGTCTTCTCATGAAATGATAGCTCATTTCTTTTGAGTGCTGACTAACTGTGTTGTTTGGGTGAACCCGTTTATTCATCCATTCACCTACTGAAGGGCATCTTGGTTACAGCCATGTTTTGACATGATGAACAAAGTTGCTATAAATACCCATGTGCAAGTTTTTGTGTGGACATAAGTCTTCAGCTCCCTTGGGTAAATATCCAGGAGTGTAATTCTTGGGTTGTATGGTGACAATTGGTGTGGTTTTGTAAGAAATTGCCAAACTGTCTTCCAGTGGGGCTATGCCATTTTTCATTCTCACTGGCAATGGATGTGAACTCCTGTTGCTCCACATTCTCACCAGCATTTGATTTTGTTGCCAGTGCTCTGGATTTGGGCCATTCTAACAGGTGTGTAGTGGTATCTCATTGTTTTAATTTGCAATTCCCTAATAACATGGAACATTGAACATTTCATATGCTTATATTTCATTTGCATATTCTCTTTGGTGAGATGTCTGTTCATATACTCTGTCTCTTTTTCCATTGAGTTGTTTGTTTTCTTAATTATTGAGTTTTGAGAGGCCTTCGTATTTTGGGACAACAGTCCTTTATCCAATATGCCCTTTGCAAAAATTTTCTCTCCGTAATCTTTGGCTTCTCTTCTCATTCTTGTGAAAGCTCCATCATATTCTGAATTCTACAATTAGAGAAATAAACAAAGCTTAGTAATCTTATTTTAGAGCACATTATCTTTTTTTGTTTGTTTTTAAAGGTTTTATGTATTTATTTGACAGAAATCACAAATAGGCAGAGAGGCAGGCAGAGAGAGAGGAGGAAGCAGGCTCCCTGCTGAGCGGAGAGCCCGATGTGGGGCTTGATCCCAGAACCCTGGGATCATGACCTGAGCTGAAGGCAGAGGCTTTGACCCACTGAGCCACCCAGGCGCCCCTAGAGCACATTATCTTTTATTTGCCTCTTTTTTTCTGAGATAGAAATTGGACCTGTATTGATTTTTCTCTTTCACAATAATTCTAGTGAAATAAAATGAAGGGAACCTTAGTGAAGCCACCAAAAGTTAAGGTCAGGAGACTTGCAACCCAATTCTCTACCTAAAGAGAAGGAAAGGCAGAAACCAAATATGTAAAAAGTTTACTCTCACTCTAATGTGCATCTAGGGACATCATTCATTACTCTGCTGAATCTTCCTTTGTTTGTACAGTTATGGATTTGTTCTTCCCTCCACATGAATGTTTCCATGATCTAGGTTAGATTGTTGAAGTAAGGATCTTGCTGGACATTTCTAAGTTGTTTCTTTTCTTTTTCTTTTTCTTTTTGGTCTTAATACTCTTTTATCCTGTGCCTTTTACTCTTGTGTTTCCTTTAGAAATTGCCATTGTCTTCCCTTTAGGAAAAAAAAATTGATTATTTAATAGGGATGCAGTGATGGATCTCTATGGGCAATTAGATCTTTTAATGGGAATGCCATGTTCCTGAATCACATTTTTTATTAAAAACAAACAAACAAAAAGAACAGTGTTTACCCAAATGCATGTGAAGTAATGGTGATGCACATCTACTCACAGTAGCTGAGATCATGGAGATGAATAAAGAGCTTACTGCCCCTTTGAAATATAAAACCCATGGTTCACACATTGTTTAGTACTTTGTTCTCGCCAGTCACACATTATGCATGATGATAATAAAATAAGACACTATTTTAGGACACAAAGGGTTTTTCTCTCAGAGCCATGCCAAACATATCCATTTGAACTTTTCATCTGATTTCTTTTGTTTGTTTTTAAAAACTGTGTTTTTAGTCATAAATTACGTCCTTTGATTTGATGATGTTTAGATACTTTCTGTGTGTGACAGAGCAGGGGAGTGTTCTTAATATATATTGGTACTGAATTTCTACTTTATTTTATTCTTGAGGGGGAACAAAGAAGAAAGGATTCAATCCGCAATAGGACAACTTAGAGAGGACATGAAGATACCACGTGGCAGTGATCAGAGAGTCTATAGATTATCACTGTGCCCTTTCCAACTCTTAGGAACACTCTTTTTCAAACAGTGGTGGACACAGGGGTGATGTTTTTTCTATTACAATTGTAAAAAGGAGACCCAGGAATTGGAACTAGAGGTCAGGAAGTCTCATCTTTAGTCTGATGTAGTTCTTAACTAACTGTACAAACAGAAATAATGAGATTTGCACTGCCTTTGTCAATATAAGGCACAGATGAGATAATCAGTGTGGATTTCTTGGGGATCTATAAAATCATTTGTAAGATAATAATGAACGATAATGCAAGAAAATAAATGTGGGTTTAACTCAGTTTCTCACACATGATATTTAACACATTCTTACTATTTGGCGGGCAGGGTAGTATTGTGTTCAAGTTGAGAGTGGATAGAGGAAATCACTCACCTGAGCTTAAGGAGATGCCAAAAATCTAGGACCTGTTCAGAGTTAGGATTTACACTGGCTTGAACAGTACGCCTCAAAATCCGTGTATTTTCTAGAACTTCAGAATGTGGTCTTCTCTGGAAATGGCATCATTACAGATGTAATTAGTTCAGATGAGGTCATATTAGAGTAGGGGGAAGTCCTAAGCCAGTATAATCGGTGTCCTTGGAATAAGAGGAAAAGAGACACAGAGACAGACACTCCCAGAGAGGAGAACATGGTATGAAAACACAGACACACAGAGAGGGAAGTCGCCCATGTGATGATGAAGGCAGAGGTTTGAGAGAGGCAGGGACAAGCCAATGAAATCCAGGATTTCTGGCAACCGTGAGAAGCTGGAGGAGAGCACAGCCCTGCTAACACCTTGATTTCAGAATGCTAGCCTCCAGAACCGGAGGGCATTTTATTTCTATTGTTTTGAACCACCGGTTTGTGGCACTTTGTTGTGGCATTCCTAGGAGACTAATTGAGGAGTCAAGGAGGCTGCTGTGCCCAGGTTGCCCCTGAGGGACTTCCGCAGAGGCCACTGAAATAGAGTAGAGGCAGGTATCTTGGAACCCAGGTAGAAGCAGGGATCCAAGAGCCAGGGAGACTGAGGGATAGTCATCAAAAGAGTTCTTGGCAATAACCTGTTCCAGATGTCAGTGTTGCTGCCAATTTTTATGTGCTTACTACCCAAGTCACTTTAATGGACTGAAATGGGTTGGACAGGTTTTGGCTTGAATAAACCCCTAAACATGAGGTAAGTTATAACCAGAAGCCTGAGTATCTTGCTGTACATTGAAAAAGGGAGTCACTGTCCCTGATCACACAGCTTCCTTCCTGGCTGATAGATAATCTCTTGTACAATTAACACAGTTGTATTCCAGGCTTTTCTTGCTACTCTCTTTTTCTCGGTAGAATCCTAGGTTGTGTTCTAGTTTTCTGTTGCTGATGTAACAAGTCACCACAATCTGCATACCTTAAAACAACACAAATCTATTAGATTACATTTCTTTGGGTGAGGAGTCCAGTATGGGTTGCACTGGACTGAAATCAAGGTATCAACATACTACATTCCTTTCCGGAGGCTTTAGGGGAAAATCAATTTCCTGCTCATTTGGGATGTTGGCAGGATTGGTTTTTTTTTGGTGGTTGTAGGATTGAATTCCCTGGTTTTTTGTTTTGTTTTGTTCTTTTTTTTTTTTTTTTTTGTCTACCTATAAAGTGAAGGCCATTGCCAGCTTCTAGAAACTACTGCATTCATTGGCTCATGGCCCCTTTCTGCCATCTTCAAAGTCAGCAACAGCTCATCAAGTCTTTTTCCCATCAAATCTTTCTGACCCATTCTTTAGCCTCCTTATCCAATCTTTTAAATGACTTATTTATTTATTATTTGAGAGAGAGAGGGAGAGAGAGAGAAAGCATGTGAAGAGAGGGGCAAAGGGAGAAAAAAAATCTTAAACAGACTCCACACGGAGCCCAGAGCCTGGCGCGGGCCTCCATCTCACAACCCTGAGATCATGACCTGAGCTGACACTTGACACCAAGAGTCAGAGGCTCAATCCACTGGGCCACCCAGGTGCCCATACCTTCTTTTCTAATTTTAAAGACTTGTGTGATTAGATCAAGCCTACCTGATAATCCAGGATAATCTCCCTTTCTCTGGGTCAGCTAATCAGCAACCTCAATTCCATCTGCAACTTTAATTCCCTTTTGCTATGTCACCTAACATGTTCACAGGTTCTGATGATTAGGACACAGACATCTTTGGGGCACTGTTATTTTGCCTACCACAGATTATCTGCTGCTGAGTATCATAACTTCCCAATGGGACTGAGCAGAAGGAGGAGCTAAACAGTGAGGGGGAAACAGAGCTTTAGCGAAACCTAGCAAACATTAATTATAAGCATGATGCTTTTAAAAGTCTATCTTTTTTTTTAAGATTTTATTTTATTTATTTGACAGAGAGAGAATTCACAAGTAGGCAGAGAGGCAGGCAGAGGGGGAGGGAGAAGCAGGCTCCCTGCTGAGCAGAGAGCCCAACGCCAATGCAGGGCTCAATCCCAGCATTTTGAGATCATGACCTGAGCCAAAGGCAGAGGCTTAAACCACTGAGCCACTCAGGCGCCCCTAAAAATCTATCTTTTTATCAACTTGCTGACTTGGGAATTAAAAATTAAATCTACTAAATGGAGGATATTTGACCTTTAAAACTTCAGAACTATCTTTGATAGGACTGGCTTCTTATCAGGGAAGAAATTACTTTCTACGTAGTCCATGGAGGGAATACATAGAATTGTTGGTATCCTGTGCTCAGAGATCCCTTTTGGCCTTACCTTTGAGCACATTAAGTACAAATTCCTCTTGTTTCTATTCTGAGGACCTCTAAACTCAATGTATCCCAGTAAAGGGTAACTTACGTTTTTACCTTAAATTTTCTTTGCTTAACTCCATCCGATTACTACTTGAATTATTTCAAAACATCAATTTGTTATATCATTTATATATCGTCTTCTAGTTTCCTGCCTCTTTTAAACATTCTAAGATGCACATTACAGATAAACAATAGCTCCCATTTTGATTTCAAAATCCTTTAGTGACTTATCCATCAAGTGAAGACACATACTCACTTCCAGTTTTCCAATGCAGGTTTAGTCATATTTTGGCATCCGTTCTCTTCTCCCATCCATACAAAATTAAATAATTCAAAAATATATTTGAAAAACTTATTTGAAGAGAATTTATTCATGTAATGATTATTGAACACCTGTTATGTACTAGGCATTGTTCTAGGCACTGGAAATACACCAGTGATTCAAATACTTAAGGTCCCTGTTGAGGGAATCGCCTTGGTACACACTTGTTTTACCTAAGTCTTCTCTTCCTGGGAATCTTAACGGTAAACCCTTGCCTACTTCTATTTTTATCTCCTTATGTTGGCATCTATACATTTTTACCTTTTCTATTGTCTGCGTTCCATATCCTGAGTCTTATTTGACCATGACTCAGCTTTTGAGTAAGTCTACTTAGAAAGGGTCTGATTAAGAAATTGCCATCCAGGGACGCCTGGGTGGCTCAGTCATTCAGCCTCTGCCTTTGGCTCAGGTCATGACCCTGGGGTCTTGGGATCTGGCTCCCTGCTCAGCAGGAAGCCTGCTTCTCCCTCTCCCACATCCCCTTGCTTCTGTTCCCCTTTTCCCTCTCTCTCTCTCTCTCTCTCTGTCAAATAAATAAAATCTTAAAAAGAAAAAAAAAGAAAGAAAATGCCATCCAGGAATTAATTGCAGTAGTTCTGTATGCATTTGCTGTATGTCAAGGGGCTTCCTTTTAACCCAAATGAATAGACTTTCCATTAGTAGAATTATGGCCATCCAATTTTGACCACTAAAGACAATGTATGTTTTGTTATGTCCACTTTCTGGCTTTCTGGTGCCCATATGGTTTTGTGTTTTTGTTTTGTCCCCCCCCCCCCCCGCTTTTGGGAGTCTGTTCACTTAATATCCCAAATGGTGAGACCAGCCCTGACCTCCAGTGTGACAGTTAAGCACATGCCAGTGACATCTTCCCCCAAAGCAGCAGAAAGGCCATTTTTCAAATAATGATTTAAGTAGGTCAAAGCAAATAGGATACTCACATTAAAAGAAGAAGAAAAACATACTTCAGGAGGATCTATGGATTTGAATTCCTTTGCCTGCCCTGATGTTTCATTTTTCAAATTAGTTTGCCTGTTAGATGAGAATCTCCTCAAAGAGGCTGATAGTAATGATCTCCTAGACCTTAGATTGCTCTCAAGAGATAGCAAATGCCTTCCCTGAAGTGTTAACGCAATGGTGTATCCCTTTAGGGGCTCGTTGTTCAAGTCTCACTGATAAACCTCCCTGCACTTGAGTTCTTGGACGTGGGGAGGGAGAAATGAACATTTGGAAGACTTTTTTTAGAATATGAATTAATTGGTCGTTTAAAATCTAAAAAAAAAGAATTTATTAATAATCACTTTGAGGAACTTAGTTAAATATAAAAAAATTGCATTAAATTTAGATATGACTAAGCAACAAAATATTTGACGTTCCAGTGTCAGTCAGAAACTTGACTAAGACAAATGTTTAATGCCTAACTGCCTCGCCAGAAATAGCTTCTCACCTCACGTCAGAGGACACTGAATTGTGCCCCTTGAAAGAAGTCTTGGAAGAGGCAGTTGGTAGGCAGAGAGAATGAAAATAAAGAGACATCCAGCATAGCTTGAGTCCTTTCTACGTATATATGGAGAGAGAGGGTGTATTTGTGCCTTGGGCTCATTAGCAAAATACATTAGCTATAGCTGACTGATTTGCACCTGGTGCCTGCCTCAGGTCTCCAAAGAGAGGAGATTTACAATTAGGTTTTGAGCCTAGGAAGCTTTGAAAGCTCTCCCTATGAAAAAGTAGGTAGACATTTGGAAATGTAAATAGACTGTATTTCTTTCTGGATTACACATTTGCTAAAGTTCCCCCTTTGAATTTGTTTAGAGGGGAGCCATCATGGCCTGTCGATCATACTCTGCAGGCACCTCACTTGGGAGATGAGATCCCGGCTGGAGTGGGAGCCCTTGCTTGGAGCAAGGAGATCATCGGTTACGAACCCCTTCTTAGAGATTAGCAAACAGAACCCCCGAGAGGCTAAAAAAGAGATTTCAAATCTCAAATATTTAGCAGGCTGGCCAGGACTAGGAACCAGGTTACTCTAATGGCCAGCATGGTATCTATGTTTGTTTGTTTGTTCATTTTTTCCTTTTGCCCCATTGACATGATCGCTGCTTGAATAAACATTGTAAATATAGAATATTTCTCTTTTTTTTTTTCCGTAAGAGGTCACCTAAGATAGTATATTCTCTGGTCTCCATGAGACATATTTTGTAAGGTTTCTGTGCCTTTAAAATAGTTCATTGTCCATTCTGTTTGGAGCTCAGCTTAGTCATTTCCCATTTGTTTCTCTTCAACCTCATTTTAAATCAAATGGCCAACTGTGGCCAGATGCTGTTATCCAATCACCACACACCTTGAGGTCTGTGATAATTATCAATAAATTGGGTGGTGGATAAATAGCAGTGTCAGGAGAGAAGAGAGGTGCTGAAGGCAGGCTAGGTGTGACTCTCTAAGCTTGTCAGGAGGAGGGAGGAGTAAGGACAGATCATCCTGCTGTCAGGACCAGAAAGTATGTTGGAGAAAACTAACTCCTGGGAAGGGGATGTGTCAGGAAGATGGATTACCTCGGAAGTAGGGACTGCTCTCCCCGTGGGCAGCAGCCTTCTTGGAAATCATTTGCCAGCTGCCTGTCTAGTGTGTCTCTGTCTTTTCCCTCCTTTGTACTGCCGGCGACAAGATCCAGGGCAGCCACTGGGGCCTTCAGAATAGCTAAGCACCTGGGCAGAGAGGGGATCTTGTTTGCAATGAGTGAGTATTTAGCATGCACAGTCTTCCTACCAGCACTCCCAGGAGCTCTCAGAGAGGTGGACCCTGTGGGAAAAACCCTTTAAATGAGCACCTTATTAGAGAATGATCCTGTTAGGTGAATAAAAGGCTGATTACATACCCAGAGGTGAGCCGTAATGAGGCTCAGAGGAACTAGATGAAGCAGTCTGCTGCACTTTGTATCTGGACTTGAGCCTGAGCATTTTAAACTGGCATCTGGAAAAGGAAAAAAAAAAAAAAAAAAGGCTCTGGGGAAAACCACACAATAGACTAGAATTTTTTTCTTTTTTTTTTTTCTTTTTTCCTCCCAAAGGGAATTTAGGGCAGATATCTTGGGTCACGATTCTGAAGAAAGGAGCCTGGTGTAAGAGGGACATTTGGTGTGGGCCTTGCTGCCTCTCAAAAACAAGCCACAGACACATGCCTGCTTTCATTGGAGGCTCAGCAACCCAGTGGACCCTGCTTGTCTCTTCAAAGCCACTGGGTTGTCCGGCCGAGGATTCTGGCTCAGTATGTCAGTGCCGTTGACTAAACATCGGTGAGGGAGTTTGAAGCAGTGGTCGTTACGTTCCTGTAGGTGTTAAGGGAGACATGAATTTGCCTTCTGCCCATGTGGATTAGCTACACAAAGCCAGGGCCACAGTGTGGAACGACCTACCTTGGTTATTGCTCTCTGGTGTGCTTGATATCTCACAACCTCTGGGGGAGCTGCTGCAGCCCCAAAACCTGGTCCATTGAAAGTTCCCTGGCCTTGGTGATCTGTGAGAGGTAATTTCCTTTTTGGTAAATTATTGCCCTAACTGATTTAAAGTTGTGGAGTGAACATCTTTGTGATTCTCTCCTCTGCTGCCCACTTTCTTCCTGAAAGATGCAAGACACTGAATCCTGGAGAAGACTCTCACCTCTGAATCAGAAGATTGGGTTCTCAGAATAATGTGGCCTTCAGCTGTTGTTCAGGATCTTTGAGCCTCATTTTACTCCTCTGTAAACTGGGGAGAGCAATAATTTCCCTGCCTTTTATCCCTTCTTTACCCTACAAGCAATTTTAAGGGTGCTTTATACACTATCAAGAGCTGTTGTATGGTAAGTTACATTTATTCAAGCCATCTTATTTGGTATTTTTAAATATTCTTAAATATCTTTTGATTCTAATTCCTCAGTCAGTCAAGCAGTGCTTGTTTCAAAGTACAGTGTTCCAAACCCAGAGCACACAGCTTGATTTCCGGATCATGCCATCAGGCTTTCTTGACTTTCTGTGACTTTACTTTCCCCATCATTATTTCATTGGAAAAAACTGGGAACTAGGTAAAAGTTTACCCTGAGGCTAAAGAGAACTCTTTAAAATGACTTTAGGGATAGGAATAGACCAGTTGTCACTTACCCCCTTTATACAATTAGTTTCCAAAATGTAAAACATTGAGATAGCATTGGTTTTTTTTTTTTTTTTAATATTTTATTTATTTATTTGACAGAGAGAGAGATCACAAGTAGGCAGAAAGGCAGGCAGAGAGAGAGGGGAAGCAGGCTCCCTGCTGAACAGAGAGCCCGACGATGTTGGGTTCAATCCCAGGACCCTGAGATCATGACCTGAGCCGAAGGCAGAGGCTTAACCCACTGAGCCACCCAGGTGCCCCTAATTTATTTCTCTTGTTATGCTTCCCTCATACTCAGGACTAAGGCTACCATGCAGCTCAGATCTAAGAGGTAAGAGTCAGAGACATTCAATGATTAAACAGTGTGTTCTGACTTCTCAGTTAAATTTCCCAAAGAGAAGAATATCTTCTCAATTTTGTCACATACTAACAAGAGTTTGGCTGGTTGCAGAAGCAAGCCTTTGTTTGAACAGGTAGGGCACATTGAAAGCAAAAGTCAGTAGGCTTTTGGTGTATGAAATGGTAGTGCTCTAATCAGGGTAAGTAAGATGGCCATTCCATTGGAAAGAAAATGCTGAACTCCTTATGGGAGGGTAGACCTTGAGGCGTGGTAGGAGAGGGAACTTGAGATTTCAGTAGTTGTGTGAAGAAGGAAATAACAGTTATTTAGCATTAACAAAATTAATTAACTACTTCTTTATTGGTCTCAGAGAACATGGACCCCTAGGGAAGTAATTGGAAAGGGAAGAACCATTAAAAGTATTTTATATTCTGTGAGGTGAAGACTGAGGCTGGAAAAGCTTGAGTAGCTTGGCTCAGGTCACATGGCGGGAGAACCTGGCAATAAAGCGGGTATTCATTTGACTATAGCTCTGACTGGTGAATGGCTCAGCTTTGTATCCTATAGAATCTGAAATCACTACCACTTGCCACTCATTTTCATCCTCTCTGTCCATCTTTACCTCTTTCATCTGATCTTTCTTAAAAAAAAAAATATGTTAAGATCATCATTAAAACAACAAATGTTGGGGTACCTGGGTGGCTCAGCCATTAAGTGTCTGCCTTCAGCTCTGGTAATGATCTCAGGGTGCTGGGATGGAGCCCCACATAGGGCTCCCTGCTCCGCAGAAAGCATGCTTCTCGTTCTCCCACTCCCTCTGCTTTTGTTCCCTCTCTCACTGTGTCTCTCTCTGTCAGATAAATAAATGAAATCTTTAAAAAACAAACAACAACAACAACAAAAACACCAAATGTTGGATGAGTGACTTGATAGTTAGGTATCTGCTCTCTTGAAATTGTATCAAAAAGAGGACTTTATTTTTAAAAAGTTTGAAAATCCACATCAACTGCAAAGCCCCACGTAGATGTTTTTCTGCCTCCTTTGAATGCTGTGGAAAAAATACTTACTCTTTCTTGGCTGTAGAACCTCTCGACACTAACTCAGAGTGCATCTGTGCTACGGTTCTCTTACAGGTTGCTCATTTTCAGTGACACCTGCTTTCTAGTTGGAGAAATTCTTGAAATTGTGGGTACCACATCAGAATTTCTTTCAGTTAGGATGACAGATCCAATAAACTGCATGTGTGTGAAGTACAGATAAAGGTAATCAGATCTCATGCTCCAGGGAATAAACTGATTACCTGTGATGCTCAGAAAGGAATTTTCCCCATTAGCATCCTGCAGATACGCAAGCCCAGTACCGTATCCCACTTTGAGCTCTCCTCAAGCTTTCTTAACAGGGTTTCATTGTGTACATAGTGTAAAACTGAACCAATGACATCATGTGCTGTGTATAATGGTTGTCATACATGGATAAGTATTTAATATGTGCAAAATAAATACTGTTAACTTTTGAAACAGAGTTCTATTTAGATAACTGTGATAGTGGTTCATTAAAGATAAACTGCTTAGAATCTTTTCATGTTTCCTCCAGGGATCTCAAAGTACCTTCCCAAAATGAGACCATTAATCCTCATGAATATTCTGTCACATAAATTCTGTTCAATTTCTCTGGGGGTGGGGGGAAGGTCAGTCCATTTTACCAACCAGTAAGTCTGTGTAGCACCAAATTTTTATAGCAGCCTACCAATCTTTATTGCCTTGAAATCTCATTAGCGATTTGACTCTTAAGACCATTATTCTAGGTGGAATTTTTTTCTCATCCCTAACTCATTGTGTAGTCATCCGCCTCCAACAGATGTGTGGTGAGAGTCAACAATGTGCAAAGTGTTAGGTATGAAAAGATAGGACTCATGGTCCAGGGCAAGAAAGCTGGGAGGTTCTTCTAAATACACCAATGGGCTCCTTCTTCATCTACTGTCCTCTTCTTACTACGTAGGCATTGACATGTATAAACCTAGTCTGATTCAGGATTCGGTCCTCTGAGCCTATCGTGGATTCCAGTTCAGTTCACTTTTAGAGAGACTTGGTTATGTTCTATCTTAGAAAACCCTTGGGATAATTTTTATTTTATTTTTTTCCAAAGCCAGAATGATCTAAGGCCGTACTCTGGTGTCACTGCAGAGGGAGAGACAGAGAGAGAGAGAGAATCAGAAACTTTATAAAAGATGATTAGATTTAAATTTGACAGGATTTCCCAGATAAAGTCTACTGACGAGTTATATGTGGATCCTTGAATATCAATAGGGAGTAACAGGAGATATTTTCTGTGTTTAGATTTTATTTGTTTCGTGTCATGTTTTTGTTTTTCCTTAATATTCTTTTGAATCAAACCATGACACTCTCTTAACATGTTGCTATTTTACTTAATGAAAGGCCTGACATGAAGGAAAGATCTACATAATTTTGAGAGGAAAGACTTGTAGAATCTGTGAACATTTCTCTAGAGCAATGCTGTTTTGGTTACAAAGGGGACTTTGGGGAGTGAATAGGAGCTTCTCGGTTTGGCGCCCAAAGGATGTTTGCTATGATGAGAAACAAACAAACAAAAACCCTTGTTTACTGGGGCTGTATCTTCAGCCCAGCATTGGATACACTATGGCAATTGATATATTGGTGGTCTCACTTACAGAAAAATATTGTTAGACTGCTGTTTCCTAAAATACATTCTCTTAAAAACCAGTCTTATGCTGTGGTCCTTCAGAATAAAAAAACAGGAAAGGTATTCAGTGGTTACAATATACAGATGATCCCCAACTTAACAGTAGTTGTAACTTAAGGATCCAACAGTAGTTGAACATGACGATTTTCAACATTACAATGGTGTGAAAGTGATATGTCTTCAGTAGAAACTGTATTTGATTACAATATACAGATGATCCCCAAATTACAATAGTTGTAACTTAAGGATCCAACAATAGTTGAACTTGACGATTTTTCAACATTACAATGGTGTGAAAGTGATATGTCTTCAGTAGAAACTGTACTTTGGTTTTTGAATTTTGATCTTTTCCTGGACTAGCGGTCAGTAGTGTGGTGACTCGTGGTGCCGGGCAGTGGCAGTGAGCCACAGCTCCCTGTTAGCCAGGCGATTACCAGGATAAACAACCTATACACGTACAGTCATTCTGTACCCATACGTCCATTCCATTTTCCTCTTTCAGTACAGTAGTTAATAAATTACATTATTGAGCTACTATTCAATATTTTCAATATTGAAATTTTGAATTTGAAATTTTCAACATTCAACATTTTATTATAGACCAGGTTTTAGGTGTTTAGATGTGCTAGATGAGTCTGCCCAGCTAATGTAAGTGTTCTGACCATGTTTGAGGTAGGGAAGGCTAAGCTATGATGTTTGGTTGGTTAGATGTTTTAAATGCATTTTGACTTTAGATTTTTAAACTTATGATGGGTTTATTGGAACATAACCTATCAAAAGTTGAGGAAGATCTGTATTGGAAAGCTTTTGAATTCTGTTCCTGCCCTTAGATATTCATAGTATATGTTAGCAAATTAAAGGTTCTGCCAAGTTTTGTTATACATACACATTTTCAACTTTGTTTAATTCAAGGTTTCTTGAATTCATTTGACCATTCACTTGCATAACATTCATTGATATAATACTTACTAATAACCAGTTCCTGGGAGCACAATTTGGAAAAAGTATACTTAGAAAATATTATACATATAAGCTTTACATAAATTTATCCCCCCCACACACACATATAAACTAAGATGAGGGGACCCATCGAAGTGATGAAGTGTGTATTTACATCAGTATCTTATCTTGTATTTTAATTTATGCAGAGTTCCTTTCCAGGTCAGTTTTTCAGTTGCATTAAAATAGTATTTAAGTATTTTAAAAAAAAAATATTCAGTTTTGAGAAGATAATAAATTGTAAAAAAATTCAAACTGTACTAGTCTCCACTTCTACCCTGTCTTCCATTTTAGCATTTCTTCTTTTCAGAATTTGATTTATGAGAGCTCAAATTATACTCAACTTTTCAAGGCATCTTTTATACAACATGAAAGATAGGATACCTATATTTGTGTAAGAGGGAGGAGAAAAAACCCTACTTCTGAGTAGCCAATCAAGACCAGATGGACAGTAAAGGGCAGGAATAAGAGGAAAATAATTGGATAAAAGGGTCAGGAAACTTTTATCTCCCTTTGGCTTGCTGTGACATTTGGGCATACAAGGAAACTCCCTAATCCATATTGTATAATTAAAATGACTCTTACTTTCCACCACCTGAGAGGGAATGATACGGGGTTAAACAAGAGCATTTGCACATTTTGATTTACTCAGCCTCATGAGTTATATAGCAAGTCCGGGTTGTAGACAGATTGAGTGTATAAATACTTAGATTAGTTACATACCAAATACATCAATCACTAAGTTATTTATTTATACATCTGACAGTTCTCCATCTCTTTGTTCATATTTACACATTGACATGTTCTCCCACTAGGATATGAAGGACTTGAGGAGTACAAGTTGCATGTTTGGATCTGTGGCCCAGGAAAGAAGGCGAACTTGAAAAAAAGTTGATATCTCTAATAGATATCAGAAATTGATAAAATGTTTTTTAAAAAGGGAGGGGGATGCCTGGGTGGCTCAGTCAATTAAGCGGCTGCCTTCAGCTCTGGTCATGATCTCAGGGTCCTGGGATCGAGTCTGCATTGGGCTCCTTGCTTGGCAGGGAGCCTGCTTCTCCCTCTACCTGCTCTACCTGCTGCTCCCGCTGCTTGTGCTCTCTCTCTCTCTCTCTCTCTCTCTTTCTCTCTCTGACAATTAAATAAATAAAATCTTAAAAAAAAAAGAAATTGAAAGCCTCTTATCTTTCAGGGCCAAGAACTATGATTATATATATGAAATGAAATAAATAGTAGATATTAGTAATATATCCTATTTTCCTCCGTATAAGGACACTGCAATGCAATTCATCAGTAGGGCTGGAATATAGCCAGGAATCCGCATTTTTTAACAGTCACCCCAAGGGTTTCTGATGCAGGTGGTTTCCAGATGTGGTTTCTAATCATTGAGTGAAAGGCTTACTCATGTTGTGTTTCTAATATTTATGTATAATTGGAGATTGAAGTGATTTTTTTTCCAAGTATCCCTCAGAAGCAGCTCCAGAGAAAGCATGTTGTAACTAGCATATCTCTGTGGTATTTGGGTCCCTACTCAAAATCACTGTGAGATATTTGCTTCAGCAAGCAATACCCTATATCCAGATGCCAAGCCACGAGTCTACAATTGTTCACAATGCAGCTAAACAAATTAGGGGCAAGTAGATTTTGGAAACAGCTACTCATGCTGTATCAAGACCTTGACCCACATTTCCTGAAAAGTAAGGCTTTTGCAAATTAGAATATGTTAACATGCCAATTGGAAATTCTTTTCTTCTTTTTTCTGATCTTCATCCCCACCCCTACCGCTTTCTCTTCCCCTTCCCTCTCCCTTTCCTCCCTCTTCTCCTCCTCTCCCCTCTTCTTTCTCATGTTTCTTTCTTTTTTTTTTTCGGGTTTTTTATATGGTTTAGTTTTAATTTTTTTCAGAAGGAAGTTTTAAAGAACAGGACTTTTTTAACAACCACTTATTATGGACTTAATAGAAAAGACTATGTACAAAGTAAGAATATTATGGAATGATCAAAAATATTGTTTAGGATATGCTTAAAATTTTTAAGTAGCATTTATTATATTCTGATTACAATATCATATACAGTTATTGTAAAATTTAGTAAAACCAAGATAACAAAGGAAATAAAAGCCACATGTAATCATTTAGTTTTACATGAAGATAAGTAATTTATAACTAAAGCCAGAATTTGCCATCTCATGTTTCTTTTTATATATAAAGGTATTCTCAGCATTTCAGGGACTTTCCTAATTTGATCTAGTTCATCAATAATTATTTTTTGAGCACCTCCTATATGCACTGTACAAGATACTAAAGTGGATAAAAATATATACTAGAATTCATTCAGCCAGTATTCACTAAGAGCCATTGTGAGGTAGGCTCACTCTCTGACCCATGACTAAGGGTTTAGACTACCCTCAACGACCTTGTATTTCAGTACCTATATGTAATGATTAGAATAAAAAAAAAAAAAACCAGATTAGTGAGATACACCTCAAATGTCATGGAATTTCAAAGGCAAGGAATTTGTAAATCTGAAGTAATCCGAGAAGGCTTCGTGGATGAAATTCTATGTGATCTGTCCTTTGAAGGATATATTCACATAGATAAGAAACACAAGGGAGGCATTTGAAGTAATGGGGATAGTATGGCAAGTACACAGCGGGGAAAAGGTGTGGGATTTACCCTGGGAATATGAACTAGTTAATTTTGTTCTATGTGTGCAAAATATAAAAAGGAGTACTAAATAATAACAATGAGGACATAGTGTGAGGCTTTATATGGTCGCTACTGAAGCTGAGGCTTTTATAGAAGGGAATTAAGACCACTGGTTATACAGAAGGAAATAAAGGAGGAAGAAGGGAAGGGTAAGGCGAACATTTAGTGGCTATTAGGAAAATGAAGAGAAGAGATAACAAAGGTGAAACATAGGGCACTAAGAGTAAGAATTTATTTGAACATTATTAAAAAAAATGAAAAATAATGTACCCATCCAGATCGAAAATCACCATTTTCCTTCTCCACATGCAACGTCCTTGTCTCTAGAAAAATCTGCCTGCCTCCTTCCAATCATGCCTCAGGTCCCAAAGAAGCTCCACCTCATGGTACCTTCTAAAGTGAGGGTCTTGGAAACTTCTCCCTAGTTCACCCTGGAACACTAATATTTGTTTCCCTGAGGCTCCCTGACAGCCTCCACCTGTGATTCACCAACCAGGCACCAGCAGTTGCCGAAAGGCCTTTTTAAAATCAGTGTTGTTT
>NW_019154104.1:15208778-15240674 GCF_002288905.1 Enhydra lutris kenyoni | reverse complement strand
AAAAAAAAAAAAAATCAGTGTTGTTTTGCGGCGCCTGGGTGGTTCAGTGGGTTAAAGCCTCTGCCTTCAGCTTGGGTCATGATCTCAAGAGTCCTGGGATTGAGCCCCACATCGGGCTCTCTGCTCTGTGGGGAGCCTGCTTCCTCCTCTCTCTCTCTCTGCCTGCCTCTCTGCCTACTTGTGATCTCTGTCAAAAAAAAAAAAAGAATCAGTGTTGTTTTATCTTCTTTCGAATCCCTGATCAAAGCCGCAGGCCTTGACAGTCTCTGGAAACCTTGGTGGGAAAAGAATTAACTCAGGCCACACCCATGAACGATCCTGGCCTTTTCCTCTGACAACTTTGTGGCATCTTTGGCTGCCCTTTTTATGTACTTGTCATTGTGTTTCCCCACATCAATCTCATAAAACATCCTTTCCTCATGCTTGACATAGTGATATCATCCTACCACAGATAAAACACAGAGCATTGTAATATGGGCAGGTGATGGAATTATTTGCAATACACAGAAATCTCTGCTGATGTTTAAGACTGGTGCGATATTAAACACATTACTTTCCCTGACAGGTATTTTCATTATACCTATGCCATACAGGTGAGGAATCTAAAAGTGAAATCTTGTTTCTCCCAACTGGGTCCATGCAATAAAAATTTAAAAAGAGTGTATGTGTGTGTGTGTGTGTGTGTGTGTGTGTGTGTGTGTGTGTGTGTGTCCTTATTTATCTTTACAAAATCCACAGCCTCTTATTTAAACCACATTTGAATTTACTTGGAAAAATGGCACAAATCCCAGAAAATGTGTAGTAAAAACAATTGTCTTTTGCCCGACCAGTATTTTTATGGTTGGGTGTGTCACAAGGGAAGATTTGGAGGACTGTCCTTACATGGAACAAGACGATGGTCAGTAATACCGAAGTCTTTTTGTTATTAGCTTGTTACTGAAAACGATGAGAAGAGCAACAACAAAAGTGACACTTCTTGAGGATTTCTTGTGCCAGAAACTTTAATATGTTTCACCTTCATAATTAAAATTAAATCCTTATCACAACCCTAAAGCTGGATAATTAATTACCACCTCTTTCCCAGATGAGGAAAACAAGGCTCATAAAAGGCACAGAACGTATTTACTCTACCTAGGACCTAAATGGGAATAAGGGTCGTTACCTCCAGGTGGGGGAATAGCTACAATTTTGATGAAAGTTCTAGTGGGATTTCCTTTTAGTTCTGTGTTTTTCCTTTTAGAGTCTTCTGATGAGGTCTTCTGCTGAGATCATTAGGAAATGCAAGACCAGAAATCTGAGGCAAAATCCCTTTCAGTTCCAGTGGGGGCATGCACCACGACCCCCCCACCCCCCAATGCTCTTTTGCAGCATATGCCTGGAAGGAAGGATTTTCTGAGAAGGAACTTGTGGTTCATTCATCATGTGCTTTCTCTACTGGGGCAGTTAACAGTGAAGGCTATTTTACGATGGATTGTGACATCCTTATGTCCACCATTGGGAATCACACTATTAACATACAGGAACTTAAGAGCAGAGAGAGAGGGGGAAGCAGGCTTCCCGCTGAGCGGAGAGCCCAATGCGGGGCTTGATCCAAGGACCCTGAGATCATGACCTGAGCTGAAGGCAGAGGCTTAACCCACTGAGCCACCCTGGTGCCCCAGTGAATCCTATTCTTAAAACAATCCAGTGGAAAGTATGCGATTACTATTACTGCTTTAAAAACTTTGAAAGACGCAGAGCAGAGATTTGAACCCATGTTCTCTGGCCTCAGAGCTCAGCTCTTAGCAAAGAGGCCACACTATCATTACCCATAGTATATTACCTAGGAACATCACCAAGCAAAGCTACCTGTTTTTCTTGGACCCAATACTCACTCTTGCCCTTGGGCAATAAGCTTGGTTCTAGCTTCTGATCAATTTCCTTTCTGCAACGGGAAGTTAATGATTCAGGTAGAAAATAAACCTACAGATACCAGCTTTGATTTTGGCAGATGGGTCACAAGATCTAGGCATTTGAGGGTTTTTTTTTAAAGTATATCTGTCCAGAATAATGTTCCACATTATTCGCTGCACGCTCCTCAACATGGCACTGTATTGCACACATACCATATGACCATGGCCTGATCCCTCCCAATCCCAGGCTACTGGCATCTCAAATGGGCCCATCAACAAAACACTTTTTCTGCCAATTTGGTGCTTTTCTGAAGACAAGCATTTTCTTTTACGCTCTGGAGACATGCACCCCAAAAAAAAAGAAAAAAAAAAGTCACTCATTAACCTGCCAGAGCCTTATGGAAATTCTGAGATGTCAAGTTCAGTCTTATAATGCATGAATGTTATTTATCTTGAATACTGCAAATTTGGCATATTAGGGGGTGACAAGGTTAGGTAGATTTATTAGCATCCTGTCAGGAAATTTCCCATGAGCTGTAGAGAGGTTTGCCAGAAAATTCAGTGTAATTGATGGGAGCAAGTTGGACTAATTCTTAGCAGATCTGCACTGGCTCTGTTCACACCTTTCCTTTACAGACAACAAAATGTACTGCACAGAGGGCTCATTAAGAAGACCTTCCTGCAAATACACACTTTGCACCAGGTTCTTTCCCCTTCCTTTCTTTCATGTAATTATTTCAGTTACTCGAGAAGTTACAAGCACATATTGGAAATATTACTGAATAGGCAATGATTCTTACTCATTTGTATGTATCTTTTATCTCTCCAAGGGAAAGGCTATAATTCAGGGAAAAAGGATTAATAAGAAGCTGGTATCTCTTCTGTGTTTCGCTCTGCTTTTACTAAAGGATTACGGGTTTCAACTGTTGGATCTAAAAGCCATTGGGGCAGAGATGTAATAGCAGAAAGTTAGCCTTTGAATTAGGACAATTGGGTCCCAGTCAGGAGCCTCCAGCTTGCCAGCTTCCTGGCCCTGAGCCAGTTTTTTAAACTT
Organism: Enhydra lutris kenyoni; assembly: GCF_002288905.1. Taxonomy (NCBI): domain Eukaryota; kingdom Metazoa; phylum Chordata; class Mammalia; order Carnivora; family Mustelidae; genus Enhydra; species Enhydra lutris. The sequence continues at coordinate 15,237,728 of NW_019154104.1, read as the reverse complement.
GCTGAGCTTTGGTTTCCTCATTTGAAAGGTGAGGTTAATGATACCCATCTCACCAGGTTCCTAATAAATATGAAATGAAATGAAAAATGTCACAGCTACTTGACCTGAGCATCTTTCAATTTCTAGTTCAAGCACTACCTCCCCTGAAAAGCCTTCCCTGATGCACCCAAGCAATGACAGTCACCATTACTGAGAAGTTATGATGTTGCCACACACCATGTAACATGCTGTATATGCTGTAAGTCATTGACTCTGCAGAATCCAGAGACAGAGACAGACTGTGGAAAAGAGAAAGAGAAGAATGGAGGGAGAGAGAGAGAGAGAGAGAAAAGGAGAATAAATGAGTTCTTATGGTATCTTGGTCAAGATAGCCATCCTTTCTAAACTTCAGTTTCCTTATCAGTAAACAGTAAATTTTAAAGCCCAGATTTTAACTATTTTCATGACTAGATCAGATGAGTTATATTACATGTTTTCCACAGGGCACAGCAGATAGCAAACTTGTAATAAATGGAATCTAATATCCTTGCTTTTTTTTTTTTAAAGAGTTTATTTATATGTGAGAGAGAGAGAGAGAGAGAGATCGAGTTGGGGGGGGGACAAAAAGAGAGGGAGAAGCAGACTCCCCACTGAGTAGGGAACCCAGTGCAGGGCTGGATCCCAAGACCCTGGGATCATGACCTGAGCCGAAGGCAGATGTTTAACAGACTGAGCCGCCCAGGCGCCCCTAATATTCTTGTTTCTAAAGATGAGTTTCATTTTTGTTGCGTGGATTCCTAGCCCATGTTATGTTCTAGATCCCATTCTCTGATTTCATGTTGTTCATTTCAATTTCTGCCTGCTTTCCTAGTCCTTGGGGAGGTTGAAGTCCATGGTTTTTCATCTCTGGGCAGCATTCATCACAGAGAAACACTCAAGAGCGTTTTTGAAGAAAAATGAAAGGGAGCCAGGGAGGGGCGGAAGGAGGGAGGGATAGTGTTACAGGCTTGGTACAGTGTTAGGAGCTGCACAACGGGATCACTAGCGCTGGAAAGACCACAGCGATAGCAGGTCAATTCTTTTTTCATAAAAAAAGTAGTCAGTAGTCAGACTTTTTTTTCATAAACTTGTCATTTCTATTGCAAAGTATAGCTCTGCTTCTCAGAGCATTTCACAAAGACCAGAAGAACAAGAAAAGAAAAGAAAAACTTCAAACATTGTAGTGTGTGAATTTTTATGTGTGTGTGTTTGTGTGTTTTCCAGTCCTTTCTTCCTATAGGAGGAATTTTCATAAAGTAGCCTGTTCCCAGGCCTGGATCAAATAGCGAACATTGCAAAGGAAGTTGAGTTACTTCTGATCCTTGTTAAGTTGAAATGGTGTGGCCTAGGCATGTGTGATTTTGGCCAAGGAAACTCAGATTTCTAATCCAGCTTGATTAGCCTTTTCCCAGTTCCAGAATTTTATACACATCTTCTCTCACATACAGAGAAATTTCAGGAAATCAAATGAAATGGCCTTAATAAGAGTGTTTGGCATAAATGGCGGCGGTGTCACTTCTGTCCAGAGCTCTGCTGACATGCGTTGCCTGGGACACCCACCTGTCCTCTCCCCCTGGTCAAATGTAGCACGAAGCTCACCCTTCCTTAGTTCTCAAATATGCAAACAGCCAATCTCGACACACATTTCTGTCTCTTCTCACATCATGGCCTTTAAAAGTTAGGCATTTAGAACGGAAATAGAAGTCACAGGAAGTGAAAGAGACAGGTTAAGTCTGCCCTGCTCTGCGGTTTAGTGGTAGCAGTTAGTATAAAGCTGGGCTGGATGGGGCTTACAGATGAGTTGTATTTGTTCCAACAAGGTTGAAAAGTAATTTTGAGATAACATTTTGGAAATGGGATATTTCCAATAAAAATGAAAAATCATTATATATTCTTGGAAAATCAGAAGACAGTGCAATACTGGGCCTTCATTTCCATGACACAAAATTTGCCAGAGATCAGTCAATGGCGATGGGTTTAGACATTCTTCAGGTGGCTGCAGCCCCAGCATTTCCTACCACCTCCCCAACAGCACAGCTGATGGCTAGTTCTAATAGTAACTACATATGAAAATGCCTGAACACTAGAATCTTTTTTATTTTTTAAAGATTTTATTTATTTATTTGACAGACAGAGATCACAAGTAGGCAGAGAGGCAGGCAGAGAGAGGAGGGTGGGAAGCAGGCTCCCTGCTGAGAAGAGAGCTCTAAGCCCGGCTCCATCCCAGGACCCTGAGATCATGAACTGAGCTGAAGGGCAGAGTCTTAACCCACTGAGCCACCCAGGCGCCCCATGAACACTAGAATTCTTAAGTCCAACCTACTTCACGCATTCACTTTACCTGCTTGAACTCTGGAGTCATTTGATGGTTTAGCCTATGCGATAAAGGAGAGGGAAAGGGCATTCCAAATTAGACTTGTTACATATTATTATTTCATGATCATATCTCTTTTCCTCCCCTTCCACACTCTCTGCTTACATTCCTCATCCCTCTGGTAACTAAATAGCCTTACTCCCAAGTAAAGATGAATAATCAAGGACTTCCAGCTTGGGGACCCAGAGAAAAACTTTGCTTCTAAGTCCTGCAGCCTTACTTCTCATTTCTGACATTAAATGTCACCAAATCAAGAAGAGGTTAAGAAAAGAAAAAAAAAAAAATTAGTGAAAGGTCTATTGTCATACTAATAGGCAGCAGTAGTAGAACAATCTGTTCATGTCCCCATTTCACAGGCCCACTTTCCCCAAACCCATCAAACCATTTCATCCACAGGACCTTCCATTGTAGGTCTTTTTCTGCAAAGAAAACCAACAAGGTTCCCCACACATAATCTCCCTGGCAGAAAATCACACCTGTTTGTTTTTTTTTTTTTTTCTAATTCAAAATAAGTATTTCTCCCTTCTAACATTTTCAGTCTCATTTTAAAGTGGAAATGGCCAAAAGCAAGGTAGCTACCTTCCTTTTTGGCATTTCTCATTGGATCCATTGCCTACTTTTATTTTTCACATTTTGTATATTTTTCTCCCAAAGTTTGCTTACATAAATAAGGTTTTTATTTTTAACTTGTATTTATATTGCTCTTCAGCCTTATGTCCACAACTCTTGAAAAATGTGGGAATTTTTCTATTTTCTACCTTTATTATTCTACACTGCCATGCTTTAAGTTGTACGTATGAGAGAGAGAGAGAGTGTGTGTGTGTGTGTGTGTGTGTGTGTGTGTGTTGGCCTTTATGAAGAACACTCCAAATTCACATTTCACGATTTGTCACCCACCCTACTCCCTCATAGCGTGTGATGTTTTTAAATGCTTCTGAAGTAGCCCAGCCCCAGAATGAACCTTCTCAAGTCCACATATGATCAATTTCTGCACCCACTTAACACCCTTCAGGTGGTTCTTCAGTCACCCTAGGTTGAAATACAAATGCTTTATCACTCACGAGGCCTATTAGGGTTCGTTATCTCTCTCACTTGCCCCTCTCCAGATACCAGCCCTACTGCACACTCCAGAGGTTTTTGCATTTGGAACTTTCTGCATGTGGGTGTTGAGTACTCACTGGAAGATTTTAAGCAAAGGGGTGAAATTGTGTGACCTGTATATTAGGAAGATTTCTCTGGGGGAACTGTGAAGCAGGCCCTGTTCAAAGAAAGAGTCAGCAACTAAAACTGTATCTGTGTCTTCTGTATTTGTTCAGACAAAGAGGTATTGAGGGGCAGAATCAGGCTCTGGGAATGGGACCAAGGATCCAGAGATGAATAATATTATGGAGATAGCCAGTTCTGCAGTTTATAAAGTTTAGCTAAGAGGGAGAGGAGCTGAGCAAGGAAGGAGTTTAAAATTTTGTGCCTGAGTAAATGGAAAAATGGTGATGTCATTAACTAAGGTAAGGAACGTATATTAAGTTTGGGGTAAGTTTGAGAAGAGGTGGAAAATAATAATGAAAATGGTAAATCAGGGTCATCTATATAGTAAGAGATCCAGCAAGTGATTATAACTCAGATTGCTGGATAAGATTAGAGATATAGATCTGGGGTTCTCTACTTAAAAGTAGTAGCTGAATCCGTAGGATGATTCATATGGGGTCACCAGGGGGAGAATATGGAATAATATAATTAAGGATAGAGCCTTGGTGGGAACACATTTTTTAAATGACAGGTAAAGGAAGACCAACCGAAGAAAAATTTGAGACTGAGACATTGTCAGGTTCATTGCACCATTACCTTCATTTTTTGTTTGTTTGTTTGACAATACTCTTATTTAGAGCTTATCACACTGGGTAGCCAAATCTTCCACCAAGCAAGAACTATGTCTTTAGTCTGTAGTCACTTAGCGCATTGTCTTAACCAAAGGTCTTGCCCATTAGAGTAGGTAAATCAGATGCCTCCAACTCCATTTTTTTCAAGTGGAGTACATCTGGATGTCAAGGTGATTGACATAACACTAATGCATAATAACCAGAAATTGAATTTATCTTCCAGGATCTTAATAGAGGATCCTTCTTAGGAGGAAACATTTCTGACTTATCAGGCTTAGAAATGAAACCTGTTTGCTTTTCATTTGTTTTTCACTCTACTTCTGTCATTTTTGCTCCTTTTTAATTACCAGAGATATTTATATGGAAAACAGTTTCCCTCCTCTTATTTCTGTGAGATCCTATGGTTAATATCTTATTTCTTCTCATCATGCTAATTATTTAAACTGCAGCAGAATCTCATTTTAGCATAGATGGTTTCCCTAAAGACAGTATGAAGGACATTAGATGTTAAGAGAACAGAAGGTGAATAGAGACAGGATATGTGTATGTGTGTCATGGGGGTGGGGAGTGGAGATTGGGGCATAATTGCAGGTATACCTCAAATCTAAGAGAAAGTTGACTGGATTTCAGAGGGAATTGGAAAATGCAAAAGTTGCACGGAAAGAAGTGAACGAGACCTCCGAACCAATGACAAACACAACAGAGGAATAAGGGCTGGTAAGGGCAGAAATAAGACTACCCTACCAGCTTATGGAGCTAGAACACACCTTCCCGCCGTGTTCTGCAAAGAGGAACCTCCTCCTTTTCATACAATTTTTGGAGAACTTTTTAACTGTCAAGAAAATGAATGCACTGCCACAGTTGTTCAGCTGCATGCATTAGTTTACATGGAACCCACGGAGTTCACTCACACAGAGATTTTGTAAAGACCTGAAGGCCCCGAGGGAGCTCAGACCAAAAGGAGATCAGAGGAGGTCCCCAAGGGAGACTTACCAGCCGTGCAAATACAGCCTGACCCATCGGTTAGACTAGGTAGTGTGACTAGAATGTTCAAGAAAGAAAATGTTTCCAAGTTAGTTTGAAGCTGGTTCTAAACATCCTTGGATCTTCTCTCCTTGTATCGTCTTTGGGTTTGGGGGAAAAGGTTTTTTACAAAGGAAAGAAAGTGTCACTAAGGGCTTTACTGTTCTGAGGGAGAGGCCTCTGAGAGCACTGCATTTGGATGGGAAGAAGATGTTTTGCTGCTGGCTATGAGAGACAAGGGCCCTAGAAGGCAGTAGTCTAGATGTGGTTGCCAGTTCAATGGAGGGCAGAATCCAAGCGTTCAAGGACACACACAGCCTCCAGAGCATGGGATTGGAATCTGGTGGATATAAGAAGCTCTTCTCCCACTCAGGAATTTCTAAAGAGAATAAGTGGAGAAGGAGATCCTGGGGCAAGACTGGACGTCTTGCTAATCAAACAAATGCATTGCAGCAAATTGCAGAGTTCTCCTAAATGGGGTACATTGATACCTTCATGGTTTTAGTTCATGGGTTTGCTTCTATTTGGTCAGCATGATGTCATCTAAAAAAATAAGAAGACTGTAAAGTGAATAGATCCATTTCTCATCATTTCTATCCCATGGTATAAAATGTTTTTCTTGGTCACTCTCTTCCTATAAGCAAGAGTGGGTAGGTCTGAGAGCCATATGTGTCTCTCAAGACACACAGGGTGTAACCTGAAGATTGTCTTCTGAAAGTGCTGTCAGCCCTACTCAGAGAAAAGATCAGCAGAATGGCCCATGTTGCTATGACAGCTGCATGAATTCGTATATGCAGTGATGCCTGAAGAATGTTTCATTTAGGGGCTCCTGGGTGGCTCAGTGGGTTAAGCCGCTGCCTTCGGCTCAGGTCATGATCTCAGAGTCCTGGGATCGAGCCCCACATCGGGCTCTCTGCTCTCTAGGGGAGCCTGCTTCCTCCTCTCTCTCTGCCTGCCTCTCTGCCTGCTTGTGATCTCTCTGTCAAATAAATAAATAAAAAATCTAAAAAAAAAAAAAAAAAAAAAGAATGTTTCATTTATCCTGGCTGATCCTGAGGACTGTGTGGCAGAAACTCACTTCCAGAAATCTGTGACCTGTTAGAGAAAAATAAATAAATAAACAAGATCAGTTGGTCTCAAGTAATGGCGAAAATATCTCATTTGCCTACTGTTACTTAATGAGACTCCTTGGTAACTTTTCAGAGACAGTTTTAGACATTGAAAAGGAATATTTAATCTCCTCACTCTGCTTTGCAAGCTCAAGGAAGGAGAGACATTCAGTATGTTTCTTTATTTCCTCCCAAAGAAGCTTTGATCATTTATGCTGAAGAAGTACTAACCAGGTGAGGAGCACACAAGCAGGCCAAGAGGAAGTTGCCGTACCACTGGATCAAGGACTCTTGTCTCCCAGGCAAAGTTCATTATGTGCTGGCCTCAGACCACTTTAGCTGCAATCATCTGATAGAAAAAGAAAGACTTCCGTGTAGAAACAATCGTGTTACATTATAAGCTTCAGAGGGAGAACTCAAGTTAAAAACAAAACAAAACAAAAAAATCACAAAAACCTACTAGTGCTTTGGGAAGCATAGTTCTTGCTTTGTTTCTTTGTTTGTTTGAAGAGATGTCTTTTTGATTCCACCTCTCCTTTCACATTATTCACCTGCTTTTGCTTGACAATTTTGCCTGTACTCCCAAATCCCCCCAAAGGACACTGTTTGATATAAGGCCCATTTCATTGAAATGGAATGGCATCCCTCATTCAAAGATACAACTCACTTATTTCTTTTCTAGATGCTTTCCTGGATTTTCTGGCCCTATTTTGAAATGAAACTTATCTTCTTTCATTCCCCTAAACTCATTGCCCAGAAAGAACCCAAAGTCACTCTATTGGGATGTGGCATAGGCCATGTGGTTCAACCATGTTTCCAGCTTCTGTAACTGCAAAGGAATTTTCCCTGGCGTTCAAGTGGTACACATGACTTCTCCACAATAAGTCAGATCATCCTAGCATGAGGGAATTATCCTAGCTAATGATAGCTAATACATACAGATTGTTTACTATGCCCAGATGTTTGATGGGTAATTACTAAAAGGCCGAATGTGGTACAGATCAATAGTGTGACTTCCAGAGCCAGAGACATGGGGTTCAAATCCTACTATTTAATCTCAGTGTAACTTTGGCTGAGTTGCTTAACCTTTCTAAGTCACAATTTCTCTCTTTAAAAATTCGGATAATTGTAGCTATTATAAATTGTCAGGGTTAAATGAGATAATGGAAGAGGATGTATCACAATATTTGACATGTAGTAAAAACAATGTTAATTATTTTTACTATCCTTTGCTTATGTCCAAATGCTTAAATGAAATTTTCAACACCCTACTATATGCAAGGATCATAGACTCTGAAATTGATACACCGTAGACCTGGTAGTTGAAGACCAAAGAGATGATAATTACGATAACTCCCTGGTACATCTTTTTCTTCTCCAGACAATGGATTTTAAGTCTGCTCAAGAAGCTGGCTGACAGTGCTGCCTTAGATTGGTATCCTCCATTTCTGAAGCAGAGGATGATTCAACCAGATTTTCCCAATTTTGAACGCTTGGAATCAGGATTGAATATTTGCTGTGGGGAATCTGGGGCACATTACTAGAGAGTCCATAAAAATAATATCATACTCACTCTTGGAAAGGGAAAAAACAAAACTTCATCTCAGGATTGCTTGAGGATGAATACTTTGTTTTCCCAAATTAAATATATCCTTTTTTGGGGGGTTCTCTCCTCTCTCTCTTCTCTCTCTCTCTCTCTCTTATACACACACACACACACACACACACACACACACACACACACACACACACACACACACACACAATACCTCCCAGAAGAACAGTTTAGGTACCTAAAGGAAAGTTATAAAGAATTACAGAATTTGATCTCATAAAATACTATGAGCTGTTTCCAAGGAAAGGAGAAATTCTCAAACTCTTGGAGTTGTTTTTGTTAGCACTATTCCTAATAATAATTACTGTTGTTATTAGTCAACATTGAGTATCACCACTTTCTGTGATAACCCTTATTGAACTGTTAGCAATTACGCAGAACTCCCCAATTCCACAGGCTCCATGCTAAATCTCTAATGCCATTTCCTGTAATAGAGTGCCCCCTAGCACCTCCACACACCTCTGAGTTAAATTTGCTCTGAGACCCCAAAGAACAGATACTTAATAAATATTAGGGGCAGTTTTCACCATTTAGATTATCCAAGAGCTTAAGTGCCCAGCATTAACATGCTGGCATTTGTTTATCTGACCTCATAGCAGCTGGAATAGGGAAGGGTAGTTTTGGGGCAGCCTAATCAGCCAGAAGCAAAGCAGGTGGTTTTCTCTCAGGTCACAATTAGATTTTAAAAGTCCCATTAGTTTTGTCAAGTCAACTTAATTCTCTTAACCTGCTAATGATTTTCCTTTGGAATGATTGCAGTGAAAGAGTGGGCAGATTTTTATTAGGCAATGTTTAGAGCTCGTACGTGTGTGTGTGTGTGAGAGAGAGAGAGAGAGAGAGAGAGAGAGAGAGAGAGAGATACCAGGAGACAAGAGATAGACAGAGATGACAAGCAGTAGAGACTGACTTTAGGTTTATAAGTTCACTTCTTAGTTTATCCCTGAAATGAAGTGAGTTTGGCTGCTGTCTTATTTGTATTTAATTTGGGTGGCCCACCTTGGCATTAGATCAAAGCTCGGGGCCCTCTTTTAAAGTATTTGCATGTCTGGGAAGAAGGTGGTAGGCTTATGCAGCAGAACATAAGAGCGTATTGCTTAAACCTCTCTCTGAAGGCAGGGAGGGCGTGGGGGAGGTGTGAGATATTTTAAAAATAAGACATGCTGCTAAATTCCCTGCCAACCTCCGTTCATGCTGAGTGGAGTGTAAGTAACAAGTATCAGATAGTTCCTCCAGATGTCAGCTATTTAAAGAGGCACGTGCTAGAAGTTCTGTGGACTTACCCTGATGGCAGAAAGGTGATGGTGGTGTAGTGAAGCCATGGTATTGGCAGTGGATGTCTGTTGTGAAGAAATTTTATCAACAACAAATGCATGTTGGAATATATTTGTTCATTTGAGAAGTCAGAAAACTTAGGAGAAGAAATGACCTTTCTTGGGAAGACCATCATATCCAGCTTAATGTAAGTAACAGATGTAAGTAACATCTGACTTTTAAATGAATGAAATAAGAGGTACATACAAACTCTTACCCCCTGTGGAATTATCACATTATCCTTTAGAAACTAAGAAGCCAAGAAATTATACAATCAGATGAATGATTCTTCAAATTCAGTTTTAAACTTTTCTGTTATTTAACCAAAAACAGCCTGGGGGGGGGGGGGACACATCATGACTATTGTCTTTTGTAATGTTTTAAATCTTTACAATCAAGGATTTCTTATAAGATCAATGAAATTGACCTGTTGAAGATAATAATGTTTGGGATCCAAATGTAGGGTCAGTTCTGCTTCTGGTTTTCAGAATTTGTAGCATCAGGTTCTTAATCTTCATCATAGTAAATTCTTGCCCTCCTCCACCAGCTCATTTGGTGTCTTTGTACCACATTCATGCTTAAAACTCTCTGCAGAAGGCCATAAAAAATTTTAAAACAATCTGTTCTCCTTCAGTTTCTACAAATTCAGACTCAGTTCTTTTCCTTAATTCAAATCTCAGTGCTGTTACTTAATAACTAGAGGAGTTCCAAAAGCTGTTGTTTTATAATTTCTCTGAGACTTATTTCTTCAGGTTTTGTGTGGAAATGAAACCAGCAAGCTTTCAGCTCTTGGCTCATTGTTGGTGACAAACTTACTTAACTGGTCCTTCCTTTCTGTTTGGAGATGACATTGCTCTCACCTCGTCCTACTACTGCCTTGTGTGAATCAGACACCCAAATAAAAACACTTACCTCAGGGAAAAAAACAAGTAGATGAAAAAAGGAGGGGTATGTGGCTAAGTGAAGGTAGCATTGCTAGAAAAGGAAATCTAGTCTGTTCTTCCAAACTCACATCTCTCCCTTTGAGGAATACAACAAAATGGAGGTGTTGTTTGGTATGTCAAACAAAGTGGGGTCAGACGTCCTTTAAACAAACTGACTTTGAGAGACGCTGTGGTCATAGTTTGCGTTTTTGTTTGAGAGACGCTGTGGTCATAGTTTGCGTTTTTGTTTGTTTTTATTATTTTTTTTCCTTCCCTTTCCTTTTCTAGGTTCTTCTGCAGGCATCCCGGGTTGGCACATTTGCACAAAGAGATAAGAGGCAACCAAACAGACCAGAATCACTGTGTAGTCACCGTGTTTTCACTTGTAAAGTGGTCCCAGTGTCCCGTCTTTAGGTTAGTCCTTTGATACGGCAGGGAAGTCTGTGAGCTTTTGTTTATGGTGTTAGATAAGGAACACACCGTGTCAGAAGGACTCGACTTCCTTATCCGCTGTTTTACAGCCACAGGAGGGGAGATGTTGGTTTTTCTTCTAAGCTCTGCTTCCAACCTTTTTTTCTACCTTCTGATCCACATTGTCTCAAACAGAAATACAGAAAACTTCTGTCTCTCAAATGAAGAACTTGTTCTGTTGCAAAAGTTCTATGTTCTCTAGTGTTTTTCTAAGATCCTTCTGTGCAGGGACCATCTTCGTGGGTCTAGTATCAATAGAGTAATGCTTTCGTGTTTCCTATATATATATATATATATACTAAGTTTTTCTTCTTCAACTTGTAGTCATAATATTGAATGAAAACTGAGTCCAAGACTGATATTTTGGGATCTTCTAGATGGAGCACTGAGCTATCTTCATTATATAACATAAGGAGGTTAGAACTTGGTAAGAATCAAGTCTTAAATTTTACTTTTCTGATTCCTTCTCCTCCTCCATTCTCTTTACCTATCTGTTCTGCGTCATTCACTCAACTGTACCAGAGGTCAGTTGCTGATGAATTTGAACTGTGGAATGAATGACACTACTTATGGATTGCCCTAAAATTTCTTCAAGCCTTGTAAATGTATTTACAATTTCACATCGTTCCAATATCTGTGATGTGTGAAAGTATATATCTACCTTATTATTGCCTTAAAGGGTTGCCAGTCATGTTTGTCATTAATACACATAATACACTATGTATTTAAAGAGGATTCATGTCTCTCCTCATTCTGTTTTATGAAGGTCTAGCCAAAATTGAGTAATGCTGTAAGAATGAAACATGAAAGACAAACCTTGGTGTCCTGACACATAGGAAGGATGGCAGGCATGCCTTAATAGAGCAGCAAAATAAAGTGATTAATAAAAGAAGAAGAAAATGGAAAAGAAAACTCTCCTCCATTTCAGGCTACATCAGAAAACAGAGAGCCCCGTGTTAAAGAGTCCTTCTGACAAGTCCCTCACCCCAACCCCCACAGCCACCTACAACATAGGTGTATATTGTCTCTGCACGATTTAGTATCTGGTGCTATTCTGCTTTTCTCAGTTTGGGGGCTGAATTCCTCAGCATCCTTGCCACGTTACAAAAATAGAAAGCTCCATATCATAGTCATACCACCGCCCCACTTGCCGCCCACAGCATAACAGAAGAGCAGGCAGACCTCAGTTTTCAAAAGGGTTGTATTCCAAAAGTTACTTGACGGATTCTCAGAGCTCAGATTATATTTTCCCAGAGATAGAATGGATTCTTTTTCCAGATTTCAAATACCTGCTAACCCAGAACATTCCTGGGGTATCCTAGTCTAGAGCTACTATAGTCAAGTCCTGCCCATAGAGGAAGTGTTTTCTAAAGGAAGGATGTATTTGGAATTCTAGTTTAGGATGCTAACAGCTCATTTCTTACCACTGCAGATTTGATAACAAGATCCGGTCTACTCAGCCATGAACCTTCTGTCTCCAAAGATTCCAGTCAGGGTTGCTCCTGTATCTGGGTCAAGGTGGGAGTGAAGAGGGGACTCCAGGACAAGAAAGGGGCTGAACAAGGTATGGGGAGGTACTGGATGGAATGCTCTGGGATGGAGTGGAGAGGAGAGTTGGGTACATTCGAGGAGAATAATAGAAGCAGTGGCGTTGGGGAGATGAAGGGAGAGGGATAAAGGCTGAAGGAGTGGGCCTGCAGTGGTAATTAAACATAAAAGCAGAACATAGTTCAATTAAATTCAACACTTTTTTATTGAGCACCCAATCTTGTATGTACCAGAAAGTGAGCAAAGTTAAGCGAGATGCCATTTCCATAGCCAAGACCTTGGTAAGGAGAGAAGACAGGGGTATATGCAGTAGCATCATGGAGAGAATCTGTTTGGTCCCTGTCTAGAAATTCAGTATCAGCATGGGAAGGAGAGATTTGTTCTGACTTGCAGATTGGGAAACATTTCATGGAAGAAGAAGCATTGGGGGTGGGGGTGGGGGGTAGGGCTGAGGATTTTAATTGCCCGAAATAGGTAGAAATAGAAGGACGAGTCCAGTTCAGAAAGAAGGTGGCTGAGATCAAAGTCCAAAGGTGGGTTTATGCGTGCAGGGGTCGGAGGAGAGACTGAGGACATGCCTAGACAGTAGAGGACTCCAAGTTGTGATTTTACCTTCTGTAGTAGATTTTCTCCTTCAGCACCATATATTATTCTCCTTGGCCTCCAAAGACCCCAGCCCCATGGGCAAGTTGTAGCCATAGTGTGGTAGAAGGAGTAAAGATGAGAGAGGGTAATAAGGAGAGGGTCGTGGGCTTTGAGAATCTGGTGACAGGGGACTGGTGGTCAAGGAGGGTTTTTTTTGTTTGTTTGTTTGTTTTTCCTACTTCTTGCCTCTCCTCTTTCCCAAATGCCCATCGTGTGGCTCTCAGATGCCAGTCAGATCGGAGTGAGGACAAAGGCATGGTTTTGGAGCTTAAATTATGTCTTAGAGTATCCCAAGCAGCAGCAGGGAAACACAGGGGAAGACAATTTTTTTTTTTTTAGAGAAAATGGGGGAGGGCCCAGAATGCTCACTCACATGTTGCATAAAGTTAATCGTAAGAAAGATTGGGTCAGTCTGTTCTTTCACGAACAAATAATCCATTCTCATTCTCTTGGGCCCTCCTGCCCACAATTTTTATGAAAGGTCAACTGAAGTACCAGTTCTCAAATTTCTCTCCATGCCCCTAAACCCTGCAGTATACAAAGCAGGGTAGGGGGTGCTCTCTGATCAGAGTTTGGAGACCTGGCTAAAAATGGAGTAGAAGAACAATCTTAGCAAATATTTGTCAGAGATATAAAGCTTCTGTTAAAAAGTTGAGATGGTCATTTCCGTTTTAGGAATTAGGGAAGACAGCCAATGCAGACAGAGAGGGAGTCACACTGATTACAAGGGCTGTACACGTTAAGAGGCCCTCCTAGCAGAGAGAGCGTGAGCTCTGTGTTACACAGGAGGCAAATGGCTATTGACATTCACAGAGGCCTAGGGAAAGTGGATGGTTCCTGGGTCGATATCAGCACAGATAGGTACAAGGGGAGGGAGGAGAAGAGGAGCCTTGCAGCCCTCAGCCTCCTCTTCTACTGGCTTTTAGAGCCTGTCTGTAAGACTGCTGCCGGAATTCAATCTGAAAGACCTTTGCAGCTGGAGGTTGGATTTACACACTTTAAATGCACGCATGTGTGGGTGTGTACACACGCACTCTCTCCCGCCTCTATGCCTGACCCCAGGCTGAATGATGAACCACAAGGGAAATGGACTTCTCATCAATCACTGTCTCTTGACCATTCCCAGGACACAAATACTTTATTTAGCTTAAGATTCATAACAACTTAAATAAATAAAATCTTCCCCCCCAAAATTCATATCCATTAAAAGCTATAATTTCAAGTCTTAGCATTCATAGATGGAATGCTCTCAAATTAGGAGGCAGGAAGTTTGGATGTTATTTTTATTAGTGTTTTTATATGTGTCTTTGAGCACATTCTCTTTCTAGCATTCCTTTCTTCACCTGTGAAATGAGGGATTTGAAGTCATCAGCAGTTCTTAAACATCCAGGGGTTATGAACTTCTTTTGAAAATATGAAGACATCTTTGGACCCTCTTTCTGGAAAAAAAGAAAGAAAGAAAGAAGAAAAAGAACATGCACTCCCAGAGGAAATTGAATGCCGTTTCAGGAAGGAGTTTTACAGACCATTTTCAGGGTTGTTACATTCACCCACAGAGATTATACACTAAATAATGATGGAGTGTAGACTTATGCAGCTTCAAGGGGCACAATTTACATAGACTAAGGTATGAAAGGCACCCCTCTGGAGATGTGCAAAGGGATGTCCTTCTTTGTAGCAGTTTCTTGAGCTCTGGGTTAAGAACTCTTGAGCCACGTGAGCTCTTTAAGGTTCTTTATTGATCTAAATGTCTCTTGTTCCACAAAAGTCATTGTTGTTATTGACAACCTTATAGTAGTTCAGGTTGTGTAACGCAATACAATAGGCTGGTGGCTTAACAATGAAACTTTATTTTCTCATCTAGAACTAGAAGTTCGAGACCCAGGTGCCAGTGGGTTGGGTTTCTCCTGAGGCCTCTCTCCTTGACTTGTAGATGGCTGTCTTCTCCTCCTCACATGGCCTTTTTTTCCATACACACACAGTCCTGGTGGGTTTTTTTTCTTCTCTTTATTAGGACCTCAATCTTATTGGATTAAGGGTCCTTCATTTAATTCTAAGTATCTCTTTAAGAGTTTTCTCCAAATACAGTCATATTAGGGGTTAGGACTTCAACATAAGAATTTGGGGATAACATAGTTCAAGCCATGAGTAACCTCAGACTGTTAAAACACATTGCAGAGAGTAATGATAAATGACTAGATCAATGAGAGGACATCTTTCAGGTTCTTTCCATGTCACAAAACACACAAACTAGCCTATCAAAAATTAGAATGAAAATACATTGCTTTTTTAAAATGGGGATTTATAATTGATAATAAATCTATTTGCAACTATTCTTATTAAAGGGAACACTCTCAAAAGAGGTTTATTTAATACAGTACTCCCCCAGCCATCTGTAGGGGATATATTCCAAGACCCCCAGTGGATGCCTGAGAAACCATGGATAGTACAAATTCTATATATACTATCTTTTTTCCCTACATATACCTACATACATGCAATTAAGTAACAATAACTAATAAAGCAATAGAATAATATATTAGTAGTAATAAAAGTTATGTGCTTGTGGTCTCTTATTATACTGTATTCACCCTTTCTCTTGTGACGATGTGAGATGCCCACATGTTGAAATGAAGTGAGGTGAATGACACAGGCATTATGACTTGAAATTAGGCTGCTACTAAACTTTTTTTTTTTTTTAAGATTTTATTTATTTGACAGACATTGATCACAAGTAGGCAGAGAGGCAGGCAGAGAGAGAGAGAGAGGAGGAAGCAGGCTCCTTGCAGAGCAGAGAGTCCGATGTGGGGCTTGATCCCAGGACCCTGAGATCATGACCTGAGCTGAAGGCAGAGGCTTAACCCACTGAGCCACCCAGGCGCCCCTGCTACTAAACTTTTGATGATACATCAGAATGAGGAGCATTTGCTTCTGGACTTTGGTTGATCTTGGGAAACTAGATCTGCAAAAAACAAAACCCTGGGTAAGAGAGGACTACTGTATTAAAAAATTAATAATAAAAACTTGATGTTTTAAAAAAGAAAATAAACTTTGTTTGGAATTGGTCATCAAGAGCTCTGGTCAAAAATGTTGATGGGGGTGGGAATGAGTTAGGGGAGGAAAAAAATTATAATAACTTATAAATATTTTTAGTTTCTGTTTCCCTTTGGGCCAGTATGTAATCATCTTCCTATGATGTAAATCAAGCAACCAAAAGTCTCTTCCACATCTGGTAAGTGGGGGTGGGGGCAGTTGGGGGTTACTATTTTTGCTACTCTTGATTTTCCTTTAATCAGTAGTGGGAGAATGGGGGCTGAAGAGAAAAGGCCAAGAGTTCTGTGTAATTTTTAAAATTTATTATTGCTCCCCCAGGATCACATTTAGTAACCACCATCCTGTGAGTAACTTCCAAAGCAGCAACCATTCTACACCCACCCCGAACTCCCCTAGTCCCAGCAGGAGCTAAATAAGAGAGATTCAAGAAGAGACTTCAAAACTTCAGATTTTGCTACGTGTTGTTATTCCTAAAGCTTCACCATAACTTTATAGCTGTTTCATTTATTTAGCAATGAGTCAGACCTATTCATTAATAGAGAGGCACACCCTCCAAAAATATTCAGAACTACCCAATAGCACATCATTCTTTTGTCCTTCTCTCTTTGGAGGCACCGACCTTAGTCTGTTCATCTTCTGCACACCGACAAAGTATACATTTTAGGAAATTACATCTCAAACATGATGACTCTGTCTGTGATGCTTTACTCCCACACAGACACACTCCTTAGATGATATGTCTCACTCTGCCTGAATTGGGCTAAGAGAGATGTTTCTGAAGACTTGTGCCTTTCCATCCCTCTTCTACCACTCTTCCCTTGTGAATTCTTTTCTCGATTTTTAAGGTATCCACAGTAAATACATCTACATTCATTTGCTTGAAATTAAAAAATGGGTGGTTGGCCAAGCCAAGCAGGGGTGAGACATAGCAGGGAAAATATATAGTAGGTGAAGCATGTTAGCAGGTATTATTACTTCAAAGTTGTGTAGCTCATTAGCCTCAGTTTCTATTATAAAAATTGAAATAAAAAAATAACTGCGAATGTATAAGAGATAGTCTATGCTTAAGTGACTTGCCTAATGTCTGGCAATTAATATTAGAGCCAAGAATTAAAATCCAGATGTTTTCATTTCTAAACCACCATGACAATCTCTCTCTCAATTATACCACATTGAACCATTGGAAATCGTACATAATGGAGTCCCTTCTTGATTAGTTCAAAACTGTGTTTAAAGGGACAATGATAGACCTCTCTTTTGGTATAACTTTTTAAAAGTCTCCTGATTTTTTCTAGCTCCAAGTCATATACACATTCTTTTTTTTCTTCTTCTTCCTCTTCTTTTTTTTTCTCTTTCTTTTATAGCTTAAAAATAAGCTCTGCACTCATCATTGTTATTGACAATATTGCTCATATCAAAGTTCTCATTTGGAATGTTATTTCCAGGATTTTTACTCAGAGAGGATCAAAAGAGAGCATCAGATACATTTTCCAGGCATTTAGTTTCCGGTTGAACAATAATCCCCCCCCCCCTTTTTTTTTAATTCTAGTTGATTTTGTTAGGATCTTGAGTTTTGGAGTAGAGACTGGCAGTCTCAGGAAATGAACCTCTTCCCTATTCATAAATAGTTACAACAACGGTGTAGGTGTTCTGGGGACTCACTCTACCTATAGAGGGAATGGAGCAACTTCTGAGTTAAAGAACTTGACTGGTGTTTGCAACAGGAACACAGGCAGTAAACTTATTTATTAATATTTCATAAAACGTCAATAATTTTCTGAATAGCTGCAAGTTTTCTGGGTATGGAATATATTGTGCATTATCTACTAATTTAATGTGGCCTTTCCCATTTTCAGATAGTGAACATAACTATTTTTAATCTCTAAGGTGTAAATTTCCCAGGCATCATGTACTAAGTATCAGTGTCTATGCAATGCTTTGAGTATAATTCAGTTCTAATGTATATCATTGCAAGTAATTTATGTGAAACCTAAATGTTTTTTGCTTTAAGTCTCGTATAGGAAAGCACAACAGATATATATGTTATCAAATAGCCAACACTCTAATATAATCATTTGTATGCCATTTGCTTTATTTCATTATAGAATATGCATTTTGACATATGTTGGATAACTTGTCATGAACATTGCTATAAAAAAGGGAAGAAAATTAGAAGAATTTGATCACAGGTCTCTTTCTGAAAGCATCCCTGTAATATTTCATTGTATGCAAACATAATTAAGGATATAGAATTAGTTTCTTTTTTTATTATTGAAGTATAATTTATATACAATGTTATATTAGTTTCAGGTGTATAGCATATTGACTCAACAATTCTGTGCATTACTTAATGATCACTATGATAAGTGTAATCACTATCTGTCTCACCATATAACGTTTTTATTATTGACTATATTCCCTGTGCTTTACTTTTCATTTCTTTGACCATAGAATTTTTTAAGCATACATATGCATTTACTTCATTCAGTTTATCATTTTTACTTATTTTACATTATTTTACTTATTTCATTTACCCCATTTCATTGATAAAATGGGAAAACATTTATTTGATCACAAATATTTTGGATTTTTTAAAAAAAATATTTAGACTGTTATTGCATTGTAGGCAGATGATATGGAATACAATCATTGATTTTTTAGTATTTGTTTATTATTCTAAAACATGACTTTTTTTTTACATTTTTTCACATATCTTGAAAGGATGGAATTCTCTAATTGTTCCTTTTATGTCCATAACTTCTGGTCTGGGTATTATGCTGTTTAAACTAGCTACAGCCTTTTGTTTTCTGCTTACAGAGATCAAACAAACAAAAGCATATACCCCCATGAAATACACATTTTAGTGAGGTTTTTGATCATTGATTTGTCATTTTTTTAATCTATCAATACGTGCTTTATATATTTTAAGGCTATGTTATTAGGTGCATACAGATTTAGGACTGTTGTATCTCCTGGGTTAATTGTTTTTGTTTTGTTTTCAAGATAAAATGATGCTTTTGGTGATAGTCTATTTTGTCTGACAATAATATTTACAAATCTGTTATTTCTTGGTTAATATTTGCCGAGTATATTAATTAGAATATTGAGTTGATGATATGGTAGTTATGCTTCTCTAGGTCATCATCCTTATCTCCAGATTGCTTTTCTCATAATGCCTTGGACCATCTACCAATTTAGGCTTTCCTGCGTGAGAGAAAGGAATCTTCTATCTTGTTTAAACATAGTTATGTGGTTTCAGTTAAAAACAACCAAATCAATATTTTAATTAAGTCACCAGGCAAATGTTAACCGAAACCAAAAACAAAAACCCAGATGTGTCAATGTTCTCGGTCACATGGTTGAAGTTAACTCATCTCCACACCCATATTCCAGAAAGGGACAAAGAGGAAGTAGAAAGCAAGCAGAAAGCAAGTGTCAGGCTTTTAAGGTATGGCTCAGAAGTTGCACACATCACTTGTAAAGCATTTAGCAACAGAATAGTAAAGTGATTTAGATCACAGATCAGTAATAGATGATTTGGGTTCAAATCCTGACTCTAAAATTGACAAGCTGTGTGAGTATGGACAAGTCAGAATGTATGCTTCCCTTTCCTTAATTGTAAAATAGGGACAATAATTAATACCTAGCTTATAAGCATTAAGTAAATGTTGGTTATTATCCTTGTTTTATAGCTTCCACAAATAAGCCATTGGTGGTGGTTGTAGGAATAGCAATTATAATGCTTACTTAGATTAAGCTATATTACATTAGTTCCTTTTACTCAACCATTGCCTTTTGAATACCACCTCTTTTCTTTGGGATCATTTTTTTCAACTGAAATAATATCCTTTAGCTTTATGCCAGTGATAATCCATGAGTTGTATGGTTTCTCAAACTTCATTTGTCTGAAGATGTCTTAGGTTTGCCTCCACTCTTAAATTATTTGTCCAAATAAATAAATCTAGATTGACAGGCATATTTTTTCCATTACAAAACTATTATATTCATTGTTTTGTGAGCTCTACATAAAAGTGATCTGTTGATTTTAAGATTTTTATTTTAGTTGTGGTGTTCTTTGATTTCACTGTTATGAACCAAGGTATGGCTCCTTTTTTGTTGTTTGTTTCCTTTCTTTTCCATTTTCTAAATCTCTTTCAATCTCTGTGCTATTGTTTAGAAAGTTTCCTCTGTTCTGTCTTCCAGTTCACCAGTTCTTTATTCAGCTGCATTTATATAATAAAGCCACTGACTAAAAGTGCTCCTGGGTAGCTCAGTTGGTTAAATGTTTGTTGGACTCCTGGTTTTAGCTCAGGTCGTGATCTCAGAGTCATGAGATCAAGCCCCATGTTGGGCTCCGGGCTCAGCAGGAGTCTGCCTGAAGATTCTTCCCTCTGCCCCTCCCCTCACTTATGCTCATGCTCATCTCTCTCTCAATATCTCTAAAATAAATAAATATTTAAAGATAAATCATTGTGTTGCATTTTCAAAATATTTTAGTTTTCTTATATCTGTCACTTACCATAATACTTTTTTATCCTCTGTGATCTCTATAATTTATTAATCATTTTGATTATTTTGGAATTTAAAAAAATTGTTCTGATATCTTACATTTTTAGAATCCTTATTCTCTCGTTGTGTTTATTAGCACTCTCATGGTGGGTTATCTTCTTACTGGATTATTATTTTTCTTATAATCTTACTTTATGTTGATGTGGCTGTAGGAGCCAAGCATACCTGACTCTAGATTTACATTCTAGAGGAATTTTTCAGTTTATTCTGACATTGAAATGCTGTGTGATATTGTACAAGTCATTCTCTGTCTCTGTATCTTGGTTCTGTAACTTTCTTTGGTGTCTTCTGAATACCTAGCTCTCTTTTTCTTGTCCATACCAGCTCCTGAGAAGGAATGGCCCTGTCTTGGCCAAGTAGTTCTGCTTTTTGTCCCAGGATTTTCAAGATACATGTCTTTATTTAAAGAGGTTTAGTTTTATTTATGTTCAGTCTGCCAGGATTCCCTGCTGAGTGGTTAAAGGACAATAGGGCAAGTAAGTCAACATACTCTCTCCATAGCAATGATTTCTTCACCAATGAGAAATGACCTCTTAGATCACAGAAACAGCAGCTATGTAGGTGTTGCTAGTGGGAAAAAAACAACAACAACAATAATCTTTGGTATTTAAAATAGAAACATAAAATTGTTAATGTGTCTAGAGACAACTTGTACTGCATGCAAAAATGAAAAATGAAGTTCTAATGAAATAATAGTAGATTCATTGTACAGAAGTTTCACATTTCTTATCACTGTGCATGAGGTTTTAATAAACAGTAGTGTGCTATAATTTTTGCAGTATTCAGGAATTGGGTTTGAGCCTTAAAATAAACCCAGGATATCATATTTAAGTAAATGCTGAAGCAAATGACAAAAAGAAGTTGAAAAAGGAATTTAATCAATGTCAGATATAAATTTGAAAAGAAACTTACAGGTTATATACTCCATCCTCTCACTTACTGCAAAACAGTAACTTCAGTGTCCCTGAAGGATATCTGCTGTTTGAACATTTCATGTGATGGAGAGCCCATGGCCTCATGAGGCATCCCTTCTTCCAATTTTCTAATGGCTCCAAATATTGAATAGTTCTTCCTTATAATGACATGCTTGCATATTTTGGAGTCTTTTGTTTGGTATACAGAAAAAAATGTTCTCATCTATAGTAATTAATCACATCTCAGGGCTATTCCATACACCTCCACAGAACATCTCATATTGTCTAGTATTGTGCTAAGTTGGAGACAAGTATTGTGATCTCATTTTTACTGATATGAGATTTTCAGAGGCTAGGTAACTTGCCCAAGGTTACACAGCTAGTAAAGAATGGATCAGAGACTTGAACATAAACTGTCTTCCCCCACAAATTAAGTTGTCTGAGCCTAGGACAGGACCCCACTTCTTGCACGATTCTCTCTAAATCATGTAGGGAACCCAAATATAAAGCTAATTGATAATAACAGAATGTGACAAATGTTAACGGAAGATAGGAAAGAACAACTAATACTGCCTGTCCAGATGGGAAATGGTAGATTTTGAAGACCTAGATATCATCAATGCTGATATCGTTATCTTAATGTTGCTTTATCTATTTCTAGAACAGTCCTACTATGACATAAACTTATATCACAGTATTCCCCTGACCTCAGTGTTAGTTTTGGAAAATGCTAAATTCTCAATACCACTGAGAAATGCCCTTATTGCCCATCTTGGAAATATTTTTGGAGCTGTTTAGATAATACTCTATACCTTCTGTTCAGGGAACATGCATCTTATTCCCCTCAAAGATTTCTTTCAGTAAATTTAAGACTACATAGTATCAAGGGGAAGGTGGCCAATTGCTTTAGATCTCTGTACCCCTATCTTAGAAGATGTACCCTTCATCAAATTGTGAGTGAGATAGATACCTGAATGAGATGAATGTGTGAATGATAATGTTCCCAGAATTAACCACAGTCTTATAAATCAGATCCAATGGGTATATTAGCATCTGGAAAGTAATGGCATGGGAGAAATTGAACAAAGGAAAACTGACTATGCTACCACTTAACTTTTTATTGACATGGTGTTTATTGGACATCTCTAAATGTGGCAACCCTGTCACTAGAGAGAAGGAATGTAGCTTCCAACAAGTGAGTTTTCCTTCCCCTTCCCTCCCTTTGCTTTTCCCTTCTTTGTTTTCCTTCCCTCGCTTTCCATTTCTCCTCCTTTCCTTCCCTTTATTTTAGTTGCCTTTCCTTATCCCATGAAGCACCTGTTTAGTTTTATTCTGTTTTTTTTTTTTTTTTGGTTAAAAGAAAAGTTGATGCCTTTCTGAGATTCTCAGGCTTTACCAATGTAAGTGACAAGTGAAAGCTAAGTTTAGGGTTTACCTCCTCCAGGAAGTCCTCTGTGGATTCCACCTCATGCTGGTAATCTCCATAATTTATATTCCTGCCTCTCTACTATTTGAAATCATTAAGATTCATAATAATAGTGAACCTGAGTATTTGCAATGTTCTTTTAAGATATATCTTCTTATTTAACCCACAAAACAATCTTGTGAGGTGGGGATCATTCATAATTATACGATAGAGGGAAGAAAGTCAGTGAGTATAAAAGAACTTGCTCAAGACCATGTGTCCAAAAAGTAGTAGACAGAATTTGAACTCTAGTCCTCTGACATTCAGTTCACATGCCATCTTGTCTTTGAATCCCTCCTGATAGTTCTGATGGCACCTCCTCTTCCTACATTCATTTCTCTATTCTCAATTCTCTAGTCTTTTGTATACTTCATTTATGCCTTTATTATAGCATGTATCACATTGTATTTTGGAGGCTGTATATATGAATAGAGTTTATGGCTTGTTCTTTTTATTTATTTTTTATTTTTTTCCTGCTAAATTATATACTTCTTAAGGCCTTAAATCTTCACTGACTCTCTAGGAGGACTTTACTTGGTGGCTTACCTGTGTTTGCAAAAATTTAATGTTTGTGAAGTAGATGAATTGATGCACCAAAGTAATTGTTTCTTTCTATACTGAGTAGAACCTAGTTTAGAGATACATTCACATTAACTTGAAATAAAGCATTTACTGAATAATAATAAAATACCAATAAACCCAATGAAAATATTAAAAGATTTAGAGGGGATGCCTTTTAGCGGGAAGGCGAAATAACTAGAATTAATTGTTTATTAAAAAGGAAAAAAGTAGGAAAATAAAGAAATAGGAAAGAAAAGTAGCCAGTGAGACCTTCTAGATCCCAAAGCAGACCAAGATGGTATGGGTTTCACCCTATACAAGAAAATTATTACTTACAAAACATTGCTGGGTCTCAGTGGTTCATATTAGCTGGCTCTGGGACCACGATGAGCTTTATGGTTTTGGAGTTGGCTCGAAGGGTATTTGTGAGAAAAGGCATGACTAAGCTGCTCCTCATTCTGTGAAATATGGACAAAGAAAATGCAATGAGTCAGGCAGCACATGGGAGGGACTTTCCATTCTACATTTTGGAGTTGCAGGGGACCTTTTTTGTTTATTCACTCCTCTTGAGATTTGCATCAAAAAGAAGAGAAAACTATCTGCAAGAATGACTTTAAAGGAGTCCTTTGGAGAAAAAGATTTTTTGTCAATGTATAAATCCATTTATTGATTATTAATTTATGTGCCAGGCACTGTTTATACACATTTTACATATATTAATTTTTGAATTCTCATAGCAAAATTTTTTTTAAAGATTTTATTTTTTTTATTTGAGAGAGAGACAGTGAGAGAGACCATGAGAGGAGAGAAGGTCAGAGGGAGAAGCAGACCCCCCCCCATGGAGCTGGGAGCCCGATGCAGGACTCGATCCTGGGACTCCAGAATCATGACCTGAGCTGAAGGCAGTTGCTTAACCAACCGAGACACCCAGGTGCCCTCACAGCAAACTTTTTAAATAGGTGGTATGATTATTCCTAGTTTACAGATGAAAGAGCAGAGGTACAAAGAGGCTAAGGATCTTGACAACATTTTCACAAGCAGCTAAGAAAGCAGAATCAGGATTTGAACCTAGGAAGTCTTGAGCACCAGAGCCTTGAATCTAAATCTATATGCACATTCAAAGTGCTGTCTAAATCTTTAATTTGGTAATTATAAACATAGAAATGATATTATTAATTCTGTTATTGTATAACAATAATTCATCTTGTTTGAGTCCTTAAAACTGGATAAAGATTTACACAATGCGGAGGATATGAAATTGAGATTTCTGATATCCCGTGTAAGCTTAGTGAAGACTAACAGGGGTTTAAATGCCCAAATCCCTACTAGTAACTAATTGAATTCTGTCCTTGAGGATAAGGAAAATTTGTTTCCATGATAAAAATAGTTTCACATGGACTTCGAAGGAAGATGGCTAAGGTCTACCAGGAGCATTTCGTATTTTTCTTATCCTTGAAGAAATGTGTGGAATTCTAATGAAGTAGATATCCCAGCACTATTACTCAAACTCAAGAAATTTAGAAAATTTCCTAAGGAAATTTTTTAACATCTAAACTCCTGATATCCCCATTTCAGCCACAAGGAGGACAAGAGAATAAGTATGGATATTTATAAGAATGCTAAGTTAAAGGGAGAGAAGTAATATATACATTCTGTAAACTAAAGTTGTGCAAGGGTGCCATTGTCTTTTTTTAAATCAAATACATTTAGAAGTGACGCTTAGAAGAATAATGCTTCTCTTTTATACCTCTAAATGGAAAATATAATCAAAATCTGCTTTTGTGCAGGATCACTTTCTTAAATGAGCAGAGGGATGAATTAATTCCATGGCTATAAATAAATCTGACATATAATAAAGCAAAGTTCGACTGTTAGCCATGTGAGCAGCCACCTGCATTTTTCAGAAATTATATTTCATTTCACATTATGAGAGTTTAGTTATTGTTTGATTTTAGTTTGGTTTGGTTTGGTTTTTCCTCCTCCTAAACTTACCTTTCGTGAACCGCGAGAACGTAAGGATTTCTGTTCTTCATGTTTAGAAAAAGAGGACCCTCACGTAAGGGTTTAGGGCTCGTGCAGAAACAGACTGCTCTGGGACACTCTATGTCTCTGCACTCATGCCCGTGACAAACAACTTGACAGGTGTCTCCTGCTGGCAGTGAAGTGGAAAGTCAGAGTCTGTATAAGGGAGAATGGACACGTGCAGGCACAAAACGTATTGTGAGACCAACAGAGCAGTTCCACGTTAGGCTCCTGTCACCGGGCGCCATGAAATACTATCACAGGCCTATTTTAGAAGCCAGAAGATTCCCCAGACTACTTTGTAGCTGAGGTACAGAACAAAGCAAGACAAAGAGGGTCAGCCGAGTGAGGATTCTCACACCTTGTTTTGGGGCCGTCTCCTGGAGTGCGGGAAGGAATGGGGTGATTGGAACAGGGAGAGGACTTCTGTCATGGCACATTCTAAAGTCTGAAGGAATAGAGAAGCCCAGCTATTACTAACCAAGCAAATCCAGCTAGAGGCTTTGTTGCTGTTGTTTGGTTGTTTGGTTTGGTTAATATTTTTAAAACTACGTTCCACTCAGAAACCTAAGGTTCCCAAAGGTCTGTTTAGGATTTTGTGGGGGTTTGTCCCCATGGAACTAAGTGTGGTTGTTCCTGTGAAATTATTTAAACTTTTTGACTTTAAATCATTGGTGTGAGCATAACGTTTTTAAATCCGTTTCTCTTTTTTTGTATTTTATCCTTGGACTTATCTAGGACTACATGCTCTCACCCAAGGAGGCCCTAGAGAAGACAATTGAAGAGGAGAGGGGGGCTTTTGATGGTAGTAGAGGTTGGGACAAATCCTTCAGTTGGGCTCTAGCTATAGGCAGTGTTTAGGAGGTATCAGTGGAGATATAAATCTAAAAAAAAATACATATATTTAATATATTTCATATATCAGCCTAATTTAAACTCTAACAGGCCTGAGGAGAATGAGAATTAGAAAAGAAGTTTCAGAAAAATATGTGGACTAGAGAAATAGAAAGGATAGAAAAGAAATGAAAAAAGAAATCAAGAATGTGTTAAATTGGAGAAGGATATGAATTTTATCAGGATAATGGTGGGTTATCTCTTTGGAGTAGTAGAAGAAAAATAAGCCACTCTTGGATTTATCTTCTGATATGTCTCCTCAGTTTTCAACTGGGTCCCCAAATGGAAGCAGCCTTACCAGAATCCACGGCTACTTCTTTTGACATTTTGCAAAAAGAAAATAAATAAATTATAAGTATGACAAGTAAAATGAATAGTTCCAGCTGTGACACACCAGCAGCATTTCCAGATTTTGTACCACATTAAGGATTTATTTTCACTTTGTTGCCTAGCAGAGAATTAATTAAAAGGTCCATCTAAGCTTCCCATGCTTCCTCAGGACGAAGTCATAAACAGAATCTCCAACACTCAGTGCCAATTTAGAAAAGAAGGAAAACATTAAGTGGTGGGTGGTCAACTCATCAACTGGGGAAATACGTGTCCCTAGGGACCGATCTCATCGAAGCTAGATCAATGTGTCAGTGAAACTTATGGTTATAAGAACATGTTACAATGAGACTGGCAACTGATTCACTGGATTGCTTTAAACAGCAAATATTTACTGAGCATCTACTATGTGCTACCCACTCTTCCATACACTGAGGATGTAGAGAGAACAAGACAAAGGCTCAGATTTCAGGGAACTTAAGGAGCTAGAATACCAGTAAATAAATAAATAAATAAATAGATAGATAAATAAATTTTTTAAAATGCAGGTAGAATTATTTCAGAAAGCAGATAGTACCGTGAAGGAACTAGAACAAGGTAATGGGATAAAGGGCCTGTCAGGGGTGGTGGTGGCTAAGTTTAGATGACAGCCAGAGAGGGCTTTTGAGGAGGTGACAGATCTTGGGGAAAAAATCTGTCTTAGAGGGTTACAAATGTAAAGGCTTCTGGTTGGAAAAGAACTTGACACAAAGAGCAGGAGGGTCTGGGAGACTAGAAAGTAGTGAGTAAGGGGTCACCTGGCAGAAGGTGGAGCTGGAGAACTAGGCCAAGTCACTTAGGTCCCTGGAGGGTTATAACGCAGTTAGAATACATCCAAAGGGCAGTGAGAATCTATCTGAGGGACTAATTTTTTTTTTTAAGTTTTTATTTATTTACTTGACAGAGAGACAGCGAGAGAAGGAACACAAGCAGGGGGAGAGGGGGAATGAGAGAGGGAGAAGAAGCAGGCTTCCTGCTGAGCAGAGACCCCAATGTGGGGCTTGATGCCAGGACCCTGGGATCATGACCTGAGCCTAAGGCAGACATTTAAGAACTGAGCCACCCACTTGCCCCACTGAGGGACTAAATTAAGGAGCAATTGGATTCAAAGGGAATTATCATCTGCTTCAGAGAAGGTACTTAGGGCAGGAAGGTGTTTTTTGTTTGTTTGCTTTTCCAAACTTTTTACTAATAACATATGGCCCTAACCACATCATACTTCCCCTCCTTGGAGTTTTAGCTTATTTTTCTACTGAACAAAGAGTCTGGCCACTCTTTGTCAAGTGCTATGCCAGATGTTGTATATACATTATCTCATTTAAAAATTACTAAGAACCTCATGAGGGAAGACATTATCCACATTTTACAGAGGAGGAAACAGGTTTAAATTGAGTCTCCATAAACCACCCCTCTTGCTTGCTGTGGTGCTCCTGGGTACATGTTGCTAGTTTAAGGCCACCACCCAAGGCCATGAAAGACCTTGAAAGAAGGCCACCTCCTTTGGAGGCTTTTGGATCCCAGATCACCCTTACAGCTGAGAGCCTGACCAGTGCACAGAGATGACTGTGCACCATTCACCATGAGGCAGTGAACCTTAAAAATACTGATTTCAGAACCCGAATACCAAATCACCACCATCAATGCAAAAATGGACTTGATATTTGACCTTGAAGACAAATCATTCATAACTTTGTTATGGATGTTTATCTGTTAAAAATGCCAGTTTCCTCAACATCTCCTCAGGGTGTCCCAAGGATGAACAGAACTGTCTAATCCCTGTTTGTTTCTTTGTTTTTTCCTCCATGAGTTTGAAATGTTGATTGAGATCAGGAGTATAATAGATGCTAGGTGCTATGAGCTCTTTTTAAAAGACAAATGCCACCTAAATATATTATATATATATATATAGAGAGAGAGAGAGAGACATATAGACATATATATGTGATATATAGACAGATATACTTTTTTTTTTTTAAAGATTTTATTTATTTATCCGACAGAGAGAGATCACAAGCAGGCAGAGAGGCAGGCAGAGAAAGGAGGAAGCAGGCTCCCTGCTGAGCAGAGAGACCGATGCGGGGCTCGATCCCAGGACCCTGAGATCATGACCTGAGCCGAAGGCAGCAGCTTAACCCACTGAGCCTCCCAGGCGCCCCGACAGATATACATTTTAACGTATATATGATTATAT